>NC_134084.1:155852167-156204190 GCF_000715075.1 Nicotiana tabacum
GATAAAGTTTGTGAGGCTTGTGCAAGGAGGAAGCAGGTAAGATCCTCTTTCAAAAGCAAGAAAATGGTAAGCACCACCAGGACGATGGAACTGGTCCATATGGATCTTTGTGGACCAATGAGAACATTGAGCAGATGTGGTAAGAGATATATTATGGTGCTTGTTGATGATTACTCTAGGTTTACTTGGACACTGTTTCTAACCTCTAAATATGAAGCATTTGACATGTTCATTTCTTTTGTTAGAAAAACTCAAAAACAACTAGGTAATCAACTTGCATCAATTAGGTTTGATCATGGTACTGAATTTAAAAATCCTAAATTTGCTAAATTTTGTGATGAGTATGGCATAGATCATAATTTTTTTGCTCCTAGGACTCCACAACAGAATGGAGCAGTTGAGAGAAATTATAGGATATTGGAAGAAATGGCTAGGACTATGCTTCTTTCTAGTAAACTGTCCCATAGTTTCTCGGCAGAAACTGCGAATGTTGCATGCTACATAATAAATAGGTGCATGACTATACCTCTTATTGAGAAGACTCCCTATGAGTTACTTAAAGGGAGAAACCCTAATATATCCTATATTAAGGTATTTGGATGCAAGTGTTTTGTGCACAATAATGGTAAAGACCGTAAGTTTGATCCCAGAAGCGATGAGGGAGTATTTTTGGGATATTCTTCATATAGTAAAGCTTGTAAGATTTATAACAAAAGAACTATGTGTGTAGAAGAAAAATTAACATTCTTTCTGAGAGGCAGGAACATGAAGATGAAGCAATTGGGCTGGTAAGAAACTCAAATGAAACCACAGCCAAGACTAAAGTTGCACCAAAGAAAGGAACATGTGAAGGAACAATTCCTTCCACCCAGGGAAACTTGACATGGGGAACTGAACAAAGACGAACTGATCCTCAAACCCTGAGGGACCTGTCCACGAAGCTGTTCCTCAGCAACAAAACATTGAAGGAACATCTTGGGGAAACCAGCTGGTTGTGAAACCTTACAAGTACCAAAGTTCTCATCCCATTTAGAACATAATTATTGATCCAATCTATGGAATCAAAACCAGATCTTCTTTGAAGAATCTTTGTGATTTTGATGGTTTTCTATCTCTTATTGAACCTAAAAATGTTGCTAAGGCTTTGCAGGATGCAAACTGGGTGAATGCAATGCAAGATGAACTCAACCAATTTGAGAGAAGTCAAGTTTCTCCTCTAGTACCAAGACCCAAGGACGGATCAGTAATTGGCACAAAATGAGTCTTCAGAAACAAACTTGATGAAGATGGAACAGTTACAAGGAATAAGGCAAGATTGGTGGCTCAAGTATATAGTCAAGATGAGGGCATAGACTATGATGAGACCTTTGCTCCAGTTGCAAGATTGGAAGCAATTAGACTCCTTATAGACTTTGCTGCTTACATGGAATTCAGTCTCTATCAGATGGATGTCAAGAGTGTCTTCCTCAATGGCTATCTAAAGGAAGAAGTGTTTGTCAATCAACCTCGAGACTTTGAAAGAAAGGAATGTCCTGATCATGTGTACAAGCTAAGGCACTTTATGGGCTCAAGTAGGCTCCATGAGCATGGTATGAAAGATTATCAAAATTCTTACTTGAGCATGACTACAAGAGAGGTAAAATTAACAATAATTTATTCTTAAAAAAAAGGTAAAGATCTCTTAGTATTTCAGATATATATTGATGATATAATCTTTGGAGCAAATACTGATAAGTTAAGTAAAGAATTTTCTAAACTAATGGGGAGTGAATTTGAAATAATTATGATGGGTGAGCTTAATTTCTTTTTAGGCTTACAAATTAAACAAAACTCAAATGGAACTATGATCCATCAGCAGAAGTATGTGAAAGAGTTGCTTAAAAGGTTTAAAATGGAAGATTCCAAAGAAATTGGCACTCTTATAGCAACAGTCACAAAATTGGATGTAGATGAACCTGGTTCATTTGTTGATCAGAAGTTGTATAGGAAAATGATTGGTTCTTTGTTATATCTCACTGCTAGTAGACTTGACATTATTTTCAGTGTAGTTCTTTGTGCTAGATTTTAAGCAAATCCAAAGGAGTCTCACTTGACTGCTATCAAAACAATCTTGAGATACCTAAAAGGCACTACTGACCTTTGTCTATGATATCCAAAAGGTAGTAATCTCAACTTAGTGGGATATGCTGATACTGATTCTGCATAGGTTTTCTTGTGGATAGAAAGAGCACCTCAGGTATGGCACACTTTCTTGGCTCATGTTTTGTGTCTTGGGCCACCAAAAAGCAAAACTCTGTAGCCTTATCTACTGTTGAAGCTGAGTATGTTGTTGTTGCCTCATGTTGTGCTCAATTATTATGGATCAAACAGCAATTAATGAATTTTGGAATTGATGTAGGTTGTATCCCCATCTTTTGTGATAACACTAGTGCAATTGGTATGACCAAGAACCCGGTTCATCACAAGAGAACTAAGCACATAGATGTTAGGCATTATTTTTTAAGGGACAACTATGAAAAGGGTTTGATCATTGTGGAGTTTTATGCTACTGACAAGCAAATAGCTGACATCTTTACAAAATCTCTAAGTAGAGAGCACTTTGAAAGGAATAGGTTAGAATTAGGTATAATTAAGATCACCTAAAAGGAACCAGTTTTAACTCAAAAAATTGGTTAGAAAATTTGTGAATTTTATACATAATTAGATTAGATTTTGCCCAGTCTCATACTTTTATCAGTATATTGTTGTTCCTTGTGCTAAAATGTCTTATTAATCTCTAATTATATTATCTTTTTTCTTGAAAAATTAAGACTTACACAAGAGATTTCTCATTGAAGAACCTGGTTCATCAAGATTACTTGGTATGTACTCTCCACTCTGCATATTTTGGAATAAGTCTATTTGTATTATGATCAAAATGAGAGTCCCATTTAATTCTAACCTCCTTGAGCTTATCTGTTACCAAATGAACCAATTTCATTCAAATAGAGTCCCAAAAATGCAATAAGTGCCTAGATTCTAGAGAGTTTCTTCAACGTCTTTTCAAATTGACTTCCAGTTTGATTAGACTTCTGAGAAAGTTGTTGTTACCCAATTAAACTTTTCCTCTTTAAATTGATTAGGCCTTAGTTGTTTCTTCACTTCAAATTCACAACCGTCAAACAATTCTCTCCATCTTCTCTCATCTTCCAAACATGCACACACACTCATCCTCTCTCATACCCAAACACTGAAATGGAAAACCCTTCTGAGAATCCCTCATCACTTCCCAAGGAACCTATACCCACACTATACATCACACCCTTAACCACACCCACCTCTAAGAAAGGAAGGTTTAAGATGATTGCTCACAAGGTTGTTGCTGGAGGAGAACAGATCAAGAAAATTAATGAAAAATTGAAAGCAAATCGAGAAGAAGAATCCCAAAAATTTTATGATTCATTCAAATCTGCTACTGAGGGGGAAGAAACTATTTCTTTTGAAATAGATCAGGTAACATCTAGTCCATATATTACTTTTGAAATCATCTCTGAGGTTGCTACAAATTTGGATAATAGGTTTGTTCTAGTAGGAACGGTGGCTGGGGTTGAGACCATTGAGTCTGGGAGAATAGGGGGTAAAGATAAAAAGAGAAAAAAATGAGAGTGAGGATGCTCAAGGTGTTGTAAGGGGTATGGGAAAAGGAGTGGTTGAACCTTCACCCACACCTGCTAGTTTGATTGAAGAAACAGGAGCAATGGTAGTGTGAGTGGGGAATCTGCTGGAGAAGAAGAAAATGTGAAAGAAAAAGAGGGAAGTGGGTTTAGAGAAGCTGCCGAGGGCTTGGTTAGATTGGAGAAGAATGTTCAAGAACATGTTCCATCTGAGCAGGAACCCCTCGCAGACCTACTGAAAAAGGTGTTTGACAGTTACAATCCTAAAAGAAAAGGAGTTCAGGAGTCAAAGTCTCTGGTACTGCTAGGGCAAATAAGAAAAGAAAAGTTGCATCATCAATCCATGTAGAGACTCCTCCTACAAGAGGAAGAGCTACAAGGAATCAGAAGAAATAGAGTGAGGTTGAACTGAAAAAGGCCTTAGAAAAAAGTAAGAAGAAAGTAGTTGCAAAAAGAAAGAAGAAGCTAGTTGAGCCTATTGAGGCAGTTGAGATTAATGAGATAGACATGGTCCTTCGTGATAAAGAGGAAACAGAAGAAATGGAGGTTGTGACTCCAAAGGCAAAGAAAGTCAAGACTTCCACAAAGAAGTCAACTTGAGAAATTTGAGAGAGAAAGCTCATGGAAGAAGCTTGAAAGCTGGAGAGATAGAGAAGTTGAAGAAGAAGGAGGAGGAGGAGGAGAAGAAGAAGAAGAAGAAGAAGAAGAAGAAGAAGAAGAAGAAGAAGAAGAAGAAGAAGAAGAAGAAGAAGAAGAAGAAGAAGAAGAAGAAGAAGAAGAAGAAGAAGAAGAAGAAGAAGAAGAAGAAGAAGAAGAGGGTATGATGATGCTGCTAGAAAACTTACAACTACAGGGTTGGAATGACATAGTCATTCAGATGGATGGAAAGCTTGCCAGACTGAGATTGTGGAATTCATGAAAAATTGTGAGATCAAAAATGGCAGAGTCACCAGTGTGGTAAAGGGGGTGACAGTGAGTTTGATGACAAAGAGTTAGGAGAGATATTAGGTGTACCTGCTGAAAGGTACAACGATTACAAGAAGCTCAAATGGCCAAGTATAGAGAATCTCCCCGTCACGACCCCAGTTCGCCCTTCGTGAACCATCATGATGGCACCTAGTTCCCTACAACTAGGTAAGCCTAATAATGCGAAAAAACAACCAATTTGTTGAATTAAACAATTTTAAACAGAAATAGAGTAATAAAACATCATTTAAAAGTGCTGCTCGACATACACGACATTAACTCTCAAAAACTAATGCATATTCCCAAAA
Source organism: Nicotiana tabacum (assembly GCF_000715075.1). Classification (NCBI taxonomy): domain Eukaryota; kingdom Viridiplantae; phylum Streptophyta; class Magnoliopsida; order Solanales; family Solanaceae; genus Nicotiana; species Nicotiana tabacum. The sequence goes on from NC_134084.1 coordinate 155,857,095, forward strand.
CCCGAAAACCCATGAATCACAAGCTAAGGATATTACATAGTACTCTAACTCCAGAATAGTCTAAAACAAAGTAAATACAGAAGGGTTGTAACTACAAGAGAGAATGGAGAGAGACTCCTCGATTTGTAGACGCGGAAGATATACCTTGAAGTCTCCAGAGGGTCGCCTCGCCTCAAGGTTGATAGGACTAAGTCAAAGTACCTAGATCTGCACATGAAAAACATGCGCAGAAAGGGCATGAGTACACCACATCGGTACTAAGTAAGTGCCAAGCCTAACTTCGGTCGGGTAGTGACGAGAAAGACCAGGGCCCTACCGAGGTTAAATAAAATATAAAGTTCGATAGTGTAGAACGGAACAGTATAAATAAGTACAGACGTAAAAGTAACACAAGATATAAAGGGCAACAACAACTATTACAGAGTCAAGGTAAACACAGAAAAAAATATGGCTCAGCACCAAAATAACAATCGGGAATCTCCCAGGATACCGCCCTATAATCCCAAATATACATATCCAATGGATATCCCGGGATCTCGTCCTGTAGTCCAACTCATAGTGCACGGGGATCTACCGGAATCTCGTTCTGTAGTCCCAAATGTAAATACCCAGTACTGGGGGAGTTTATCGGGTACATTCTCATAGTTCCATATAACATGCAGGGGGATCTACCGGAATCCCACATCCATAGTCCCAAATGTAAATAGACAAGGGGGATCTACCGGAATCCCACATCCGTAGTCCCAATGTAAATACACAGCAGCAACAGGAAAATATTCAGAGATGTCAAATTTCATATTAAGGCAAATAAGTAGTTCTAGCCTAGCATGCTGCACAGAATTCAGGTAAGGCAGTTTAAGCAATTAAAGAAATTAAATCACTTAGACATACTTTCCTAAGCTAACAACAAGCTTAATAGTGCAAGTAATAAAAACAAGAAAAGAAACATACTAGTAATTACTTAATAAAAAATTGGATTTCCAACAATTAGCACAAGTACGCACTCGTCACCTCACGTACAAGGCATCTCAATTACCAAATATACCAAATCCTAAGGGGAAAGTCCCCCACGCAAGGTTAGGCAAGCCACGTACCTCGAATCAGCTCAATCAATCCGAAACCACGCTCTTGCCACGAGTACTCGACACCAAATGGCCCATATTTATTCAATTAAATTTTATAATGTAAATAACACTTCAAGTAACTGATTCTACAAAGAAATCTAAGCTAATACGCGAAATTAGGTAAAATGACCAAAATGCCCCTCGGGACCACGTCTCGAAATCAAGTAAAATTTATATTTCCAGAGTCCTCACACTCTCACGAGTTCAGTCATACCAAAATACCAAAATCGGACCATAATTGGTCCCTCAAATCATCACTCAAAGGCCTCAAATTAGTCAAGCCCTAACCCACAATTTACCACTAATTTTCCTTAATTTTTCATGCTTAAATTGATAAAAATCATTTCAATAATGAGTTTAGGGACCAAAGACCTTACCCCAATGAACTCCTCTGAAAATCCCTATTAAAAGGTGCTCCCCAAGCTTTTTCCCGTTTGAAAAGAGGTGAAAAATAGCTAAATTTCACGAAGGCAAGTATTTATATGTTTCTGCCCAGCGATTTCCGCATCTGCGACTTCTCATTAAATCCCCTTTTCCGCTTCTGCGATAGATCCCCCGCACCTGCGGTCTCGCAGGTGCGATACCCTTCTCGCACCTATGGCTCCTGCTGGACCTCCCCAAATTCCGCTTCTGCGATTTATCCGCCGCTTTTTCGGCTCCGCACCTGTGGTTCTACACTCGCAGTTGCGGTTATGACAGAAAACCAGCTGAAGTTGCAACTCCAAACTCCAAAATCCTTCTGTCAACCATCCGTAATCATCCCGATGCCCCCGGGACCTTAACCAAAGGCACCTACAAGTCTAATAGCACTGTCCAAACTTATACCAATCCTTAAAACACCTAAACAACATCGAAACGACGAATCAACCACGAATTCAAGCCTAAAAATTCCAAAACTCTAAAGATGCGCTTTCGATCAAAAAGTCTATCAAACCTCGTCCGAATGACCTGAAATTTTTCCCACACGTCACATTCCACACTACGGAGCTACTCCAACCTCCGGAATTTCATTCCGGCCCTCGGATCAAAATCTCACTATCAGACCGGAAACTTCAAAATTCGACCTTTCGACATTTCAAGCCTAAATTAGCTACGGACCTCCAAAACACAATCCGAACACGCTCTTAACCCCGAAATCACCCCATGGAGCTAACGGAACCATAAAAATTCCATTCCGAGGTCGTCTTTAAACTATTCCGACTACAGTCAACTTTTTAACACTTAAGCTCTCACTTAGGGACTAAATGTCCCAAAACTCTCCGAAACTCAAAATCGAACATCCCGGCAAATCAAAATAGCATAAATAAATACGGGGAAAGCAGTTGATAGGGGATCGGGGCATAAATTCTTAAGACGAACGGCCAGGTCATCACATCCTCCTACACTTAAACATTTGTTCGTCCTCGAACAAGCATAGAGACATACCTAAAGTAGTGAAAAGATGAGGGTAACGGCTGCGCATATCATGCTCGGTCTCCTCGGTCGTTTGACCTATCTACTGAACCTTCACGAATGCAATGTTCTTTGACCTTAGCATCGAACATAGGATAGATTATTGTCCAACTTGACTGAACTGAAATCCAACACGTGTGACGGATCACCGTGATACCTCCGGAGCATCGAAACATGAAATACCGGATGAACTCCTGCCAAGCTGGGAGGTAAGGCAAGCTCATAAGCAACCTCCCCAACACGCCTCAATACCTCAAAAGAGCCAATAAACCTTGGACTCAACTTCCCTTTCTTCCCAAATCTCATAACGCCCTTCATAGGCGAAACCCGAAGCAGAACCTGCTCTCCAACCATATAGGAAACGTCACGAACCTTCCAGTCTGTGTAACTCTTCTATCGGGACTGGGCTGTATGGAGTCTATCCTGAATCACCTTAACCTTCTCCAAAGCATCCTGAACTAAGTTTGTGCCCAATAATCTAGCCTCACCTGGCTCAAACCAACCCACCGGGGATCTACACCGCCTACCATATAAAGCCTCGTACGGTGCCATCTGAATGCTGGACTAATAGTTGTTGTTGTAGGCAAACTCCGCCAATGGCAAGAACTGATCCCAAGACCCTCCAAACTCAATCACACACGCATGGAGCATATCCTCAAGAATCTGAATGGTGCGCTCGGACTGTCCGTTCTTTTGAGGGTGAAATGCTTGTACTCAACTCCACCCGAGTACCCAACTCATGCTGAACAGCTCTCTAGAATCATGATGTGAACTGAGTACCTCTGTCTGAAATGATAGAAACTGAAATACCATACAGACGAACAATCTCTCGGATATAGATCTCCGCCAACTGCTCCGAAGAATAAGTAGTACACACAGGAATAAAGTGAGCGGACTTGGTCAGCCAATCCACAATCACCCAAATAGCATCGAACATCCTCAAAGTCCGTGGGAGTCCAACTACAAAGTCCATGGTGATCCGCTCCCACTTCCACTATGAAATCTCTATCTGCTGAAGCAATCCACCCGGTCTCTAGTGCTCGTACTTCACCTGCTGACAGTTGAGGCACCGAGCTACAAACCCAACTATATCTTTCTTTATTCACCTCCACCAATAGTGTTGCCTCAAATCCTGATACATCTTCGCCACACCCAGATGAATGGAATACTGCAAGCTATGGGCCTCCTCCAGAATCAATTCCCAAAGCCCATCAACATTGGGTACACAAATCTGACCATGTATCCTCAATACACCGTCATCACTAATAGTCACATCTCTGGCATCACCGTGCTGAACCTAGTCCTTGAGGACAAGCAAATGAGGGTCGTCATATTGACACTCACTGATACGATCAAATAAGGAAGACCGGAAACCACGCAAGCTAGAACTCGACTAGGCTCCGAAAGATCCAATCTCATAAGCTGGCTGGCTAAGGCCTGAACATCCATCGCCATAGGTCTCTCCGATACCGGTAAATAAGCCAAACTCCCCAAACTCTCTGCCCAGCAACTCAAGGCATCGGTCACCACATTGGCCTTGCCCGGGTGATACAAAATAGTGATATCGTAGTCCTTCAGCAACTCTAACCACCTCCTTTGGCGCAAATTTAGATCCTTTTGCTTAAACATGTGCTGAAAGCTCCGATGGTCAATATAAATCTCACAGGGAACCCCGTATAAATAATGGTGCCAGATTTTCAGGGCGTGAACAATGACAGCTAACTCAAGGTCGTAGACCGGATAATTCTTCTCGTGCACCTTCAACTGTCTGGATGCGTAGGCAATCACCCTACCATCCTGCTTCAACATCGCTCCGAGGCCAATCTTCGAGGTATCACAATAGACCGTATAAGACCCCGAACCTGTAGGCAGTATCAAAATTGGGGTTGTAGTCAAAGACTATAGTAACCCACCAAGCCAAGGAAACTATGGATCTTTGTAGCTGAGGATGGTCTGGGCAAACTCTGTATGACCTCTATTTTCTTCGGATCCACCTAAATAACCTCACTCGACACCATGTGGCCTAAGAATGCCACGGAATCCAACCAAAACTCACATTTCGAGAACTTAGCATATAACTTCTTTTATCTCAGAGTCTGAAGCACAGTCCTCAGGTGCTGCTCATGATCTTCCCGACTCCGGGAATACACCAGAATATCATCAATAAAGACAGTGATGAACGAGTCAAGAACGGCCGGAACACACTTTGCATCAAATGCATAAAGGTTGCTGGGGCATTGGTCAGCCCAAACGACATAACAAGGAACTCGTAATGACCATACCGAGTCCTGAAAGCAGTCTTCGGGATATCTGACTCCCGAATCTTCAACTGATGGTAACCTGAGCGCAATTCAATCTTAGAAAACACCCGTGCGCCTTGAAGCTGGTCAAATAGATCATCAATACAAGGCAAAGGATAATGGTTCTTCACTGTAACCTTGTTCAACTGGCGATAATCAATACACATACGCATAAAACCATCATTTTTCTTCAAAAACAAGACAGGAGCACCCCAAGGTGATACACTAGGCCGAATAAAACCTTTATCAAGAAATTCCTATAACTTATCCTTCAACTCCTTCAACTCAGGAGGAGTCATACGATATGGAGGGATAGAAATGGGTTGAGTGCCCCGGCAACAAATCAATGCCGAAATCAATATCTCTATCGGGCAGCATACCTGGAAGATCCACTGGAAACACATCGGGAAAGTCCCGTACTATTGGAACTAAATCAACTGAAGGGGTATCAATACTGACATCTCTCACATAGGCTAAATACGCATCACACCCATTCCCAACCATACGTCGAGCTTTAAGAAAAGAAATAACTCTACTGGGAGTGTGATCTAAAGTACCCCTCCACTAAACACGCGGTACACCTGACATAGCCAGCGTCACGTTTTTGGCGTGACAATCAAGAATAGCATAATAGGGTGACAACCAATCCATGCCCAAGATAATATCAAAATCTACCATGTTGAGCAACAATAAATCGACTCTGGTCTCAAAATCACTAAAAGCAACCAAACACGACCGATAAATGCGGTCCACAACAAGAAAATCTCCCACATGAGTAGAAACATGAACAAGGGAACTCAAAGAATCCCGAGGTACACCCAAATGCGGAGCAAAATAAGAAGACACATAAGAGTAAGTGGATCCCGGATCGAATAGAACCGATGCATCTCTATGACAAACCAGTATAATACCTATGATGATAGAATCGGAGGCAACAACCTTGGTACGGGTAGGAAGGCATAGTATTTTGCCTGGCCTCCCCCTCTAGGGTGACCTCTACCTCCCCGACCTCTACCTCTGGTTGGCTGAGCTGGTGGGGTAGCAACTGGAGCTGTAACCATAACCTGAGAACTTTACGGGGCACGTTGTGGCTGAGAAGTCTGTGGAGGTGCACCCCTTCCAAGTCTGGGGCAATCCCTCACCATATGGCATGTGTCACCACTCTCAAAACAAGTTTTGGGAGGACGTGGTGGCTATGACTAGCTCAGGCCAGGTCTGCTAGACTGACCTGTGAAAAGCACCCCGCATAGGAGGCGTGTTAGATACCGGAGGTGCATAATAAGGCTCTAAGGCCTTGTAGGAGCTGGAATACCACTGGCTGCTGGAAAAGCTGAATGAACAGGGCGACTCATATAACCCCTACCATGACGACCTGCAGCTGGGGCACGGGCACCAGAATAATGGCCTGACTTTCGAGACCTCTTGTCCTCCCTCTCCTCTCTCTCCCTAGCATGCATACCATCAATCCTCCTAGTAATGCTCACCACCTGCTGATAAGAAATATCCATCTCCAACTCACGAGCCATGCTAGACCTGATGTTGGGAATAAGGCCCTTAATAAACCGACGAACCCTCTCACAAATAGTAGAAACCAAGGCTGGTGCATGCCTAGCCAAATTAGTGTAACGGATTGCATACTCTGAGACAGTCATAGCACCTCGGCGCAAATGCTCAAATTCTGTGCGCCACGCGTCCCTGAGGCTCTCAGGAACATATTCTCTCAGGAACAGATCTGAAAACTAAGCCCAAGTCAGTGATGCAGCCTCATCCGGACTGTCTAACTCATAGGTGCGCCACCACTCATAGGCGGCTCCTCGAAGATGGAAAGTAGTGAAAGAAACCCCGCTTGATCCTGATATACCCATGGCATGAAGAATATGGTAACACTCATCTAGAAATCCCAGAGCATCATACGTTACTAGACCGCTGAATATAGGAGGCTTGTACTTCTTGAACCTCTCAAGCCTCAGCTACTCATCCTCGGAAGCCGTTGCCCTGTCCTCGGGATAATCTCGGACTGCAGGCAGTACAAGAATAATCTCAGGGACTTGCTCAACATGCACTCGCTGCTCAGGAGTGCGGGCGGTGGGAGTTTGTGCACCTCCCCTGGCCTGAGACGTAGTTGCACTAAGGGGAAGCAACCCTCTGAGCCAAAGTAGTGTACATGCTCATGAACTGTGTCAGAGTCTCCTGAAGAGCTGGAGTCATAGTAGCAGTAGGCGTATCATGTGACTGGACTCCGACTGAAATTGCTGGTGGTACCTCGGTGGCAGCTCGCGCAGGTACTCTGGCTGCACCACATGCGCATCCTCAGGCTCTACCCTAGCCCCGGCCTTTGACGGATGCAGTAGGGGGCGCAAGTGCCTGATCATATCGGGTAGTGCGTGTCCTCACCATCTGTAAGAGAATAGAAGATAGAAGTTTAGAATTGTGATATCAAAATCTCGCACGACAAGGAAATCAAATGAAGTGGAATTTTCCTAACAGTTACATAGCCTCTCGTAGATAAGTACAGATGTCTCCATACCGATCAACGAGACTCTAATAAACGGGCTTGTGATCCATGACTCCTATGAACCTAGAGCTCTGATACCAACTTGTCACGACCCCGATTTGCCCTCCGTGAACCATTGTGACGGCACCTAGTTCCCTACAACTAGGTAAGCCTAATAATGCGAAAAAACAACCAATTTGCGGAATAAAACAATTTTATACAGAAATAGAATAATAAAACAGCGTTTAAAAGTGCCACTCGGCATACACGACATTAACTCTCAAAAATACATATTCCCAAAAGCCGGAAACCCATGAATCACAAGCTAAGGATACTACATAGTGCTCTAACTCCAGAATAGTTTAAAATAAAGTAAATACAGAAGAGTTATAACTACAAGAGAGAATGGAGAGAGACTTCTCGGTCTGCGGACGCGACAGATATACCTCGAAGTCTCCAGACGGTCGCCTCACCTCAAGGGTGATAGGACTAAGTCAAAGTACCTAGATCTGCACATGAAAAAATATATGTAGAAAGGGCATGAGTACACCACAGAGGTACTCAGTAAGTGCCAAGCCTAACCTCGGTCGGGTAGTGACGAGAAAGGTCAGGGCCTTACTGAGTTTAAATAAAATATAAAGTTCGATAGCATAGAATGGAACAGTATAAATAAGTACAGCCGTAAAAGTAACACAAGATATAAAGGGCAACAACAACTATTATAGAGGCAAGGTAAACACAAAAAGAAATACGGCTCAGCACCAAAAGAACAATCGGAGATCTCCCAGGATACCATCATGTAGTCCCAAATATACATATCCAATAGATCTCATGAGATCTCGTCCCGTAGTCCAACTCATAGTGCGCGGGATCTACTGAAATCTCATTCAGTAGTCCAACATGTAAATACCCAGTACTGGAGGAATCTACTGGGTGCATTCCCATAGTTCCATATAACTGTGCAGGGGGATCTACCAGAATCCCACATCCGTAGTCCAAATGTAAACAGACAAGTGGGGGAGCTACCGAAATCCCACATCCGTAGTCCCAATGTAAATACACAGCAGCAACAGGAAAATATTCAGAGATGTCAAATTTCATATTAAGGCAAACAAGTAGTTCTAGCCTAGCATGCTACACAGAATTCAGGTAAGGCAGTTGAGCAATTAAAGTAATTAAATCACTTAGACATATGTTTTCCTAAGCTAACAACAGGCTTAATAGTGCAAGTAATAAAAATAAGAAAAGAAACATACTAGTAATTACTTAATGAAAAATCGGATTTCCAACAATTAGCACAAGTACGCACTTGTCACCTTACGTACAAGGCATCTCAATTACCAAATATACCAAATCCTAAGGGGAAAGTCCTCTATGCAAGGTTAGGCAAGCCAATTACCTCGAACCAGCTCAAATCAATCTGAAACCACGCTTTTGCCACGAGTACTCGACTCCAAATGGTCCAAATCAATTCAATTAAATCATATAATGTAAATAACACTTCAAGTAACTAATTCTACAAAGAAATTCTAAGCTAATATGCAAAATTAGGTAAAATAACCAAAATGCCCCTCGGTCCCATATCTCGGAATCAGGTAAAATTTACATTTTCAGAATCCTCACACTCTCACGAGTTCAGTCATACCAAAAGTACCAAAATCGAACCTCAATTGGTCCCTCAAATCATCAGTTAAAGGTCTCTAATTAGTCAAGCCCTAACCTACAATTTAGCAGTAATTTTCCTTAATTTTTCATGCTTAAATTGATAAAAATCATTCCAATAACGAGTTTAGGGACCAAAGACCTTACCCCAATGAACTCATCTAAAAATTCCTCTTGAAAAGTGTTCCCCAAGCTTCTTCCTGTTTGAAAAGAGGTGAAAAATAGCTAAATTTCACGAAGGCAAGTATTTATATGTTTCTGCCCAGCGATTTCTGCATCTGCGGTCCCACCTCTACGGACCAACGGTCGCATCTGCGACTTCTCATTAAATCCCCTTTTCCACTTCTGCGATAGATCCTCCTCACCTGCGGTCTCGCAGGTGCGATACCCTTCTCGCACTTGCGGCTCCTGCTAGACCTCCCCAAATTCCGCTTCTGCGGTTTATCCACTGCTTATGCGGCTCCGCACCTGCGGTCCCACACTTGCAGGTGTGATTATAACAGAAAACTAGCTGAAGCTGCAACTCCAAACTCCAAAATCCTTCCGGCAACCATCTGAAATCATCCTGAGGCCCCCGGGACCTCAACCAAAGGCACCAACAAGTTTAATACCATTGTCCAAACTTATACCAATCCTTAAAACACCTAAAACAAAATCGAAACGACAAATCAATCATGAATTCAAGCCTAAAAATTCCAAAACTCTAAGGATACGCTTTCGATCAAAAAGTCTATCAAACCTCGTCCGAATAACCTGAAATTTTGCACATGTAACATTCCACACTATGGAGCTACTCCAACTTCCGGAATTTCATTTCGACCCTCGGATCAAAATTTCACTATCGGACCAAAAACTTCAAAATTTGACCTTTCGGCATTTCAAGCCTAAATTACTACGGACCTCGAAAATACAATCCGAACATCCTCCTAACACCGAAATCATCCCACGGAGCTAGCGGAACCATCAAAATTCCATTCTGAGTCCGCCTTCATAATGTTCCAACTACGATCAACTTTCCAACACTTAAGCTCTCATTTAGGGACTAAATGTCCCAAAACTCTCCGAAACTCAAAACCGAATATCCCGGCAAATCAAAATAGTAGAAATAAATATGGGAAAAGCAGTTGATAGGGGATCAGGGCATAAATTCATAAGACGACCGGCCGGGTCATCACACTCCCTACCTCTCTTACCATAACAAGGAAGTTTGGTGATAGTGAAGAAGAGTTTCAGCCTAAGGCTATATACAAAAGTGAGATGAAGCCACCCTACAAAGTGTTGTTTGAATTTGTTAACAAAGTTGTGCTGCCTATGCAGGAAAGGAGGCACATTGCCACATTCATGGACCTGGTCCTTATGGAATGTCTGGACAGTGGAAGACAAATTAATTAGCTTGGATTTATTATGGGTGTTTAACCGGTGGGGCGGGCCGGGTTGGGAAAAAGGGTGACCGTCCGGTTTTCAATCCAGGCCAAATACGGGTTATTCAAGATCGGGCTTAACGGGGTCTGGGTCCATCCGGGTGAAAAATGAACCAGAAGGGTTACGGGTCCAAGGGGTCGGGCCGAACTGGGTTAGTATTTTTTTTTTGTATTTTGTATAACTATCATAATTTATATTAATATAAAGTTGTTATGAATAGAATTCTATTTAGAGTGAATGTTATCTTATAGAGATTTTTACTTTGTGGCTAAGTCATTTTTCCCCTATAAATAGAGAGGTCTTACCCCATTGTAAATCAACCCAATATTCAATGAGAATTTCTTCTCTCTTTCTCTGCAATACTATTCTTCTTCTTTTATTGTTTTCACCACACGTTATCAGCACGAGACTCTACCGTCTCAAGAAGATCTTTGAGAAGATTAAAATATAACTTTTCTCCTCTTTTTAATTATGACTGACAATATGAAAAGAAAGTTCGTTGTCCTTGAAATTTCGGGCAAGAACTATATGACATGGGTGTTGGATGTTGAAATCCATTTAGATGCAATGGGTCTTGGAGACGCCATTAAAGACAGAAATAAAGCATCCACCCAAGTTGTGCTAAGGCCTTGATTTTCTGCGCCATCACCTTGATGAAGGGTTGAAAATAAAATATCTCACAGTCAAAGATCCACTTATTTTGTGGAATGGCTTAAAGGAAAGATATGACAACTTAAAGTTGGTCACTCTTCCACAAGCATGATATGATTGGGCTCATCTGAGACTCCAAGACTTTAAGTTTGTTTCTGAATATAATTCTGCAATGTTCAGAATTACTTCTAAATTGAAACTCTATGGAGATACTATCACTGATTACGATATACTTGAAAAAATGTTCACAACATTTCATGCCTCGAATATGGTGTTGCAACAGCAATACAAAGAGAAAGGTTTCAAGAAGTACTCTGAGTTGATTTCTCTTCTCCTTGTGACTGAACAAAACAATGACTTGCTCATGAGAAATCACTAAAATTGACCCATTGGGTCTACACCATTGCCTGAAGTGGATGAGGTGTATTCCCATTGTGCTAAGCGTGGAAAAGGTCGTGGCCCTATTCGTGGTAGTGGTTGTGGCCGTGGCTGTAGACAAGGAAGAAATTTTTCTGGTATTAATCACACCCCAAAGAAAAATAACCACCAAAAGTGGAAAGGGAAATATGAGAAGCCAAAGGCAAATGGTTCAGAAACTGAATGTTATCGTTGCGGTGGAAAAGGGCATTGGAAAAATATTTGTCGTACACTAAGACATTTGGTTGAGCTTTATCAAGCATCTCTAAAGAATAAAGGCCCGAAGCTAATCTTGTCTATGACAATGAATTTGACATCACCCACTTGGATGTGGCAGACTTCTTTGAGAACCCTGATGGAAAATAGACCACTTGATCGGTAATGGATCCGTGGTTAAAGATGATTGAGTAGTTTAACTTTTATTTTTGCCTATTCTTAATAGTTAGTGAATAAACATCATGTAATTACAATTCTTTACATGAGTAGTAGTCATTAGTATCAATTAGTATTATTTGTTTTACGAAATAGTTTTAGTTCGTTTTGATTAAATATAGTTCTAGTATTTGTTTTAGACAATGTTCCAACAAGGGTACCAATACCTTTCTTAACGCATCTTATATTGGCCTAAATTATAGGTAATTTGATTTGAAATAAAATATTAAATATCCCTTATGCCCATCGCACATTCCCCTGTTTGACAATTATATTTCAAATGAATGTTGTTTTTTGAAGTATTAATATAGCCATATTCAGAAATCTAAAGAATTTAACTTTTGATTGTCTAAGGGAAATCAGACTCTTCAAACTCTGAATAAAGATATGTACTTGTAATCTTTTTGACATAACTACATGCATGTAATGTCACTTATCGATTATTTCCCGTTCCCGAATTATGATTGCATTTTCTTGCAATTTCTCATATTTATCTTTAAAGTTTCACCCATTACATAGAACTCTAATTAATTGATCTCGTCTCCCATAATCTTATATTTATTCATATATTTCTTTTTGTATGTCAACCCATGGGAAGCAAATATGGATTTCCACAAAGTAAACTTGGATCAAAATTCAATTGTAAAATTATTTGTTTAGTTGATTCATGTACGACACATACAATATTCAAAGAGAAGAAATATTTCTCTCATTTAAGTATGTGTAAGGCAGATGTTACTATAATTTCTGGTAGTAGTAAATTAATTGAAGGCTCTGGAAGAGCTACTATAACTCCGCCTAAGGGAACAATACTTATCATAGAGAATGCAATGTTCTCCTCCAAGTCCAAGAGGAACTTGTTGAGTTTTAAAGATATCTGCCGAAATGGATATCATATTGAGACAATAGATGAGAATAATTTTGAATATCTCATCATTACCAAAAATGTCTTTGGCCAGAAAAGGGTTATTGAGAAATTCTCATCTTTATCTTGTGGCATGTATTGAACAAGAATTAATGCAATTGAGGCACATTCTATCGTAAATCAAAAGGTTACTGATTCCAATACTTTTGTACTTTGGCATGATCGATTGGGACACCCTGGATCAATTATGATGAGACGAATTATAGAAAACCCAAATGGGCATCCATTAAAGAATTTAAAAATTCTTTTAAATAATGAACTTTCTTGCACCTCTTGTTATCAAGGCAAGTTAATTATAAGACCATCACTAACAAAGATTGAGATTGAGTCCCCTACGTTTTTGGAACATATATAAGGGAAAATTTGTGGACCTATTCACCCACCTAGTGGGACGTTTAGATATTTTATGGTCTTAATAGATGCATCTTCTAGATGGTCTCATGTGTGCCTATTGTCATCTCTCAACCTCGCGTTTGCAAAATTAATGGCACAAATAATTCGATTACGGGCTTAATTTCCCGATAATCCAATTAAGTCTATTAGACTTGATAATGCTGCTGAGTTTTCATTCCAATCATTTAATGATTCTTGCTTATCAATTGGGATAAAAGTAGAACATCATATAGCTCATGTTCACACTCAAAATGGCCTTGCAGAGTCTTTAATTAAATATCTGCAATTGATAGCAAGACCTTTACTCATGAAAACGAGGTTGCCCACTTCTGTTTGGGGTCACGCCATCTTGCATGCAGCAATGCTAGTTCGTCTCAGACCGACAAATTATCATAAATATTCCCTCTTGTAATTAGTTTTGGGTCTTGAACCTAATATATCCCATTTAAGAATTTTTGGATGTGCAGTATATGTGTCGTAGCACCGCCATATCGTACCAAAATGGGTCCCCAAAGAAGGTTAGGAATATATGTTGGGTTTGAATCGCCCTCCATTATTCACTACCTCGAAATAATAACGGGGGATTGTTTACTGCACGATTTGCAGACTGTCGATTCGATGAGACACTTTTCCCAAAATTAGGAGGAGAAAATGGTGAAACCATATAGGAAATTTTGTGAAAAATTCATCATTATCTCATCTTGATCCACGTGCCTCTATTTGTGAAAAAGAGGTGCAAAAGATTATTCATTTATAAAAAAATAGCAAATCAAATGCCACATGCATTTACGGATCTGAAAAGGATAACAAAATCACATATCCCTGCAGAGAATGCTCCAATCCGTATTGATGTCCCTATTGGAAAATCTTCTAGTACCATAGCTAATGAGTCAAAAGTACGCCTAAAACGTGGCAGACCATTGGGTTCCAAAGATCGAAATCTTAGAAAAAGAAAAACAAATGATCAAAATGACACTACGAAAAAGTCTCATGAAGAAATCCACAATTTAACCAATCCTAAGATTCATGAGGAAATCACTAAGCCTGAGACTCAAGAAAATAAGGAACTATCAATAAATCTAATCGATATTGAGACAAATTTGAATCGATTGGATATAGTGGTGGATTATGTCTTTGCATATAATGTTGCATCTAGCATTATGCAAGATAGTGATGATCTTGAACCTCAATCTATTGGAGAATGCCGACAAATACGTGATTGGCCAAAATGGCAAGAAGCAATCCAATCAGAGTTGAATTCACTTGCAAAACGTGAAGTTTTTAGACCTGTAGTCCAAACACCTAATGGTGTTAAGCCTGTTGGCTATAAATGGGTCTTTGTACGCAAGAGGAATGAGACAAATGAGGTACAAAGATATAAGGCACGCCTTGTTGCACAAGGATTTTCACAAAGTCCCGGTGTCGATTATGAAGAGACATATTCACCCCTTATGGATGCTATAACGTTATGTTATCTCATTAGTTTTGTTGTCCATGAAAATCTTGACATGCATTTAATGGATGTGGTTACCGCCTACCTTTATGGCTCACTTGATGATGAGATATACATGAAAATTCCCGAGGGATTTAAAATACCCAACGCACATAATTCAAAGTCCCGGGAAATATTTTCAATCAAATTGCAAAGATATTTGTATGGTCTAAAGCAATCAAGACTAATGTGGTATAATCGTTTTAGTGAGTATTTATTAAAGGAAGGTTATATAAATGATGTCATTTGTCCATGTATTTTTATAAAGAAGACAACATCGAAATTTTTTGTACTTGTCGTATGTTGATGACATAAACCTTATTGGAACTCCTATAGAACTCCAAAAGGCAATTGATTATTTAAAGAAGGAATTCGAGATAAAAGATCTCGGAAAGACAAAATTATTTCTTGGTTTGCAAATTGAACATTTGGCAAATAGAATTTTTGTTCATCAATCTACCTACATAGAAAAGGTATTGAAATAGTTTTACATAGATGGAGCACATCCATTAAGTATTCTGATGGTTGTTCAATCACTTGATATGAATAAGAATCCATTACGACCTCAAGAAGAGAATGAAGAGCTATTTGGTCCTGAAGTACCATATCTTAGTGCAATTGGTGCACTAATGTATCTTGCTAATACTACAAGGCCTGATATAACTTTTTCAGTTAATGTCTTAGCAAGATATAGCTCTGCTCTTACAAGGAGACATTGGAATGGAATCAAACACATATTACGGTATCTAAAAGGGACTATCGATATGGGCTTATTTTATGGCAATAATTGTAGTCCTGATCTTGTTGGTTATGCCGATGCTGGGTATTTATCTGATCCACACAAGGCTCGATCTCAAACAGGTTATGTGTTTACCTATGGAGGCACTGCCATATCTTGGCGATCGACTAAGCAATCAATTGTGGCTACTTCATCTAATCATGCTGAGATAATTACTATTCATGAAGCAAGTCGAGAATGTGTGTGGTTGAGGTCTATAATATATCTTATTCGAGACAAATATGGTTTGAAATGTGACAAACTACCCACAATTTTGTATGAAGATAATGCAGCATGCATAGCTCAATTGAAGGGAGGATTCATAAAAAGAGATAGGACAAAGCACATTTCACCAAAGGTATTTTTCACACATGATCTTCAAATGAATGGTGATATCAATGTGCAACAAATTCGTTCAAGTGATAATATAGCTGATTTGTTCACAAAATCTCTATTGACGTCAACCTTCAAGAAGCTAGTGCACAAGATTGGGATGCGAAGGCTCAAGGATGTGAAATGATGCTCTCATCAGGGAGAGTTTAATGCGCGTTGCACTCTTTTTCCCTTACAATATTTTGTCCAACTGGGTTTTCCTTGCAAGGTTTTTAACGAGGCAACCAATAGGCATATTTCTAAACATGTGTACTCTTTTTCCTTTTCTAGAATCTTTTGGTTTTATTTTAGTTAAGGTTTTAATGAGGCACATTACTTATTGAGTAGACATTCAAGGGGGAGTGTTATGAATAGAATTCTATTTAGAGTGAATGTATATCTTGTATAGAGTTTTACTTTATGGATAACTCATTTTTCCCTTATAAATAGAGGGGTCTTATCCCATTGTAAATCATCCCAAAATTCAATAAGAATTTCCTCTCTCTCTCTTTCTATGCAATATTATTCTTCTTCTTTTATTGTTTCATCACAAAAGTAAAAATATAAAACAAAAAAATAATCTTATAAAAAGAGTGTTTGAATAAAACGATGCAAAGGCTTTAAAATCTTTATATTTGAAATTTTAAATATTTCATTAAGAATTTAAGATAATAGACTACAATGAAGATGGAAAAAAATTACACTTATAATTTGCAAGTTCTTTTTTTATTTTAAACTTACAAATTAAAGTTTACATTTAACAACAACTAAATTAACGAAAAAAAGAGTAAAACTAAATTTTCATTGCATAATAATACTTCAAATTAATCTAACAAACTAAAACATTAAGCATAAATACGTCTAATAATTTTAAAATAATATAAATTATCTCAAATCAACTTATAATACGAATTTCCGGAGGACGCTCAAGACAACTCATCATATGCCTCATTAAACAGTTTGTGCCCACCCACTTTAGGCGAAGATTTAAGATGAGGCCACAGTTCTTGCACTTTACTTTGTGAACTTCTTTATTTTCTTCTACCACCTCAAAGTGTTCCCAAACATATGAGCGCACTCTAGAAGTACGAGGTATGATTTAACTTGAATTGAGAATTTGAATTTGAGAAATGAGAGACAAGTGAAGAAATGAAGAAGAGAGAGGTGTATTTATAGTTTTTTAAAGGGCTAAATTAGTAATTACTAAAAGTGTTAATTTCTTAAAAAATATTGCCAAAAAAGGACTGTTCTTGCAATCCTGTTGGGCAACGGTCATATGACATTTAAAAAAAATCAAATTTCTAGCCATTAAGTCAGTCCGGGCCGGTTAACCAGTTCAATAGTACTTTTTGTTGACCGAATTTGACCGGTCCGGTTAACCAGATCTTTTTTGGTGAACGGATCAACACCCCTAACCCAGCCCACCCGGCCCCCTAACTACCAGGCCGGGTTTCCACTCGGTCTGGGCCGGTCCAGAAATGGGTCAACCCGGCCCATTTGGCAGGCTTAGGATTTATCATTCAGCTTCTGGATAGGGTTCTGACTGGCACCAAAACTCATTCCATACCCTATGGTTTTATTCTCACGGTTGTACTTGCACACTTCAAGGTACCCATTACGAAATGAGAAGTTGGTACAAGCAAGGATCACTTTGGGGCAAATACTTTGACTGCTTTTGATTATAAAGTCCACACTACTTCCAAAGAACCCGGTTCATTTAAAAAGGTACCTGTGAACAGCAAAGTCCGATCCTTGGTGCAAGAAAGTGGGGCTAAGGATACTGAAATTGAAAGGCTGAAGAAGAGGTTGGAAGAAGTAGAAACTGAGAGAGATGCTCTCAGAGCTGAGCTGGAAAAAGACAAGGAGAAGAATGATAGCATTCTTCATGATATGTTGAAACTGCTTCAAGCTAAGAACCAAGAACCTGGTCCTTCCCAGCCTTAAGACTTCCTAGCCTAGTTAGACAAAGCATTGACCCGGATGGGATTTTTTTGTTCCTTTTGCTCATGATCCAGTATTTTTATTTCTCTTTTTGTGGATGACTAGTACCAATGACAATCAACTATTTTTTGTGCTCTAGTTGTTTGTTGATTCTTCTTAGATGGTTAATATTATTAGATTAATAAATGATGCTTGATTCTATGATTGCATTTGAAGTAGCCTCAGTCACCATGTGTAATTTCTATTAAAATCTAGTTATCTAACATAATTATGAAACTTTTTGATAATGCCAAAAGGGGGAAGATTAGGTTGTGATTTTACTTTGGACTGTGATGTATATAACATAATGAACCTGATCCTTGATGATTTGCGATTTTAAAATGGAAAGCATTCTAACATTATGTTGATGTTGAGCTGAGTTGAAACAGAGCCTATGCTTATGAAAATAGCACAGAGTTTGTCATTATCAAAAAGAGGGAATTTGTTGGCCCAAGTGAAGTTTTTGACGATTGGCAAAGGAACTCAAGCATGAACCAGGTCCATACACAATGTATACAAACACGAGCATATTCGAGCATAAGGGATGCACGTGAAAGAGATAAGCTTAACTTGTTATATCTGATATCTCCTGATCGAAAAGGTTGCATAATTGATAAGGAGAAGGACTCCTTAGTCGAAGAGAACTTATCCAAGATAAGGGAAAGGTTAGAAGTTGAAGATAACTAGAACCCTTCCACCAAGGAAGAGTATAATATTGGAACTCTAGTTATTTCCTATTCTACTAACTCTATATATTTCAGGATGTTCTCACTTTATAGGGACGCACAAATGCTGAAGTTAAACGTGAGTTGAGAGCAAAATATCAAGGTATTTTGCAAGCAATTCTTGTGTGATTCAAGTGTGCGAACCTAAAGCTACATGAACCAGATAGAAGAACCAGTTCCAAATGTCTGTCTTTTATATATTTTAGTTACATTATAGTAGGTTTTTTCAAATTGCACTTTCATCTTTATCTAGAAGCAATTGTATTAGATACTTTGAGTATTCTAGTTAAAGTTAACTTGAAGTTGTCGCAACAGTTAGAGGCTGGTTGCCGCAACGGGATTAGAGGTAATCCTTAGGTTTACAAAGAATTTTGGAAATATTGTTTTGGCTCAGTGATTTAGTAAAGTGTTGGGAAAAATCCTATTGATTAGTTGGCCGTGGTTTTTTCACCTTTTGAGCCAGGTGTTTTCCACGTAAAAATACTTGTGCTCTTTATTTTTTGCATTTATTATTTCCGCAATAATAGTATAAGGAACACATATAAAAACTAAATCCTTCTATAACTTGTGCACGCGAAAATTGGACACCACACAAATCACCCCTCTTGTGTGGCATTGAAGTATAAAACATCATTAGGAAAAGGTAACTCCGAGATTTTGTTAAGCCTACAAAATACTTTATTTGCTCTCAATTTATATAACACTTATTCTATTTTGAAATATGTCAAGTATTCAACACTATATCATAAGTATAGCTTATACAACTTTTTCAAATATCCACTCTCATTTTAATTCCTTAGATTTTAAACGCCAATGTGATGTCTTTTTTATCAAGCTAATTTTCTTGAAATCTTTTACCAATATTATAATCCGGAATTCAAATTTACATCTTCGATTTCATATCCGACGAAGGACACAAGTAATTAATAACTAGCAAGTAATTAATGGAAGCATGAATATAAATGAGGAGAAAAAACAATTATTTCTCTCCTCTTCAACATAATGATGCTAATTTAGGAAGTCTGTATCGAAACAGGAAAAAGGAAGCCATCTTAGTTCAATTAATGCATTTATGAGACTTCATTTACGTTGCAAATTTAACATAAAAAGAAAAAGATATTTATAGGAAATTTTAAAGGAATTGTTGAGAGTTGTTACAAAACAGAGAACACTATGTTGATGTTAATGTGGGGGAGAAGTCCATTATTTTGGACCCTCTTTCCTTTTATTTTCTTTGCTACCTCTTCCCAAGCTAAACATGATGGTTCTTTTTCTTTCTTCTCTTTGTTTTAATCACCCTTATATATTATTGAAATACCTATATAAGAATTGGTGCAATAATACTTTCCACGTGGATCCGCTTTTGATTCTTCTTTTTCTCATTTCATATTCTTTGTATTTCAGATGGACCTGTTTATGATTCTTCAGCTTGGACAGAGGTAATAAAGCATTTTTAAGAAGCCATACCACAAAAAAAAAAATCCATTTTATTGTTATATGAAAAAGGGGTTGTTACACAAATAACCGACCAATATTCACTTTTCCCAGCCGGTATACATAGAATATACATTGACTATACACAGTTATACATATGTTATACTAGCGTGATATTTTTAGTTTAAAGGTGTTAATTCTACCGTTTGATGACAGTGTCAATCGGATCCAGAGGCGCCACTTTACAATGGAGGAATTCTAGTGAATAAATTACCTGAATATAAACCTGTCAAAGATATCAATGGAGATATGGTTAATTCACCTACTTTTACCTTGCCAAATCTATCTTCAGGCTCATTTTATTCCTTCTCCAGTTAAGTTCTTGTACTGTTATAATTATTATTAATGTTGTCGTCGTCGCCTTATTATACTGTTGTTGCTCATCATATTATTCTGAACTCAGTTTAAATTCCAAAAGTAGGACTAGTTTTTAAAGCATAGGTATTAATTATATGGTATTTTTCACAGGCTGGGTGAGAGTGAAAAATGTAAATTCTGCCCTAATATCAGCTACGATAAAGGTAGAGAACACATTTGCAAAATGTATAGGAAGTGTTATAGCCAAGAAAGGATGTTGGTCTTTTCTCAAAGGTGGTTTCCGTTGGGATTCACCTTCCACCTCTTCTCAGATGGATTTTCAGGTACAATTTTCTTTATACTTGTTAAGGGGTCGTTTGGTTGGAATACGCCTTATACCGGTATAAGTTATGTCAGTATAAGTTATGTTGGGATAAGTTATGTTGGGATTGTTGTTTATTCACTATTTGGTATGTTGTACTAAGAATGACAATTGCATAATTTCTAAAAAGAAGGTATAAGTTATACCGGTGCTAATTACCCCACCCTCTATATGGTATAAGTTATCTTGGTGTTAAAATTAACACCGGAATAACTTATACATGTTTTGCTAACCAAACAGAATATTAAGGTGGTATTAAATTTTTATACTACCCTTATACCTTCTTGCACCTCATACGAAACGACCCCTAAGTTATTTTTTCAAGCCTGGAAATAAAAAGCGTTTCCTGGGGATAAAAAACTTCTCGATAGGGAGTGCGTTAGTGACATTACCCCCCCCTATTTGGGCTGGATTAGTCAGGCGAGTAGGCTGTAAATACCAGATGGTTAAAAAAAGTACATATTTCCTTCGTCTTATATATCTCTTCTTTTTTTAACATCTATCTTTTTTTATCTTTTGCAGAATTCGGATCGGACAAGAAAGAATGTGGAGATAGAGCTTATTAGCTATTCATTACAGCCATTCACGGAGAAGCAATGGAGAAAAATTCAATTTGAAGGGATAAACACGGCAAGAACTAAGCACCATTTATGACTTCATTATTTGACTCAATATATGATTGAATGATTTTCTTTAGCTACTACTTCTGCGAAATACATCCAATTAAGTTACATATATGCAAAACATTTTGTTCGCGATAACAGAAAATATAGCTGTTGCATTTCAGGAAAGGAAGCGCGCCATTACTGTCCATGTTGTAGATGAAAATGGATTTAGATTGCCAGGTGCAGCAGTAAATGTAAAGCAAATTTCAACAGAATTTCCATTTGGATGTGCAGTATCAAAAACAATTCTTGGAAATTTGCCTTATCAGGTCTACTTTTTTTCTTCATTTGCTAAGAGTAGCCTTAGTGATAACTGGTAAAGTTGTTGACATGTGACCAGACGGTCACAGGTTCAGGTCGTGAAAACAGCCTATTGCAGAAATGTATGGTAAGCCTGCGTACAATAGACCTTGTGGTCTGGTCCTTCCCCGTCCCCGCGCATAGCGGGAGCTTAATGCGCCGGGCTGCTAAGAGGACAGTAGTTGCAATTATGCTATCAAAATTGATTTTCATTACATTAAGGTAAATAATGTTATTTCAGGAATGGTTCGCTAAGCGATTCAAAGCGACAGTATTTGAAAATGAGCTCAAGTGGTATAAGACAGAGCCACAACCTGGTCAATTCAACTATACCTTAGTAGATCAAATGATGGAATTCGTTCGTAAGAACAAACTTATAGCCAGAGGACACAACATGTTCTGGGATGACCCTGTCTATATACAAGATTGGCTTGAAAACATGACCGCTCCTCAGCTGAAACAAGCGATGAAATCCAGGATCAAAAGTGTGATAAGTAAATACAGGAATGAGTTTGTACATTGGGATGTAAACAATGAACTTCTGCATTTCAATTTTTATGAGGGAAAGCTTGGACCTAATGCTACCTTAGATATGTTCAAGAAAGTGCACCGTGAAGATCCACTGGCGACCTTGTTTCTCAACGAGTACAACGTTGTTGAACGTTGTGACTCGAAAGCTAGTGTAGACAGGTACATTGAAAAGTACAAGGAACTAAAGAACGGCGGGGTGACTGTAGGTGGAATTGGTCTAGAGAGTCATTTTGCTATACCTAATCCTCCTTTCATGAGAGCTGTTCTTGATAAATTGGCGACGCTAAAGCTTCCTATTTGGCTAACAGAAGTGGACGTAAGCAAAATGTATGAACTCGAAGAACAAGCGATGTACTTGGAACAAATTTTAAGAGAGGGATTCTCGCATCCAAGTGTAAACGGGATCATGCTTTGGACATCACGTAGCGTAGGAGGATGTTATCAGACGTGCCTTACCGATGAAAAATTCCAGAACCTTCCGACAGGCGATGTTGTTGACAAGCTGCTATTGAAAGAATGGCAAACTAAGAAGAAACATGGAAAAACAGATGAGTTTGGTTCCTATAGTTTCAGAGGTTTCTTAGGTGAATACAATGTTTCTGTTGTTTACAATCATAAAGTTGTCAATTCTTACTTCTCATTAGGCCGTGGTGTTGAGACTAAGCACATTACAGTTCAAATTTAGCCAAAAACTAGTCGACATATAATGTAACTTTTAATAAACTGAACAAGAGTTAGTTCATTTTTCATGTAAATTTGTATTCTTGAAAAGAGAAATTTTTGACTCCTAGTAATGTCAAAATTTTGATTTTTACCCTATTTCTTTTCATATGTCATGCTCATTTGACAGGTTCTGTTTTGAAATGTTTTTGCTTCACATTTTTTAAGAGATTACCAGCTTGTCAAACCATTTACATAAAGCTTAAAATGTATAATATACAAGGTAAAAAAATTACAACTCAACTACTGTGGCTAACCTTTGACTGATGAAATCAAGGGAAACTATTAGCTATGTCCATTTATAAGTAGTGTATTACAAAAATTAGTTAATTCATTAAATATTACTAATATTAGTCCAATTAGTTATTTGTAATTGTAGCCAAAAAAGTCAATTTTTTGCTTTCTTTTGAGTGGATGTTATTAGAATAAATTGAGTATATCTTAAATAGCTTAAATCCCAGTTTTGGGATGATTTGGTGGAGTTCTGAGGTGGTTTGAATTGAAATTCGAAGTAGAAGATGGACATGGAAAAAAAATGATATGTGTATCAGATATGTATCATAGTTGTATCAAATGTGTATCACATGTATATCCATATATACCTGTGTGTGAGATACATGTGTCGCAGAAGAACTTTTTGAACTCGATTTTAACTACGAATTTTGATACCAAATCAGTTCAAATCACCTCCAATTTTCCTCAAATTTTGTGTATTGACCCATCTATATGTTTTCAACTAATTTCAACCATACCCATTGAAAAATGTCCTTTTTAGCTTAGATTTTTGATATATATATATATATATATATTTGTATTTCATCACCTTGTTTGCTACCTCATCCATGAAATTTCCTTTCCGTCTTGCATCTAATATTGTTGATCACGTATAAAATTATGGAAGGAGATCTTTGCATGTAATTCTTGGGGAGAAAGAACCTTATTTATTTGGGTTTTCAATTTTTATATATTTGTTTGGCCAGTTTGGATAAGTCTAAGATTAATGACTAGAGATTGGTAAGTGACGACTTATTTGGGACATTTATGTAAGATTCCCGAAAATCAACTACAAAGTTAATAAGGCAATGTCCTATTGAGGCTGAGGGGTGTCAATTTGAGCCCAAATCTATTTGACCCCCAATTCGTTTAAGGTTGGTCCGGTCAATGACCCGCACATTTATTGAACTCAGTCCATCTTGTATCTCAGCCCATCTAAAGTTGGAGTGATTTTTAGCGCAAATTTATTCGTGAGTAACTTTGCTAAAATATCTTTACATATTTTTTTTTTGTTCAATATGTTATCTATGTCTATAACAAAAGAAAAAAAAAGACTTATTTGATAATTAAACAATTCATAAGAAAATAACACACATTAATTAGAGCTTGATAAGAATAGGGCGGCTTGGGCTATGGCACAAATTTTGGCTCATCTTGACTCATAGCCTGTTTGGCCAAGCTTCTCCAAGCCAAAAGCACTTTTTTCCAAAGTTGAAGTGTTTGGCCAAGCTTTTAGAGGAAAAAAATGTACTTTTGAGTAGAAGTAGAAAAAAGTAGCTTCTCTCCAAAAGCACTTTTGAGAAAAATATACTTAGAAGTAGTTTTTAAAAGTTTGGTCAAACACTAATTGATGCTCAAAAATATTTCACAAACTGACTCTCACCAAAAATACTTTTGAAAAGCACACTTTTGAGAAAAAACACTTCTCAAAATAAGCTGATTTTTACAGCTTGGCCAAACAGGCTATCAGTCCATCTCAACCCAAGTAATATTTGATCGGGTCAATGACACGCCTATTTGTTGACTTAACCCATTTTGACTTACCCAAAATCAGCTTAATCCGAATATTTGACACCCCTATTTAGGCCTTTTTGGTCAAAGCAAAACATGGTTGCTCCACATAGTTAATCCTAATAACTGACATTCATTTAACTACCTTGTACAATACTACTAATAAAAACTGAAGTGAGTCAACCAGACTAATAATCAGATGTCCTAGCAACTTTGGCTTCCACCCTAGAGTCTATAATGAGATTCAGAATCATAGTGTTTTGCTGATAAAGCAATTTAATCAAATGATATTGCACGGTAAAATAAAAGCATCATTTAGTAGATTTTACTGTCTTGTAAAAGTGGAAGGCCCTACCTCTTGTTCTTTGCAGGCTAATTCTAAGTTAAAGCATGTTCTTTATTTCAATTCTTGCTTTGCATATTTGTTGATTTCTTGTTAGGCATATGAAAAGAAAAGTTACATACACTTTTGTGATTAAGAATAAAGGTTATCATGAAAGAAAATGGACAAAGATTGACATCCATTATATGCTTTAATCATTTCCAAACGACAACCAAATTTTCATGCAGTTTGTTCCAAATCTAAGTCCAGAAAATAGTAGTATCCTATGAAAATATGAACATCAAATAGGTGGCTTTTTGGAAGATTTTTCTTATCATTGGAAGTGGATATTGATCCAAATTGAACAGACCTAAGTGCTAACATATTCATTCCATATTTATGTATTGGGAAAAATCAAGTTAATGTATTGAATTAATTATGTGGTGATGCGTCATGACACGTGAACTGGTAAAAGAATGACAGTTGGCGAAGAATAGTTGAAGACGCACGAGCTTTAGCAGGCACGGGCAAAGATCCAAGAAAGTTAGAAGGGATAGGTACTCGAACCTCTTGATATTCTGAAGAGGCATCAGAAGAATGAACCTAAATAGCGAAAGGGGTATAGATACGTATTATTGGTAATTAATAGGCATTAAGTACGGAAAAATGTTATAGAATCTGTATTGAATCAGTTACGATTGCCAATTATAACGTTACATTAAATGCCATTAATTGTCCATAATGACACCATTATGAAAGGAGAAAAACGCATTACTTAGAAATAGCTATAAAAGGTGAGGAATGAACATTTGTAAGGGCACGAAATACTATTGGAATATATTGATTTACTTTGCTTTTTATTCAGCTATTATTTACACCAATTATTTCTTTTTTTACTTGATTATCAGTAACCCGAGTTCTTCTAAAAATAAGCTTTGACCGAAATTCCAATTTTTGGTTAAATAAATTGGTTCTGTTACCGGAAATCTGATAGTCATTTGCTTTCCAAATCGATTCTTTTATCAAAAATAACCATGTCGAATGTCAATGACAACAACCAACATAATTTACCACTCCAAGATCCACAACATCAACTGAACGAACAAGATAACAGAACCCCACCTCCTTCGCCACAGCATTCATAACGACAATCACGAGAGGGGACTCCAAACGGATCTGAATCAAATGAAAATGGCAGAGTTGCAAATGAACAAGCTATCGATGAAGCTCTTAAAAAATTAATTGCTCAACAGATCAACAATGTTCTCCAGGCTTTTACCAGCAAGTTGTCGGTTGTACCGCCAGCACCAACTCCAAATAATAACACTTTGGAAAACCCTCGTTATGGACTCGTCAATTTAGGCCATGGCGGAACTCCCAGCGAGTCTCGTGATGGAGAACCAGTTAACACAGTTAATTCGGATTTACAAAATTTAGTATTAACTTTGCAGAAATAGCTCAAGGAACAAAGCGACTGCATAGAGCAAATACTCAGAGTACCGCTTGTAATCAAGGGAATAGATATGGACAAATATTCACAACAACCTTAGAAGCCAACTGCTGCTCCTCTACCAGTTCCAAATAAATTCAAGATGCTCGATATTTCAAAATACGATGGAACAACTGATCCACGAGACCACGTAACTGCATTCACAACCGGTGTAAAAGGCAACGACTTGACCAAACAAGAAATTGAATCAGTATTGGTCAAAAAATTCGGTGAAACACTTACTAAGGGAGCATTAACATGGTATTCTCTTTTACCCGAAAATTCTATAAATTCTTTTTCTGAGCCTGATTTATTTATCAAAGCACACTCGAGAGCTCAAAAAGTTGAAAAAAGAATGGAGAATATTTTCAAAATAAAGCAAGGGAATTCGGAGCTGCTCAGAGAATTCGTAGACAGATTCCAGCGTGAAAGGATGATGTTGCCACGCGTACCTGACAACTGGGCAGCTATGGATTTTGCCAGTAATCTAAATAAGAAAAGTTCAGAAGCTACGAGACGACTCAAGGAAAGTCTACCTGAATTTCCAGCAACAACATGGAATGATGTTTACAACAGATACAGCACGAAGCTGCGGAAAGAAGAAGATACCATCATTCAGTCTCAAAAAGAGAAGAGGGTAAGTTCAAGGCATGCTGAAACTGAAAAACGATCCGATAAAAATAGGTACGAGCCCTACATGGGACCATCCGGAAGAGGCTCGCGTTCAAAGCAGGATAACTCATGGTACGATCATAGATCGAGAGATAGAGAATCAGGCCCATCGTTAAGGTTTGGAAAAGAGCGAAACATACGAGAAACGCGAGATGATGATAGAGGCTCGAAGGCGAAGTTTGGCGGTTACAATTTCAATGTTAGCATATCAAAGTTAGTAGCAGTATTAAGTAGAGCTGTCAAAACGGGCTAGCCCAACCCAAGCCTCGTGGGCTTTTCAATTTGGTAGGCTAGGGAGGGCCGACCCTCCATCTATATGGGCCTTAAAATGGCTAGCCGGACCTAGCCCTAAGAGGGCGCGGGCTATGGCGAGTCGGCCCTTCAATTTTTTTAGGAAAAAAATATTTTTTCAAATCTCTAGATATTTTTTTGTGACATAATCTCTTAATTATATGAACGACTTCTATTTATTTAGAGCGTACAAGAATCTTGATATTTGACAAGGAATCTCGTAATTGAAATACAAATTCTCTATTTCTCGAGCTCTTCTTTTTTTAACGTTACATGAATATTTCTTTAGTACTTTTCTTTCACTTTACTTATGTTCGGAAATTGCTTCAATAAGTTTATATGTTAAGGTTTTTTAATTTAGGTTTAACATTATTTATTGATTTCATCATTATAGTCGTGTTGTCAATTTTCTTTGGGTATTAATCCTTGACCTTTTTCTATACTGAAGAGCAATTTAATAATTAATAACATATTAAAGTAACCAAACTAATTATTGTCCACTTAAAGCAATATTTTCTTTTGAAAAAAATTATTATTGGTCACTTAAAACTTTCCTAGTTCGTTGTTAATTAAGCAAAAGAAAAACTAATCTTGTCATACTACATGCATGTCAAAAATATAAATTATAGTTGATATGAAAGGGTAAATGAGCAATCTAAGGTTAGAAAATGAGGATTATAGTTAATACTATATTTTTTTAGTTTTTAATTTTTTAAAATATTTAAATTTGAATTTAATTAATTTTTGGCCCACGGGCCGGCCTAGGCCCAGCCTCGGTCAAGCCTCAAGGGCCAGCGGGCTAACTTGGGCCGAGCTTATAAGCCTCAGTTTGAAATGGGCTAAAAAAATCCAACCCAGCCCTACCCAAGTAGCGGACTGGGTTGGGCTGGCCTCACGGGCCAAGCCCATTTTGACGGCTCTAGTATTAAGAAGCATGGGAGATAAGGTGCGATGGCCAAAGGAAATGTGATCAAATCCGAATAGCGAAATCCTGATTTTTGGTGCGAGTATCATAACGATCATGGACACAAAACGGCGGATTGTAGATTGCAACAAGGTGAAGTTGACCATTTGTTAAAGCAAGGATATCTAACCGAATTGTTTAGTGAAAAGGGTAAGCAAGCGTATATGAAAAATAGGCAGGAGCCCCCTAAACCTCCTTCACCAAAAAGGATTGTTAATGTTATAAGCGGAGGAGAAGAAATTAATGGCGTGACATATACGGCAGCCAAGAAAGTTTCAAAAATTACAGTCACACATGGGAAGTGAGTTCGACAAGTTTTGGAGGAAGAAAGTATTACATTTGATGATACAGATGCAGATGGCGTATTAATCCCACACAATGACGCACTGGTAATATCTTTACTTGTACATGACACTAATATGAAATGAGTTTTGATTGATCTAGGTAGCTCCGTAAACATCATTTTGCTAAGAGTGGCAAACGAAATGCAAGCTAAAGATAAGCTGATACCCATGGCGCATACCTTATCTGGTTTTGACAACTCAAGTGTCATAACAAAAGGGGAGATAATACTCACAACATTCACAGAAGGAATTGTCAAAGACACAAAATTTCAGGTGGTAGAGATGGACATGGCTTACAATATGATTTTCGGTAGACCATGGATTCACGAAATGGATGTTGTGCCATCTACCCTGTATCAATTTATTAAATTCCCTTCACAATGGGGAATACGACAAATCCGTGGTGATCAACAAACGTCTAGGAGCATCAACTCCGTAGCAGATTCAAGAGCAAAAAACGAAGAAAAATAGCAATTACAGAATCCAATTGAGGATGCTGCAACACAAGCCTCAACTGAACGCGGGTAAACAGATGTAGACTCGAGGCCCAATTCCATCCAAGAACCAGAGGAAAATGAAAACATCAAAACGATGATTGAAAAATTGGAAGTTGTGGAACTATTCGCACCATGGCATGAAAGGAAAGTCTACATTGGGGCCAACCTAAGCCACAAAATGAAAGGTAAGTTGACTGAATTTTTGAAAATTAACGCGGATTGTTTTTCTTGGTCCCATTCTGATATGACATGAATACCTCTGGAAGTAATGAATAACAAGTTAAATTAAGATCCATCATATCCCCCTATCAAACAAAAGAAAAGAAAGCAAGGATCTTTCAAAAATCAGGTGATTCAAGATAAGGTACAAAAACTTTTAAAAATTGAGTCTATCGGCGAGGTAAAATATCCCAATTGGTTAGCTAATATTGTAGTAGTAGCTAAAAAGAATGGTAAGTTGCGAGTTTGTGTAGATTATACTGACCTAAACAAAGCTTGTCCTAAAGATTCTTTTTCATTACCGCATATAGATCAACTAATTGATGCTACTGTAGGACATGAATTGTTAAGTTTTTTAGATGCATATTCAGGGTATAAACAAATCAAAATGGATCCCATAGATGAGGAAAAAACTTCATTTATTACAGACAGGGGGACTTACTGTTACAAAGTAATGTCATTTGGTCTCAAAAATGTTGGAGCCACATATCAGAGGTTGGTGACCAAAATGTTTCAAGAACATTTAGGGAAAACCATGGAAGTCTATATAGATGATATGTTGGTCAAGTCACAACAAGAAAGAGATCATATCCAACACTTGTCTGATACATTTCAGATTCTCCGTAAATTTAACATGAAGCTAAACATTGAGAAATGTGCATTTGGTGTTTCGTCAAGTAAGTTTTTAGGATTTTTTTTGTTTCTAATCGTGGCATTGAAGTAAATCCCGCGTAGATTAAATCTATTGAGGAAATTCCTGATACACTTACAAGTAAAAAAGAGGTACAGAGACTGACGGGAAGAATAGCAGCTTTGGGAAGATTTATTTCCAAATTATCAGAAAAGTGCTTTAGGTTCTTTTCAGCTCTAAAATAGCAGGATCAGTTCGAATGATCTGAGGAATGTCAACAAGCACTTAGAAACTTGAAAGTATACTTGTCAAATCCATTGTTGTTTGTGAAACCAAAAGATGGGGAGAAATTACTCATCTACCTTGCTGTTTCAGAAGTAGCGGTGAGTGTTGTTTTAGTTTGTGAAGACCAAGGCAAACAGTCTCTAATTTACTATGTTAGCAAGTCATTATTAGATGTTGAGACTCGGTATCCTCATCTAGAAAAACTTGCACTTGCATTAATTATGGCATCTAGGAAATTAAGACATTATTTTCAATGTCATCCCATCTCTGTAGCAACTGCCTATCCCCTACGTAATATATTACATAAACACGAGTTATCAGGTAGGTTAGCTAAGTGGGCCATAGAGTTGAGTGAATATGACACTACGTATCAACCTAGAACTGCAATAAAGTCACAGGTGTTGGCAAATTTTGTGGCAGATTTTAGCCAAGGGATGCAACTAGAAGCAGAAAAAGAACTACAGGTATTCAATGAGTCTAATCCAGGAACATGGACTTTATTTACTGATGGTTCATCGAATGTGAAAGGGGCAGGTCTAGGAATTGTTTTGGTACCACCTACGGGAGAAACCATACGACAAGCCATAAAATGTCACCCTATTACTAACAATGAGCCAGAGTATGAAGCTGTGATTATAGGTTTAGAACTGGCACACGAGCTTGGCATATAACAGGTCGTAATCAAAAGCGATTCATAGCTCGTAGTTCACCAAATACTAGGGACTTATACAGCCAGAGAGGCAAGAATGAAGCAATACCTGGAAAAGGCACGTGATCTGGTTAGGCAATTCCAAACCTGGAAAGTCATGTAGATACCAAGAGAAGAAAATGTCGAGGCAGACGCCCTAGCTAATCTTGCATCTGTGACAGAAGTGTCAAATGATGAAAATGCTTCTATAATTCATTTATTCCATTCAGTACTTGATCAAGACAAAAACGAGGTACATTTTAATAATTTAACTTGGGATTAGAGGAATGATATTGTCACTTTTTTGCAGTATGGAATTGTCCCTGAAGATAATAAAAAGGCTCAACCACTTCGCAAAAAAAGTTGCTCGGTACTGTTTAAAGCAAGGCAATCTTTATCGTAAAATGTTCGGTGGTTCCCTAGCATGATGCCTCGGACCTTCTCAAACCAAGCATATGATGAGAGAAATACACGAGGGGCATTGTGGAAATCACGCTGGAGGAAGATCCTTAGTGAAAACCATGATTAGAGTCGGTTATTATTGGCCCAAAATGAAAGAATAGTGGAATATTTTGTGGCTAAATGTGACAAATGTCAAAGATACGGTAACAACATGCATAGACCTGCTGAATTATTACATTTGATCATTGCACAGTGGCCTTTTATGAAGTGGGGGATGGATATCGAGGGACCACTACCACAAGCCAAAGACAAGGTAAGATTTTTGCTAGTACTCACTGATTACTTTACTAAGTGGGTAGAAGCAGGAGCTTTTAAACAGGTACGAGAAAAAGAGGTCAGAGATTTCATTTGGCGAAACATCATATGTCGATTCGGTGTACCTAAGGAAATTGTATGTGATAATGGCCCGTAATTTATAGGCACACAAAATCACAGAATTTTTTCAGAGTTGGCAAATTAAAAAGATTACTTCAACGCCTTGCCATCCGGTGGGTAATGGACAAGCTGAAACAACGAATAAAGTCATTATCAACAATCTGAAGAAAAGGTTGGAAGAATCCAAAGGCAATTGGCCAAAGGTATTACCTGGAGTTTTGTGGGCTTATCGCACAACAACACAAACAAGTACGGGGAGACACCGTTCTCACTTGTATACGGAGCTGAAGCATTAATCCCAGTCGAGAAAGGGGAGCCAAGCACGAGATATACACAAGCAACTGAGGAGTCAAATGAAGAAGAAATGCGAATAAACTTGGATTTACTTGAAGATAGGAGGGAAGCTGCATTAGTAAGGATGACAGCGCCAAAAACAAGTTATGGAATGATACTATAACCGGAAAGCTCATCTCAGATACTTCAAGATTGGGGCTTTGTACTCAAGAAAGTTTTTCAATCAACGAGGGCAGCTAATGCAAGAAAGTTAAGCCCAACTTGGGAAGGACCTTATAAGGTTCACGGTATCGCCGGAAAAGACGCATACGATCTAGAAACAATGGATCGTAAGATTCTACCTTCACATTGGAATGATGTTCATCTGAAGAGATATTATTTCTAAGGAAAGAAAATATCCACGGGCATGTACCTTTGTTTTAAACTTTTATTTTTGAATTGTTAAAATTTTACTAACGATTTTAGATGATAGGCAAAAAGCTAGCCCGCACTAAATGATGAATTACGACCTGCAAGGCACGTGGAAAAAATATAATTCCCGGTCTAGGGTTACAACTATTCTGATAGAAATTTAAATGGGTTAAGCAGTCTTCATCTAAAATCGTACCTCCAAGTCCCATATGTTTTTCTTTTTCAGGAAAAGGACCGCATGGAAGGAATAATCAAGTGCTCGAGATTTCATACTTCAAAGCTCAAACACTTGGGGGACTATATAGTATACATATGATATATGTATAAAGAAGGCAAAGAAGACTGAAAACAATTATAGTTCAAGTCAAGCCCAAAAGTCTACTCATCAAATATATCAAGTTCGGAGCAAAGTCACGAGCCAATAACACAAGCCAGTCAAAAAAATAGATTTCAAAATCTTATGATGTCTAGGTTAAAGGCAATGTTTAGCCATAGGTTATTACAATACCCTTGGATTTTATTTATTGCAAATCTGTTGTAAAGAAAACAGTTACGAAAAAGTTACAGAAGATATTTAAAAACATGTAAGATGTTACTTAAACTTGACAAAGTTCAGATGAAAACTTTATCAAAGTTATTTCAAGAAACATGTATGTTCCTATTTCTTTTTTCGTATATTTACACCGTTAAGAAGTTGAGACGTCTTTTCATTAAGTGTTGAATATAAAAGGGTCCTCTTTTATAAATTCATGTTTGATTCAGATATCCATGAAATTAACAAAGTAATTTTTTTTAAAAAAAAATGCAAAAAGGATAAGACAAAAACCCACGAATTAACAAACAAGATCTTGAGTATAAAGGCAAAAAAGAGCAAAACAAAAGCTCAAAACATTTAAGTTAAACAAAAAAACTGCATAATATTAAGTTTAGACTAAGTATGAACTTAGTCATAAACTGATTGTTATTTTTACAAAATACCCCGAAAAGGTTTGGGGACTTGTCATTTTCAAAAATTAAACCCCCAAATGGGACCAGGGGTAAAATCACCAAGAACAGAAAAAAAAGAGTAACATTTCATAAACTTTCACTAAGGGGCAGAAGAAGAATCTAAAGCAGTATCATTAGCAGCAAAAGGTTCAAGTTGACTTGAAGAAGCTGGGGCATTCACTGTAGCTATATCATCTTCAACATGATCAGGAGTATCAGCCATGGGAGAATGAAACTTGGTCTTGCTGAGTTTTTTCAATGGTCTCCTTTATTTTGGCTAACTCAGTATCCAAATTAAAACCCTCTTGTCTAGCCTCCATAAAGGTATCATGGTGTGTGTTTAGAATAGCCCAACTCACTTCAATGTCAGTCTTATCCTCGAGAATTTCATAATCTCTCTCCCATTGGTCAATCTCGTTTTTAAGCTTTTCTTTCTCGGCCAAAGCAGCATCATAAGAAGATTGCAGAGGGGTCTAAAAATATGACCTTATTAGAAGACACACGAAGATCTTTTTGGGTCGGGTAAGTGTTTGAACAAGTTCACCGCCATAAACCTCTTTCTCATTAAGCAATGCCTTCAACCCTCTAATCTCTTCACTGGATTTGGAGAGTTGCTCAGAAAATGATGTCTCGGGGAGATTTTTGTCCTTGTCAGCTTGATTTGAGAAAGTCTTCTCAACTGCTAACTCTGAAGTCAAAATCTTCAACTACTGCTCTAAGGTGCACTTGCTTTCTTTTAATATTTCCATATCAAGTTGGAGGCTTTCATATTGTTCTTTCTAGTTATCTGCTTCAATCTAATAATCATGCATTAACTACTCCGTATGAGAAACCCTCTTTATCATCTCTGTGCCAATAAGATTGATCTAAAAAAGGAAGGAAAGGGGTGAGAACCTTAATAAAAGAAGGATGGAGTAAAGTATAAAAAAGGCAAATACCTTTAATGATGATTGCACTATGTCATTCATCCAAGTCAAAGAGCTATGACTCTCGAGCTTGGATTTCTCAACTGGACTGATCATAGGTTTCAACTATACGTCAGCCCGACCTGACATTTTCAAAAGATTACCATCGGTAGGGACCTCAATGGTAATCTATTTCATCTCACCACTTCTACTTGAAGAACCAACCTCAGTATGAGGAACAGTAGTAGGAGGGACTGTAGAGGAAGTCATAACAATTTGGGATAGAGCAGCAACACTAGCAGTCACAACTGGCAAAGAACGTGCCACAAGAACAGGCATGGTAAAAGAGGCAAAGGGTAATTCATCGGAAACCAAATCCAAATTTTCGCTATCAAACCCACGAGAAAAAAGCTGATCATCAGAGCCACGAGCTGCCGCAGGAGTATCATCATCAGAGCTCGCCAAGGTGGCTTCAACAGCCTCGGTTATGGGAATATAACGGGGAGGAGTCGCTTCATCATCTGAGAAAATGAATCTTCTGGCCCGCGGCCTTTTAATCAAGGAACCTCCATCCTGTTCCTCCTCTTCTTCAGAATCCTGGGTTGTATCAGCCTTCCTTTTCGATGAAGAACTCAAGATTATCTCTTGAGCTCTCTCCAAAGAAACTCTGGAAGCCACGACAGCATCAGCACTTACACCACGAATTGGAAATCCTGATAAAAAGAAGGGTTAAAACAAATTCTAAGGAAAAGGTGAATGAAAATGTGAAAAGGAGATGAGTAAAACATTTACCATGAGTTTTAACCTTCCAACCAAACCTATGCGAAAGGTTTTTCCAAAATCTACCTTCCATCGGAGCAACTTTCAATAACTTTCCTACCAACCACGGAAATTGGGAATCTCATCAACAGTTCCTATGATTGCTAGAAAAGAGAAAGAGTTAACCAGTAGCGGGGAAAATAAAGGGAAAAGATAGAGAAAGTTGTAAAAGAAAAACTTACGTGCAAAATTCCATTTTTTAGGAAATGGAACATTTTCTTCGCCTACTAAACCAACAGTGGGGGCAACAACAAATCTGGCATACCAGCCACGGTCCTTATCATCCTCTGGGCTAACTAACACTCCCTTACTTCTCGCTACTAAAGTGAAAATCCCATGACGGAAAAGCTTAGGGGAGTAGAGATGAATCAAATGGAAGAAAGTAAAAGGCAAATTAGCCAAATTTGTTAAATGCCTTAAGCATGCAACAACCCCCCACACAATAGGGCCAATCTGTCCTAAACAAACGTCGAAAAAATGACAAAATTCGAGGATAACAGGATCAATAGGGGGTTTAAAATTCAGCGTAAAGGGGTATGTATACACAAAAGAAAATTCGGTCAAGTAAGATGTAATTCTTTGGTTTGCATTAGGAATTATAATAGGAAATCAGGTCTCCAATGGAAATCCCTAGGAATAACAGAGATCAGACCTTCGGTGATTTGAGAAAGATAAATATCAGCACGATCTAAAGAAGACATAGAAGAAACTTGGTTCTAATTGATTCTCTATCAGTGTAAAAAGATAGTTCAGCAGGACAATTTCATCTACCAAAGGCTCACGAATGGGTTCATTAGAATCTTTACTTCTAGATGAAGGTCTATGGGAAAGAGAACCCCTAGTTTTAGAAGGAAGAGTAGAACTCACTAGAGGTAAAGAAGTATCCCATATAGATGAAGATCCTAAACTACGTAGTCTTCCTCCTCTTCTGCTTCTAACAGGAGCAATAGGAAGATCATCAACAATGGGGACTCTTCGAGGATTAGGGTTTGAAGAAGACATGGCAGTACGAGGAAGAAGAAAATAGGAGTGAATATTCTAAGATATGAAACTTTTTATGAGAAAGACAAAGACAAAAGCTATATTTAAACTCAGAAGCAACCGTCAAAGAAAAAGGTGTAATAATGAAAACGTCATGATTGAAACTGTCGCTTCATAATTGATGAAGCCGCAAAAAACCCCTAAAAAGTGCTGAATAGTTGCAGAATCAATCAGAAGATGTCACGCGTCACGAGCATTAAATGGAAGTGACATATGGAGCGTCAGTTCCTAAGAAGGTATAATGGCGGCAAAAAATCCCGCTTTAATGAGATCTACTTCCCAAATATTCTATTGTTGAATAAATGGCAAGTGGGGGGACTATCTATATTGGGAAAAATCAAGTTAATGTATTGAATTAATTATGTGGTGACGTGTCATGACACGTAGACTGGTAAAGGAATGACAGTTGGGGAAGAATAGTTGAAGAGGCACGAGCTTTAGCAGGCACGGGCAAAGACCCAAGAAATCTAGAAGGAATAGGTACTCGAACCTCTTGATATTCTGAAGAGGCATCAGAAAAATGAACCTAAATAGCGAAAGGGGTATAGATATGTATTATTGGTAGTTAATAGGCATTAAGTACGGAAAAACGTTATAGAATCTGTATTGAATTAGTTACGATTGTCAATTATAACGTTACATTAAATGTCATTAATTGTCCATAATGACGCCATTATGAAAGGAGAAAAACGCATTACTTAGAAATAGCTATAAAAGGTGAGGAATGAATATTTGTAAGGGCACGAAATACTATTGGAATATATTGATTTACTTTGCTTTCTATTTAGCTATTATTTACACCAATTATTTCTTTTTCTACTTAATTATCAGTAACCCGAGTTCTTCTAAAAATAAACTTTGACTGAAATTCCAAATTTTGGTTAAACAATTTATAAGGGGAGTATATATATTTAGGCAGAGGTAGACATATGTTATAGAATGAGGAGTCACTGGCACCCGTAATGTTCAACAAAAATTCCATAAATGCATATCTTTAAAAAATAGTGATATATTAGTGGTAACATCTTATATATAAAATAAATTTCGGTTGAATACAAATATACACCCGCTATCTCTAAATTCTGGGTTTGCCTGTAGCATTGTGCAAATTGTGAATCATTATTATGTTGGCCGCATTAATTAATACTATACTCACGCCTGAATGTGAAATGTACGGTTCTTGTTGAAACTAATTGAGTTCTTAATCATCAAGCTAATTGCGTAGACGCTAATCTACCTTTTCCTGAAGACTAACCACCCTCTAAACTCTTAAGGGTCGTTTGATACGCGAACTAAATTATCCAGGAATTATTATCCCTGGACTAATTTATCCGAGTTTAATGGGATAAAGTGGGATATTCTATAGGATAAATTTATACCGTCAATCAAACATAATATAAATTTAATCCCACACTTTATTCCACCTTATCCGGCATACGAAAAGACCCCATCAAGCTACAACATTCTGGACAACTAATTTGTCTATTTAAACAGGGCAAACCTATGTTATCATTCCTCTAACTCAATTGCTCAGATCTTAAAGTTCTAATGTGGCACATAAATTAATTGACACGTTCTGAATGCAATCAAAACATGCAAACATTTAAATTAGTGTCTAAAAATATCTGCTGTTAAAACTGAAGTTGTTGAACTCAAGGTTTGGCCTAACCTGAATGAAGTTGGTGAAATTCATGGAAAATTAAGATTTTAAATTCTAGCGAGAAAAAAAAAAGGCAGCACGGTGCATTAAGCTCCCATTATGTGCGAGGTTGGGAGAAGGATCGGATCACAAGGGTCTATTGTATGCAGCTTTATCTTACATTTCTGTAAGAGGTTGCTTCCATAACTCGAAATCGTGACCTTCTGATCACATGGCAACAACTTTACCAGTTACGTCAAGGCTCTCCTTCAAATTCTAGCAAAGACAAAAAAAATAAAAAATTAAAGTAGTGTCTTTTCACTAAGCCTTAGCCGACAGAATTACATGATACTTATACTAATGAAAAATAGCAGGTATCCAACAAAATAGTCTAGGTGTCTCTAACACCACTGTTAAAAAAGAAAATGAAAAGACTGAAAGAGGGTGAAGAAGTAGTCAAAGGGGACAAATACATCAGGAAATGTTTCTGGTCCCATGAAAATAATATGTTTGTCTGCAAAGCGTGACATAACATAAGGATTGGAATACCTAAATGGAAAGCTCTCCAATATACCATGAATATGTTTCACTTCTCTTTAATGGGTCCGCTCCACAAAGGGTTGTTCTTGTTTTTTTTAATAATTCCATTCATGTCTTTGTTGATGGTCTATCGAAAACAGTTTCTCTATCTGAATAAGGTACGAGCAAGACTACATATTTAATATCCTATTCATACCTTTCTTGTGAGATTATACGAGATTTGTTATTTGTTGTTATTGTTGCATTTTGTGGTAAAGTAGCATGGTCGTCGAAAAATTACATTGTATATATATAGATAAAATATTTTCCGTTTTAGAAGTATATAACACATATTGAACACCCTTTGTCAGAATTTTTTTTAATTCTTTTATATTGAACACTCTTGGAAAAATTCCTAGTTTCGCCACTGGTTAATTCCCAACTTTTCTCTAATGATCAACATGAAAATTCCTGGCTTCGCCGTTAATTAATTCCCAGCTTTTCTCTAATGATCAACAATTACCATAATTTGTTTCATAATTATCCTCTACTTTAATTTATTTTAAAGAAATCCTATCTCATCACGTTTTACTATCGTAACATGAAGGATGATCAATGATTACTGTAAGCGTAAGGTCACACATTCAAATTCAAAATATCTCTGCTAGAAATAGACGACAGAGAATATAGTAACAAAAGGTACAGTATGGCACTTCGTTATGTTCTATTGGTTCCTTTAACTTTTCATATCATTTATCCGACATCTCGTATGTCAAGTTGGGTTGTGGTCTGTGTGAGAATAGTTCATTACCTCAATAAAATTTTTGGATTTTTTCAAGTGTCAATTTCTGATTAAACCCGAGGCTCCTTCCCTTTTCTCCTTTCTTGGTCAAGGAGTTCTAGTCGTTAGGATCGAAATAATATGGTGCATGTGAAAATCAACAAAGACAATTTTAATGATATAAATCAGAGTATAAAAAATATATATACTAAACTAGGCATAATAATTTATAATTATTTGGCCTATGGACCTAACTATGATCCAACACTAATATAAAAGGAGAATAAATTTTTTTGAGAGAATAATCCCCATTAAACATGATTCTCGTAAAGACTACATTATTGTGGAGGTTATTGTTCTTGTTGTGATAAGAAAATGTAAATTTATAGAAGTATAAAACTTCTCTTCCAAGAAAAGGATAAGACATATGAACAGAGGTGGATCTAGAGTATAATATATGGGTTCCCAGGAACCCAGTAACTTTTGCATAGACCTTGTATTTTTGTTAAAAAAATTATTAAATATCTATTTGTGAACTCAGTTATTATTGTATATTAATTTGAGATTGTGATAGGAACTCATAAACATAAAATCCTGGATCCGCCTCTGCATGTGAAAGAGATTTATTCTTTTTAGAAGTCTTTTTACCTTCATTCAAGAAAAAAGTCCTAATAGATTAAAAATTCAGCTCAAAATCCTAACACGGGTTTCATTTGATTCCCATGCCTCTTAGGATGCATGTGTTAGCAAAATTGCAAATTTTACATTTACAAGATTTAGGCCTTGTTTGGATGGTTGTTATGTATTGTTTCATGATGTATCGTATATTATTGTACAGTATCGTTTTGATGTATACATTGTTTGGATAGATTGTATTATTTTCTGTTATTTTATGATGTCATGTACCAACAATATGAAGTATAAACTTGTAATATTATAAAGAAAAAGTAATGTATGAGGTATAATTATTGTATAAAAAGGCAGGGTAAGAGAAAATAATATTATTTAACAATATGGAAGGGCAAGATGAGAGAAAAAATAGAGAATGACGCAACCACACAAAATCGATTATTCCATAAAGTGATACTTTTTGTCATTACGGAACGATGAATTTAATGATACGATACAATAAAATTTAAGTAACAATCAAAACAAATATTATATTTAAAGTAACAATATGATATAATACAACATGCAATTAACAATCATCCAAACAAGTTGTTAATGCTTGAATCAATTCTTAGGTTAATTTGTTATGTTGCTTTCCAATGTATATTTGTGAAATTTATGTTTCCTTATTATACAATTACTTTAAGAAATATTTATCGACTTGAAAATTAGACTATAACCCTCCAAAATACGATAGTTCTTGCCAAGATCATATCCTCAATTATATATATGCAGCTTGAACCTAACAGTCATACAATAGATGTAATACAACGGTAAAATTAATACTTACACTAGTTTAGGACTTTGAATATCTTTGTAGTCACTCTTTTGGCCAGTAGCTAACAGGGGAAGATTTATAACCCAAGTCATGGGGTAGGTGAACTCATGGTCTTTCCGTCAAATTAGGTATTTTATGTCCGTCTTTTTAGAATTGGTTTATTATTATCTGTTGACACCCATATTCCAAAAAGACTGAACACTTGATTGAATATTGGGTTATATATTCAGAGAAACAAGAATCAATTCCTATTTATAGCCTGTTTGGCCAAGGTTCTCCATACCTAGAAATACTTTTTTTTAAAGTTGAAGTGTTTGGTCAAGCTTTTGAAGAAAAACAAGTGCTTTTGACTAGAAACAAAAATAGTATTTGAGAAGCAAAAAAAAAGTAGCTTCTCTCCAAATATTTTTTTGAAAAGCGCTTTTGAGAAGAAAAAAGATACACATAGAAACACTTTTTAAAAGCTTGGTCAAACATTAGTTGTTGATTAGAAGTATTTTTTAAATTAATTAAGTCAAACACAAACTGCTTCTCATCAAAAGTACTTTTGAGGGAAAAAAAACACATTTCAAAATAAGTTAATTTTAAAAGTTTGGTCAAACACACTAATCACTATTAATACTTTGTTTTACATTTTTTGTGATGCACTCATGTTCAAGAATGTTAGATCTTGTAGCTAGATAGAAATAACAATTATGGTTGAAATTTGGAGACATTTTCCTAAAATTTGTTAGGCTTGAAAGAGAAGAAGAGAAAATGCAGTTCCAAGGCACATGATCTATCTATTCTCAAAGAGATTTTGTTCGTACTACAAAATAAAAGAGTGTGTACAAATTTCGGAGACTGTTTTGAGTAATTGGGGTACTGTGATACAGTTTATTTTACAGTCGAAAATGTGGAATGTAGAACAGACTAATTGGAAGAATGAATTCTCGAGTTGTCAAAGAGCTTCTCCCAAAGCCATGTGAAAAGGCAGCTTTTCCTCTTTGCTTCTTGGTATAGAGCGACCACGCCCCTTTGCCTGCAATCATTCGGTCGACTTTCTATAATTCTCCTCAAACACACATAGTTTGACTCGGCATAAAATTTAATATAATTTTTTTTAAAATATGTAATTTTAAAAATTTAATGGGTAAAATTTTTGTAGGGCCATAATATTTTTTATAAGACATATGTTTTACATACACATTTTTTGACACTAAATCATGATTAAATAATATATATTTTTGCTTTAATTTGTTGATTCTATAGATTAATTATTTAAGTATTCACATTTCACCATATACTACAATTACTTTAGGCCAAATTATAAAATACACATTTATATCGAGCTCCTTCCGGTCCATAATAAATGACTTTTTAAGCTTTTGGCATACCACTTAAGAAAATACAAACTCCTAGAGAAAAAAAAGATTTATTTACTAAATTATTCTTAATTAATTATTACCTTAACACATTAAGATATATAAACAAGGGAAAAAATTTAAAAAATAAAATTAATTCAATTATGTATATATGAATTTTTTTGACCAAAATAAAAATTATGGACTGGAGGGAGAAGCATATATTTACGGGAAGAAGAAAAACCCGCTCGTGTCGTGCGGACAAGTCATTCACGCTCCCATAATTAAATTAGGTTTTGTACTACAAGACAATAATCCTCCTGTTTTATCCAAGGAACAATTTGCTTTGTTCTCGAAAACCACTCTTATTCTCAAAGCACGCAAAGTTGGACCTCTTTACCCTTTGAAGCTATAAAATTTGTTTGTAATACACTCCCATACTTGTTTGACAAAAAAGTTTTAAGCCTTTTTGTTAAACTAATTACAATAAGGAGATATCGGATAAATCCTAGTCAGAGATAATTTATTCTAAATTTGAGATAGAAGACAGGAATAAATAAGCATAGTTGAACGTAAAATTTGATTACAGTCGCGATTAGATTCCATAGTATACGAAAAGGGAGATGGCCCCCAATATCTCAAATGATAACAAAGAATACATAGAGGAAAAGAGTCACCATTCTTGAATAAAATAGACCTCCGTAAATTTGATAAAGTTGAACTACAGACGACTGCCAGTATCTTGAGATTTGTCTCTCTTTTGGCGGAGAGCGTGAGAGGATGGAACATCTTCTCCTTTAGAGAGATGTATGTGTCTGTATGTGTTCCCATCAGCTCCCCTTCTGTTACTCTCTCTTATGATATTTATAAAAAATACTTTTCTTACCCAGCGGCCCTTAACCGGAGTACTTAAGTTCTTGGAATATTCTCTAGAGTATTCATCTAGAATGTCTAAGTGTTGAACTAGTCGTTCGGGCCGAACTGAGTACTCGACCTCGACCGTATTACTTCCTGTACATGACTTCGGTTTCGTTGACTCCTAGTCGTTCTTCATTAAATCGAATTCTTTTGATCAGATTTTGACCTATACAGTTAGTCTCTCCGCCTGTCGGGGTCGTCTTTGGACGAGCTTGATGGGCGAACTCCGCCAGTTTGCGAGTTGAGAAATCTGAGCACCTAGGTCGAGGGCAAACCCTTCATAGCGAGATGACGATGTGATGCTTCAAGAGCCATACCTGACTGTTACATTAGTTTGAAATTACGTCAATTTGTCATGCGTCATTATGGCGTACTTTTCCTATACATTACATCATTTCATGTGCCTCTTCTGTTTGGAGTTAATGTGGCGGCATTTGGTTTTCCCGCTCAGGGTGCTTGTATTCTTATAAATAGAGAAGAGAACTTCTCGTTTGGGTTGTTGTGTTTCTTATAAGTTATTCGAAAAACTCCAGGCTTTTCTTTCCTTCCTATTCAGATTCTTACATCTCCATCTCTCTTCTTTTGAAATTTCTTGCCATTGTTACCCCCTCCACCTTAGCACTTATCATCTACATAACCAAAGAAAACATGGCTAGTGCGTCTTCTAACTCTGATAGAGCTGTTGGCACCACTGTGTCGGAAACTGATATACCCTTTCATGAAGAAGGGATAGTCATGGCGGAAGATGAGCATTTTCCCACTGTGGACGAAATAATTCCACGTTCGGGGAAGACCAGGATTGATTTTAAGAACTTTTCTGACGGTGAGCCTGAACCCGTTATTTCCCAAATGGATGTTGTGCCGCTCACTGCACTTAAGGAAAAATAAAGGATTCCTGACTACGTCGAACTCATATCTACGGGCAACGACGTCCTGCAAATACATCGCCAAGGGTATTGCACGTTCTACGCGTACCCATTTGTAATTGGTTACACACTTCCCCTTCCTTCCCTAGCAGATGACTTCTGTTGCTATTATGGGGTGTGCCCGGCTCAGCTCTCTCTGTATATATACAAGCTCTTCCTCGTGCTTACCAAGTACGCAGAACTGGCAAGTCGGGAGATTTCTCTCCATCACTTACTTCACCTCTTCGTACCCAGTTTTTACAGGGGTACTATGATACATCCTCATTACCGCGGGACCAAGGGCTTGGTGGTGAAGATGGATGATAAGACCAATTGCCGCTTTTGGGAGAACTTCTTCTTTGTAAGGACGGAGCACGTGGTGTCAAATCCTAACGGGTTTCCTGAGGAGTGGAATTATGCCCGAAAGTTTTAATTTTTTTATTTTTTTAAAACGGATGCTCGTTGTCCCCTTCTGGTGATCTGATTGTTCTTCTTTTTCCCTTTTTCTTTATTTTGTAGCCGAGAAGGAACCTCCTCGCCAGTAGTTGATATCCGCGAGTGGGTGAGGCAAATTTTGCCCCATACGATAGGGATT
The DNA here is from genome assembly GCF_000715075.1 of Nicotiana tabacum. Classification (NCBI taxonomy): domain Eukaryota; kingdom Viridiplantae; phylum Streptophyta; class Magnoliopsida; order Solanales; family Solanaceae; genus Nicotiana; species Nicotiana tabacum. The sequence goes on from NC_134084.1 coordinate 155,901,731, forward strand.
CGTGAATGGTCACCGTTCCACGTGAGATTCGGGCATAGAACCTCTGCTGGTGAGACATCTCGTCTTGCCATTGGTCACTTTGCCCTTTGTTCTGTATTGTCCTCCCCCATATTTCCTCTTTGGTTTAAAGCTTCCCTTGTTGTTAGGTCAGATGGTCACGAGGAGGGAGAGGGCTCTCATACCTACTTTCCATCAGTCGAGTCTCTCGATCGGACTTGCACCAATTGTGGCTGCAAGTAAGAGCGTTCAAGTCGTTGCTACTTTACAGACTACGAACCCTCCTAGACTCGACCATCAGGAGGTTGCTCGTCAGGCGGAAGCTCTGATTCCCGCAGTTCATTTGGTGGATGAATCGTCTCAGGACGATGGTGAAGAAGCCTTATTAAAGAGGTAGAGAATAAGAGCTGATGGGGTACCCGTGATTGAGGGGCCTTCGAGGGGCAATCCTGTGTTGGCAGTGTCTGAGCCTGATGGCGATGCTAATTTAGACGAGGAGACCTTATCCCTCTTGGGCATGGAGGTGGTGCCCGTTTCTAGCGTGGGGGAGTCTACCGTGGTAGGGGACAGAGCTCGTAGGCCGCTGTGATCATTCTGTATGGTCCATCGACTTCACAACAGGCTCGTGCTCCCTCTTCGACCAGCGAGAGGGAAAAGGGCGTGGTTATAGATGATCATGAATCTGGTTCAGATATTGACCTTAAGGACATAAGCATATTTGAGGCGGGGTTCACTCGAGTTGAAGCGGGAACAGACGATTCCTCCCGCGTGATCGAGATTTCTTCGGATTGTGATTTATTGGGGTACTCGGTGAGCTTGGTGACCCAATTTTCCCTTCTTTGTTCCGCCAGTGAAAGAAGGTCCCTTCAGGAGATCAGCGATGCTGGCCTGTCATGGGGCATAGCTGGAATGCTTTGAAGGTGAGTTCTTTATTGCTTTCTTCGTTTTACGTCTTCCACTCTAGCTGACTTTTTCTTTCTGTTCTCTTTTCTTTCTTCATACTTTCATTTTGGAGATTGAGAGTATCCACCGCGAGGAGAGGCGGGCTGCCGCTTTTCAGAAAATGGTTTCAAAGTACCGTCGATACTATGACAAGTGCCGCAAGATGCATGCACGACTCAGGGCGGGCGGCAATCTTCAATCCCTTAGGGAGGAGTTGGAGCGGAAGGACGAGGACTTGATGCGGTCCATTGGAGATGTAGCAAACTCGAGGGGCTGCTTAGGGCTAAACAAGAAGAGCTCGAGATGGGCAATGAGGTTGCGGCTGAGTGTGTTGATCTTCAGGCGAATGTGGTGTCCCTGCAGGCGGAGCTTGAGCAGAGTGCCACCAGAGTCACGGGTCTAATTGTTGAATTGGCGAAGAAGGTGACCTAGTTGGAAAGGAAGGCTACCGAGTTGGAGAGGGTTGAAGGAGCCTGAGTAGCAGCCTTGGCGAGGGCTGCAGCACTGGAAGATTCTATCCACGTCCTCAGGTCTAAACGAGCAACTGAGATGGAAACGACCGCTCTGAGGGAGGCGCGGATTGATGAGCGAATTGGTGGGCTTGAGGGAGATATCTTGATCCTGGGTGATCAAATTGCTAATCTCGAGGCTGAGAGGGAGCGATTTTTGGCTCCGACTCCTTCTCATGCGTCTGCATCTATTAATGTTACTCGCCCTTTGTACGAGATGTGGATCCACACTGAGGCTTAGTGGGATATATATAAGGGTTTGTTGGAAGCGGGGAATGTTTTTGAAGCCGCTTTCGAAGAAGTTCGTGTTAAAGCACGTGAGACCCAGCTTGCCTGCGGCTATGACCCTGTGACACTAGAGGCCGATGGAGACGATGAGGCTGAGGACGGGCTTACCTTTAATGATGATTATTCTGATGGAGAGGGTGACGGTGGAGGTGAAGTCGCTAAACCAAGCGGGGAGAGAGATGACGGCATGGGTAGGGATAATGCTGAGTAAAGCTTTTGTACTTAATTTTTCCTCCTGCACTTAGTTTTTCAGTACTTAGTTAGTTGGGTGGGTCCCCCTTTTGGCCCTTTGTAAGACATTATTTTTCCTTTGAATGGAACAGTTGATTTGTCCTTGATTGTACGTCTTTGGCCTTTCCTTCTTTTTTCTTTTCGAATTTCTTGGAGCTTCTCGCAATAAGTCCCTGACTTGGTAGTTAATTCAAGCGAGGTTGAATTTAACTTGTTAACTCGAGCGAGGTCAAATTTGACTCATTAATTCGAGCGAGGTCGAATTTGACTCGCTAATTCGAGCTAGGTCGAACTTGACTAGTTGATTCGAGCGAGGTCGAATTTGTCTTGTCAATTCGAGCGAGGTCGAATTTGTCTTGCGAATTCGAACGAGGTCAAATTTGACTTGTTAATTCGAGCGAGGTCAAATTTGTCTTGTTAATTCGAGCGAGGTCGAATTTGTCTTGTTAATTCGAGCGAGGTCGAATTTGTCTTGTTAATTCGAGCGAGGTCGAATTTGTCTTGTTAATTCGAGCGAGTTTGAATTTGTCTTGCTAATTCGAGCGAGGTCGAATTTGACTTGATAATTCGAGCAAGGTCGAATTTGTCTTGTTAATTCGAGCGAGGTCGAATTTGTCTTGTTAATTCGAGCGAGGTCGAATCTATCTTGCTACTTCGAGTGAGGTCGAATTTGTCTTGTTAAATCGAGCGAGGTCGAATTTGAATTGCTAATTCGAGCGAGGCCGAATTTGACTTGTTACTTCGAGCGAGGTCGAATTTGTCTTGTTAATTCGAGCGAGGTCCAATTTGTCTTGCTAATTTGGTCGAATTTGTCTTGCTAATTCGAGCGAGGTCGAATTATACTTGTTAATTCGAGCGAGGTCGAATTATACTTGTTAATTCGAGCGAGTTCGAATTTGACTTGTTAATTCGAGCGAGGTCGAATTTGTCTTGCTAATTCGAGCGAGGTCGAATTTGTCTTGTTAACTCTAGCGAGGTCGAATTTGTCTTGTTAATTCGAGCGAGGTCGAATTTGACTTGCTAATTCGAGCGAGGTCAAATTTGACTTACTAATTCGAGCGAGGTCATATTTTGCTTGCTAATTCGAGCGAGGTCGAATTTGTCTTGCTAATTCGAGCGAGGTTGAATTTGTCTTGCTAATTCGAGCGAGGTCGAATTTGACTTGCTAATTCGAGAGAGGTCGAATTTGTCTTGTTAATTCGAGCGAGGTCAAATTTGACTTGCTAATTCGAGCGAGGTCAAATTTTGCTTGCTAATTCAGCAAGGTCGAATGTATATTTCCTGTGTTGCCGTGATGTGAACTTGGGGGAGTTACGTAAGAATTTCGTATGCTGCTTCCCTTACTCATTTATTACAGAATACTACATATTGTTGTATGGCCCGTACATACATTCGAGGAGTCCCAGTCTATCTAGTCCCTTCATCGCTCGGCCTGGAGAGGTAGTTGATAGGCCGGGCGATGAATACCTCGCTCAAGCTTCGGATGTCTTAATATATGTATTAGATCAAATTTTAGCTAGTGTCATCGCATAGTGGCTTTGGCGAGCGCACGGGTGAGTTTCACGCACTTGTGTTTTGTCTGCATGTTGGAGAGATTCATATGTTTTCTGGGATGGTGACCCAGTCCAAGTCTATACAGACTTTTCCTTTATGGCGTTAAGTACCAACTTATTGGGGGGTTTCGCTCGACCGTTGCCTGCAGGATGATATGACGCGGAGTGTTTTCTTGGTGTGCTATTTTGATGGCTTTTGTCCCTGTTTGCGTGTCTGCAAGGATGCCTTTGTTCCTGTCCCACTTTGAAAAGAAATAGCAAGTTAAAGCCAAAAGAAATCGTATGTTACCTCAATTGGTTGGTTGACGAGTGGAAGGGAGTGACCATATTCCCTTCTTTGGCTATGCTTCCTAGCTGCTATCATTGGTTGAGCTGATATCTATCGAACTCAGGTGACATCTTGTGGGTCTTTGGTTTGGTGTTTTTGCCATCTCCACTACTTGGGTCTGGAAAGTCCCTTCGATCTGATTGGCTATGAACAGAGAGTGCTAGCTTCAGATCTAATTTCGGCCTCGTACTTAGCTTCGGCGTTAGTCGAATCTGGGCACCTTGTGGGCTGATGACTTACTTCGCCCATTGGGATCTTCGAGTTCAAGTCCCAGTCCGATCCAATCCCGAGTGTATGAAGATACGGAAACATAAGCCACACCACAAGCATACAGGGGGGAACGAGTTTTGTCATTTCAAGGAATTACACAACAAGTTATTATTCCTTTCTGAGAGGGATAGGGTTGTATGCACAAGGTATAGATTGGTATTTAGCACTAACTGGTGGCAGGATTGTGGACATGCTAATACGTGACAGCCACAGTCCTAGTTCGACAGCTTGCATTCACAACGTGCCTAAATATAACTACGTCGAAGTATAGTTTTCGTACAGGTATCAGACATAATTTCGATTTCATGCAAGGGTCTAGATTAAAAATTGGTTTGGCTATTTCAAGATCCCGCCTATGAATTCCTCAAATTTTTGTTCGTAGCGAAAGGATGAAGTTACAACGAACGGGGAGTAGAACTAGAACCGAGTTCAGATCTAGAGAAAACTAAAACTTTGGCTAGGAAATCCTCACAGACGGCACCAAATTATTTGACCAAAAAATTTTAACTTTTTTTGTTAAACTAATTAAATAAGAAGATATGGGGTAAATCCTAGCTAGAGAAAATTTATTCTAGATCTGAGATAGAAGACATGAATAAACAAGCATAACTGAACGTAAAATTTGATTACAATCGCGATTATATTCCATAGTGTAAGAAAAGGAAGATGGCTCCCAATATCTCAAATGATAACGAAGAATACATAGAGAAAAAGAGTCATCATTCTTGAACAAAATAGACCTCCGTACATTTGATAAAGTTGAACTATAGATGACTGCCAGGGTCTTGAGATTTGTCTCTCTTTTGGCGGAGAGCTTGAGAGGATGGAACACCTTCTCCTTCAGAGAGATATATGTGTCTGTATGTGTTCCCATCAGCCCCCCTTCTGTTTCTCTCTCTCATGATATTTATACAAAATACTTTTCTTACCCAGGGTCCTTAACCGGAGTACCTAAGTTCTTGAAATATTCTCTAGAGTATTCCTCTAGAATGTCTAAGTGTTAAACTAGCCGTTCGGGCCAAACTGAGTGCTCGTCCTAGACCGTAGCTGAATCATTTGCTGGTGTATTGCTTCCTATACGTGACTTCGGCTTGGTTGACTCCTGGTTGTTCTTCCTTAAGTAGAACTCTTTTTATCCGATTTTCACCTATACAATACTCACATCCACGCCCTCTTCTCTCGCACACATATATAAATTCAGGATTTAAAATTATGAATTTTATTTATAATAATCTTATGACTAACATATATAACAACTAAATTTACGGTGAAATATTTATAGATGGTAGATGAATTTTTTAATACTAGTATTAGGGTACGCGCTCCGCGCGTGTACCTATATTAATGAATACACAAATTTTAAAAATTACATGCATGTTATTAGATAATTTGTTTGAGTTATAAAATATAATTTAAGATGTTTTTTTAAAATAATAAATATTATTCCCATTTAGTTAGCTTAACAAATGAATGAATTTTATTTAGATGCCTTATTGTTATTTTGTCTGGAATTATGTCCAAACTTATGATTTATGAATTGTTAATATTTACAATTATTTAAAGATTTATCAAATAACAGAAATTAAAAATTAAAACTTTTGGTCTCTTAAAACTTTGCGAATGAAAAAAAGTTGGCATTATACCTCTTAAGAATTTGATAGTGACAATGTAAAGTTTAAAGAATGAGTAATATTGAACTAATATTTTACAAGATAAAACTTAGTATAAAAATTGTAGCGAGACGTTTTCATTTGTTAGACTGAATGCAGAAAGAAATAAATGATAACTTATTTATAATCTGGTTGCCTTCTACAATTTTACCTTATTGCTTAAAATTTATTTTTTCACCGTTTTGAATCTTTATTTTTACTATAATTAGTTTTGCTATATTTTATGATTTCTTTCACCGTCGATATTCTTCTTACAAAAATAAAATTTATGTACTTTAAGTGTTTTGTCAATTTAACAAAAAAAAATCTTATATGATAAATTTGTAAAATAATTGAATTGGATTCGTTTACTAATTAATTAATTCAATGACTTAATTATTTTTTCTCAACATTAAAAGAAATAACTTGATTTTTCTTAATTCGAATTTTGAATATTTGCTCATTCTAATTTTTAAATATTTTAGAATAATTATAATTTTTTCAATAAGAATTCGATTTACAAATAGTAAGAAAAAATATATGTTTTGAATCTTTATGTTTTCAGAATTCGTTGCGTGCTTGACTCCTACGTAATTTTGCTAACTCACGTTTTGCATAATAAAGAATCTTATAGGAATAGTCCAATACAACTCTAATATTAATGGGCTTTACATAAAGAAAATTTTAATAATAAAATTTTAGTTAATTTTAAAGTCCTAAAATTAGAAAAATAATTAAATGATTATTTTATCTATTATAAAATCTATTTTTAAAGAGCAAAATTGATGAATGATATTTCGCTAAGGACTTTTATGCTGATATGTAGATAAAGATAATGCTCTAATAAGATGTACAATTGCTCCAACTATACCAAATAGTTAATATTTTGGGACGGTTCTAATTAAATTTGTCAATATGTTAACATAACATTTCAATAAATGGAGAGAGAAGAAACCAAAATTAAAAAGAACAATTTGTTATAAAACTTGTTTTGCCTATTTTTTCGCTTTTGGTTATCAAATTAGCCGATAAGTAACAGAAATAGACTAAAAAGTATAAAACTTATTTACATATAAGTTGGATTTGCCCAAAGATAAAATTTTATTATATTTAACTATTTAAGTTCAAGCATAATATATATTATTTATAATAAAACAAAAAGGGTAAAGACTTGAAAAATACATATGCCTCACGGGAATTTGGCTAAAGATAGAATTTTATTATATTTAACTATCTAAGTTTGATACTAAACTTAGTATCGGATAAAGACTTGTTTGACAAAAAAGTTTTAAGCCTTTTTGTTAAACTAATTACAATAAGGAGATATCGGATAAATCCTAGTCAGAGATAATTTATTCTAAATTTGAGATAGAAGACAGGAATAAATAAGCATAGTTGAACGTAAAATTTGATTACAGTCGCGATTAGATTCCATAGTATACGAAAAGGGAGATGGCCCCCAATATCTCAAATGATAACAAAGAATACATAGAGGAAAAGAGTCACCATTCTTGAATAAAATAGACCTCCGTAAATTTGATAAAGTTGAACTACAGACGACTGCCAGTATCTTGAGATTTGTCTCTCTTTTGGCGGAGAGCGTGAGAGGATGGAACATCTTCTCCTTTAGAGAGATGTATGTGTCTGTATGTGTTCCCATCAGCTCCCCTTCTGTTACTCTCTCTTATGATATTTATAAAAAATACTTTTCTTACCCAGCGGCCCTTAACCGGAGTACTTAAGTTCTTGGAATATTCTCTAGAGTATTCATCTAGAATGTCTAAGTGTTGAACTAGTCGTTCGGGCCGAACTGAGTACTCGACCTCGACCGTATTACTTCCTGTACATGACTTCGGTTTCGTTGACTCCTAGTCGTTCTTCATTAAATCGAATTCTTTTGATCAGATTTTGACCTATACAGTTAGTCTCTCCGCCTGTCGGGGTCGTCTTTGGACGAGCTTGATGGGCGAACTCCGCCAGTTTGCGAGTTGAGAAATCTGAGCACCTAGGTCGAGGGCAAACCCTTCATAGCGAGATGACGATGTGATGCTTCAAGAGCCATACCTGACTGTTACATTAGTTTGAAATTACGTCAATTTGTCATGCGTCATTATGGCGTACTTTTCCTATACATTACATCATTTCATGTGCCTCTTCTGTTTGGAGTTAATGTGGCGGCATTTGGTTTTCCCGCTCAGGGTGCTTGTATTCTTATAAATAGAGAAGAGAACTTCTCGTTTGGGTTGTTGTGTTTCTTATAAGTTATTCGAAAAACTCCAGGCTTTTCTTTCCTTCCTATTCAGATTCTTACATCTCCATCTCTCTTCTTTTGAAATTTCTTGCCATTGTTACCCCCTCCACCTTAGCACTTATCATCTACATAACCAAAGAAAACATGGCTAGTGCGTCTTCTAACTCTGATAGAGCTGTTGGCACCACTGTGTCGGAAACTGATATACCCTTTCATGAAGAAGGGATAGTCATGGCGGAAGATGAGCATTTTCCCACTGTGGACGAAATAATTCCACGTTCGGGGAAGACCAGGATTGATTTTAAGAACTTTTCTGACGGTGAGCCTGAACCCGTTATTTCCCAAATGGATGTTGTGCCGCTCACTGCACTTAAGGAAAAATAAAGGATTCCTGACTACGTCGAACTCATATCTACGGGCAACGACGTCCTGCAAATACATCGCCAAGGGTATTGCACGTTCTACGCGTACCCATTTGTAATTGGTTACACACTTCCCCTTCCTTCCCTAGCAGATGACTTCTGTTGCTATTATGGGGTGTGCCCGGCTCAGCTCTCTCTGTATATATACAAGCTCTTCCTCGTGCTTACCAAGTACGCAGAACTGGCAAGTCGGGAGATTTCTCTCCATCACTTACTTCACCTCTTCGTACCCAGTTTTTACAGGGGTACTATGATACATCCTCATTACCGCGGGACCAAGGGCTTGGTGGTGAAGATGGATGATAAGACCAATTGCCGCTTTTGGGAGAACTTCTTCTTTGTAAGGACGGAGCACGTGGTGTCAAATCCTAACGGGTTTCCTGAGGAGTGGAATTATGCCCGAAAGTTTTAATTTTTTTATTTTTTTAAAACGGATGCTCGTTGTCCCCTTCTGGTGATCTGATTGTTCTTCTTTTTCCCTTTTTCTTTATTTTGTAGCCGAGAAGGAACCTCCTCGCCAGTAGTTGATATCCGCGAGTGGGTGAGGCAAATTTTGCCCCATACGATAGGGATTCGTGAATGGTCACCGTTCCACGTGAGATTCGGGCATAGAACCTCTGCTGGTGAGACATCTCGTCTTGCCATTGGTCACTTTGCCCTTTGTTCTGTATTGTCCTCCCCCATATTTCCTCTTTGGTTTAAAGCTTCCCTTGTTGTTAGGTCAGATGGTCACGAGGAGGGAGAGGGCTCTCATACCTACTTTCCATCAGTCGAGTCTCTCGATCGGACTTGCACCAATTGTGGCTGCAAGTAAGAGCGTTCAAGTCGTTGCTACTTTACAGACTACGAACCCTCCTAGACTCGACCATCAGGAGGTTGCTCGTCAGGCGGAAGCTCTGATTCCCGCAGTTCATTTGGTGGATGAATCGTCTCAGGACGATGGTGAAGAAGCCTTATTAAAGAGGTAGAGAATAAGAGCTGATGGGGTACCCGTGATTGAGGGGCCTTCGAGGGGCAATCCTGTGTTGGCAGTGTCTGAGCCTGATGGCGATGCTAATTTAGACGAGGAGACCTTATCCCTCTTGGGCATGGAGGTGGTGCCCGTTTCTAGCGTGGGGGAGTCTACCGTGGTAGGGGACAGAGCTCGTAGGCCGCTGTGATCATTCTGTATGGTCCATCGACTTCACAACAGGCTCGTGCTCCCTCTTCGACCAGCGAGAGGGAAAAGGGCGTGGTTATAGATGATCATGAATCTGGTTCAGATATTGACCTTAAGGACATAAGCATATTTGAGGCGGGGTTCACTCGAGTTGAAGCGGGAACAGACGATTCCTCCCGCGTGATCGAGATTTCTTCGGATTGTGATTTATTGGGGTACTCGGTGAGCTTGGTGACCCAATTTTCCCTTCTTTGTTCCGCCAGTGAAAGAAGGTCCCTTCAGGAGATCAGCGATGCTGGCCTGTCATGGGGCATAGCTGGAATGCTTTGAAGGTGAGTTCTTTATTGCTTTCTTCGTTTTACGTCTTCCACTCTAGCTGACTTTTTCTTTCTGTTCTCTTTTCTTTCTTCATACTTTCATTTTGGAGATTGAGAGTATCCACCGCGAGGAGAGGCGGGCTGCCGCTTTTCAGAAAATGGTTTCAAAGTACCGTCGATACTATGACAAGTGCCGCAAGATGCATGCACGACTCAGGGCGGGCGGCAATCTTCAATCCCTTAGGGAGGAGTTGGAGCGGAAGGACGAGGACTTGATGCGGTCCATTGGAGATGTAGCAAACTCGAGGGGCTGCTTAGGGCTAAACAAGAAGAGCTCGAGGTGGGCAATGAGGTTGCGGCTGAGTGTGTTGATCTTCAGGCGAATGTGGTGTCCCTGCAGGCGGAGCTTGAGCAGAGTGCCACCAGAGTCACGGGTCTAATTGTTGAATTGGCGAAGAAGGTGACCTAGTTGGAAAGGAAGGCTACCGAGTTGGAGAGGGTTGAAGGAGCCTGAGTAGCAGCCTTGGCGAGGGCTGCAGCACTGGAAGATTCTATCCACGTCCTCAGGTCTAAACGAGCAACTGAGATGGAAACGACCGCTCTGAGGGAGGCGCGGATTGATGAGCGAATTGGTGGGCTTGAGGGAGATATCTTGATCCTGGGTGATCAAATTGCTAATCTCGAGGCTGAGAGGGAGCGATTTTTGGCTCCGACTCCTTCTCATGCGTCTGCATCTATTAATGTTACTCGCCCTTTGTACGAGATGTGGATCCACACTGAGGCTTAGTGGGATATATATAAGGGTTTGTTGGAAGCGGGGAATGTTTTTGAAGCCGCTTTCGAAGAAGTTCGTGTTAAAGCACGTGAGACCCAGCTTGCCTGCGGCTATGACCCTGTGACACTAGAGGCCGATGGAGACGATGAGGCTGAGGACGGGCTTACCTTTAATGATGATTATTCTGATGGAGAGGGTGACGGTGGAGGTGAAGTCGCTAAACCAAGCGGGGAGAGAGATGACGGCATGGGTAGGGATAATGCTGAGTAAAGCTTTTGTACTTAATTTTTCCTCCTGCACTTAGTTTTTCAGTACTTAGTTAGTTGGGTGGGTCCCCCTTTTGGCCCTTTGTAAGACATTATTTTTCCTTTGAATGGAACAGTTGATTTGTCCTTGATTGTACGTCTTTGGCCTTTCCTTCTTTTTTCTTTTCGAATTTCTTGGAGCTTCTCGCAATAAGTCCCTGACTTGGTAGTTAATTCAAGCGAGGTTGAATTTAACTTGTTAACTCGAGCGAGGTCAAATTTGACTCATTAATTCGAGCGAGGTCGAATTTGACTCGCTAATTCGAGCTAGGTCGAACTTGACTAGTTGATTCGAGCGAGGTCGAATTTGTCTTGTCAATTCGAGCGAGGTCGAATTTGTCTTGCGAATTCGAACGAGGTCAAATTTGACTTGTTAATTCGAGCGAGGTCAAATTTGTCTTGTTAATTCGAGCGAGGTCGAATTTGTCTTGTTAATTCGAGCGAGGTCGAATTTGTCTTGTTAATTCGAGCGAGTTTGAATTTGTCTTGCTAATTCGAGCGAGGTCGAATTTGACTTGATAATTCGAGCAAGGTCGAATTTGTCTTGTTAATTCGAGCGAGGTCGAATTTGTCTTGTTAATTCGAGCGAGGTCGAATCTATCTTGCTACTTCGAGTGAGGTCGAATTTGTCTTGTTAAATCGAGCGAGGTCGAATTTGAATTGCTAATTCGAGCGAGGCCGAATTTGACTTGTTACTTCGAGCGAGGTCGAATTTGTCTTGTTAATTCGAGCGAGGTCCAATTTGTCTTGCTAATTTGGTCGAATTTGTCTTGCTAATTCGAGCGAGGTCGAATTATACTTGTTAATTCGAGCGAGGTCGAATTATACTTGTTAATTCGAGCGAGTTCGAATTTGACTTGTTAATTCGAGCGAGGTCGAATTTGTCTTGCTAATTCGAGCGAGGTCGAATTTGTCTTGTTAACTCTAGCGAGGTCGAATTTGTCTTGTTAATTCGAGCGAGGTCGAATTTGACTTGCTAATTCGAGCGAGGTCAAATTTGACTTACTAATTCGAGCGAGGTCATATTTTGCTTGCTAATTCGAGCGAGGTCGAATTTGTCTTGCTAATTCGAGCGAGGTTGAATTTGTCTTGCTAATTCGAGCGAGGTCGAATTTGACTTGCTAATTCGAGAGAGGTCGAATTTGTCTTGTTAATTCGAGCGAGGTCAAATTTGACTTGCTAATTCGAGCGAGGTCAAATTTTGCTTGCTAATTCAGCAAGGTCGAATGTATATTTCCTGTGTTGCCGTGATGTGAACTTGGGGGAGTTACGTAAGAATTTCGTATGCTGCTTCCCTTACTCATTTATTACAGAATACTACATATTGTTGTATGGCCCGTACATACATTCGAGGAGTCCCAGTCTATCTAGTCCCTTCATCGCTCGGCCTGGAGAGGTAGTTGATAGGCCGGGCGATGAATACCTCGCTCAAGCTTCGGATGTCTTAATATATGTATTAGATCAAATTTTAGCTAGTGTCATCGCATAGTGGCTTTGGCGAGCGCACGGGTGAGTTTCACGCACTTGTGTTTTGTCTGCATGTTGGAGAGATTCATATGTTTTCTGGGATGGTGACCCAGTCCAAGTCTATACAGACTTTTCCTTTATGGCGTTAAGTACCAACTTATTGGGGGGTTTCGCTCGACCGTTGCCTGCAGGATGATATGACGCGGAGTGTTTTCTTGGTGTGCTATTTTGATGGCTTTTGTCCCTGTTTGCGTGTCTGCAAGGATGCCTTTGTTCCTGTCCCACTTTGAAAAGAAATAGCAAGTTAAAGCCAAAAGAAATCGTATGTTACCTCAATTGGTTGGTTGACGAGTGGAAGGGAGTGACCATATTCCCTTCTTTGGCTATGCTTCCTAGCTGCTATCATTGGTTGAGCTGATATCTATCGAACTCAGGTGACATCTTGTGGGTCTTTGGTTTGGTGTTTTTGCCATCTCCACTACTTGGGTCTGGAAAGTCCCTTCGATCTGATTGGCTATGAACAGAGAGTGCTAGCTTCAGATCTAATTTCGGCCTCGTACTTAGCTTCGGCGTTAGTCGAATCTGGGCACCTTGTGGGCTGATGACTTACTTCGCCCATTGGGATCTTCGAGTTCAAGTCCCAGTCCGATCCAATCCCGAGTGTATGAAGATACGGAAACATAAGCCACACCACAAGCATACAGGGGGGAACGAGTTTTGTCATTTCAAGGAATTACACAACAAGTTATTATTCCTTTCTGAGAGGGATAGGGTTGTATGCACAAGGTATAGATTGGTATTTAGCACTAACTGGTGGCAGGATTGTGGACATGCTAATACGTGACAGCCACAGTCCTAGTTCGACAGCTTGCATTCACAACGTGCCTAAATATAACTACGTCGAAGTATAGTTTTCGTACAGGTATCAGACATAATTTCGATTTCATGCAAGGGTCTAGATTAAAAATTGGTTTGGCTATTTCAAGATCCCGCCTATGAATTCCTCAAATTTTTGTTCGTAGCGAAAGGATGAAGTTACAACGAACGGGGAGTAGAACTAGAACCGAGTTCAGATCTAGAGAAAACTAAAACTTTGGCTAGGAAATCCTCACAGACGGCACCAAATTATTTGACCAAAAAATTTTAACTTTTTTTGTTAAACTAATTAAATAAGAAGATATGGGGTAAATCCTAGCTAGAGAAAATTTATTCTAGATCTGAGATAGAAGACATGAATAAACAAGCATAACTGAACGTAAAATTTGATTACAATCGCGATTATATTCCATAGTGTAAGAAAAGGAAGATGGCTCCCAATATCTCAAATGATAACGAAGAATACATAGAGAAAAAGAGTCATCATTCTTGAACAAAATAGACCTCCGTACATTTGATAAAGTTGAACTATAGATGACTGCCAGGGTCTTGAGATTTGTCTCTCTTTTGGCGGAGAGCTTGAGAGGATGGAACACCTTCTCCTTCAGAGAGATATATGTGTCTGTATGTGTTCCCATCAGCCCCCCTTCTGTTTCTCTCTCTCATGATATTTATACAAAATACTTTTCTTACCCAGGGTCCTTAACCGGAGTACCTAAGTTCTTGAAATATTCTCTAGAGTATTCCTCTAGAATGTCTAAGTGTTAAACTAGCCGTTCGGGCCAAACTGAGTGCTCGTCCTAGACCGTAGCTGAATCATTTGCTGGTGTATTGCTTCCTATACGTGACTTCGGCTTGGTTGACTCCTGGTTGTTCTTCCTTAAGTAGAACTCTTTTTATCCGATTTTCACCTATACAATACTCACATCCACGCCCTCTTCTCTCGCACACATATATAAATTCAGGATTTAAAATTATGAATTTTATTTATAATAATCTTATGACTAACATATATAACAACTAAATTTACGGTGAAATATTTATAGATGGTAGATGAATTTTTTAATACTAGTATTAGGGTACGCGCTCCGCGCGTGTACCTATATTAATGAATACACAAATTTTAAAAATTACATGCATGTTATTAGATAATTTGTTTGAGTTATAAAATATAATTTAAGATGTTTTTTTAAAATAATAAATATTATTCCCATTTAGTTAGCTTAACAAATGAATGAATTTTATTTAGATGCCTTATTGTTATTTTGTCTGGAATTATGTCCAAACTTATGATTTATGAATTGTTAATATTTACAATTATTTAAAGATTTATCAAATAACAGAAATTAAAAATTAAAACTTTTGGTCTCTTAAAACTTTGCGAATGAAAAAAAGTTGGCATTATACCTCTTAAGAATTTGATAGTGACAATGTAAAGTTTAAAGAATGAGTAATATTGAACTAATATTTTACAAGATAAAACTTAGTATAAAAATTGTAGCGAGACGTTTTCATTTGTTAGACTGAATGCAGAAAGAAATAAATGATAACTTATTTATAATCTGGTTGCCTTCTACAATTTTACCTTATTGCTTAAAATTTATTTTTTCACCGTTTTGAATCTTTATTTTTACTATAATTAGTTTTGCTATATTTTATGATTTCTTTCACCGTCGATATTCTTCTTACAAAAATAAAATTTATGTACTTTAAGTGTTTTGTCAATTTAACAAAAAAAAATCTTATATGATAAATTTGTAAAATAATTGAATTGGATTCGTTTACTAATTAATTAATTCAATGACTTAATTATTTTTTCTCAACATTAAAAGAAATAACTTGATTTTTCTTAATTCGAATTTTGAATATTTGCTCATTCTAATTTTTAAATATTTTAGAATAATTATAATTTTTTCAATAAGAATTCGATTTACAAATAGTAAGAAAAAATATATGTTTTGAATCTTTATGTTTTCAGAATTCGTTGCGTGCTTGACTCCTACGTAATTTTGCTAACTCACGTTTTGCATAATAAAGAATCTTATAGGAATAGTCCAATACAACTCTAATATTAATGGGCTTTACATAAAGAAAATTTTAATAATAAAATTTTAGTTAATTTTAAAGTCCTAAAATTAGAAAAATAATTAAATGATTATTTTATCTATTATAAAATCTATTTTTAAAGAGCAAAATTGATGAATGATATTTCGCTAAGGACTTTTATGCTGATATGTAGATAAAGATAATGCTCTAATAAGATGTACAATTGCTCCAACTATACCAAATAGTTAATATTTTGGGACGGTTCTAATTAAATTTGTCAATATGTTAACATAACATTTCAATAAATGGAGAGAGAAGAAACCAAAATTAAAAAGAACAATTTGTTATAAAACTTGTTTTGCCTATTTTTTCGCTTTTGGTTATCAAATTAGCCGATAAGTAACAGAAATAGACTAAAAAGTATAAAACTTATTTACATATAAGTTGGATTTGCCCAAAGATAAAATTTTATTATATTTAACTATTTAAGTTCAAGCATAATATATATTATTTATAATAAAACAAAAAGGGTAAAGACTTGAAAAATACATATGCCTCACGGGAATTTGGCTAAAGATAGAATTTTATTATATTTAACTATCTAAGTTTGATACTAAATATGATTAATTATTTTTTTATCAAAATAAAATGGCCAAAGACTTGGAAAAATATTGCCTAACGTACGGTTCTTAACATGGTTAAGAAGAAAAACTTGGAAACTTTGAAGGATTTAAGAAGAGTCCTAATATTTAGGATCTTGTACATAGTTAAAATAAGAAAGTATTTAATAAATAAATTTTAGTTGATTTCAAAGTCCAAATTTTTAGGAAAATAATTAAATGACTATTTATTCACTATGAACTCTATCTTTAGAGGGTAAAAAAGGCGAACGGCATTTCGCTAAGGGCCTTCATGCTTTTAATATAATATAAATATAGATAAATACATAATATTATAAATTAAACAAATACTATTAGGCTCACGTAGACTCATAAATTTTAAATTTTTAATATTTTATAAATATTATTAAATAATGTATATTTTTGAAATGCAATTGTCGATTGACTTTTTAAATTTTTTCTAGAATAATCAAATTATTTTCCTAATATTTATTATTTTGAAATGAACTAAAGTTTTGGTTATTAAATTCTTTCTTATTTGAATTATATAAGAAATTCCTAAATATTTAGGAATTTAAAACCAAATAAGACTTTACTTGAATAAATTCTTAATTTGTTTGGTAAGGTTTCTTACGTCTATTGTTATTTTTGATTTGTTTAACGGACAAAGAAAGTGTTAGTTTTAAATTATAGTCTTTTAGCTCACTACAAGTATTTTATTGGATATATTGAAATTAGAAAAATTAATAGGACGGCGTAATAGTTATGTTGCGTTATTGAATAAGAAAGTGATTACAAAAGGTAAAATTTTAATTGATTTTAACTTCCTAAATTTAGGACTCCATATTGATTTTAAAGCCCTAAATATTAGGGAACTATCTTAAATGACAATTTTGTTCAGTGTAAAATTTATTTTTAAAGGGTAAAAAAGGCAAACGACATTTCGCTAGAGTCCTTCGTGCTTTTAATATAGTATAGTTATAGATAAATACATAATATTATAAATTAAACATATACTATTAGGCTCACGCAGACTCATAATTTTTAAGTTAGAACTTAGGTATGCATGCCTCCACACCTGCTATATATGGTCTTTCAGGTTTCAACACCAAGTCACCCAGGGGTGGAGCTAGAGTTTCGGATCCGCATTCGGCCGAACCTAGTAATTTTGGTCCAAATTCTGCATTTGTCTTTAAAAATTTATTGAATATGTATAAATTATTAATTTAGAACCCAATAACTTAGAAGGAATAAAATTTTGAAGCCATGACCTTCAAATTCTGGCTTCGCCTCTGAAGTCACCCTACCGTACTTCAGACCTTCATCTCCAAAAATAAAAAATTACACGTACTCGTTATAAAAATAATAAATACACAAGATATGTTGTTCACACAACGGGGATTTATAGCCTAATAACAGCTTGTTTGGATGGTTGTTTCCTGTTTCATAATGTAACGTATTGTATTGTATTGTATTGCATTGTTTGATGAGTACAATGTTTGGATAGATTATATCCTTTGTCGTCGTTTCATGATATCACCCACAAAAATATGAAGAATAAAATGGCAACATTCCTAAGATAAAATAGGATACGAAGTAAAATTATTACATAAAAAAGTAATGTAAAGAATAAAATATGATTTTTTAATAATAAAGAAGGACAAAATAAGAGGAAAAAGGCAAGGTAACGACACCATTACACCTAATTCGTCGTTCCATAAAGTGACACTTTTTGTCGTTACGTAACAACGAATTTAACGATACAATACAATAAAATTTAAGTAATAATCAAAACAAACATTGTTTTTAATGTAATAATACGATACAATACAATATGTAACAACCATCCAAACAAGTTGTAAATGGGGCACGTGAATACATGGTTTCTTTGTCAAACTAGGTATTTTATGTATATATTTTCTAGAATTGATCTAATATTATCTGCTGGTACACATGTTTCAAAGAGGCTGAATGATGCACTTGATTGAATTTTGAGTAATTTAACTAAAACAACTTTATTATTTAACTACAGTTAAGTAATGCATCTGTTTAAATTTAATGTATTATTACTATTTATTCACTACAGTATAAATTATGTGATTTGGTACAGATATTAAGCATATAAGATTTTTTCAGCTTCCTGCACCTCAGTCCATTTTCACCCTCTATCGGGCCAACGCAAAAATGAAACAAAATAAAAAGATATTGAAAAAAAAGAAGAGGAAATGAAAATAAGCAAAGGGACCCACCACCCTGCGCAAAAGAAAAAAGAAGAAACTTTTGCTGGTATATTCACTTCTCTCAATATATAAATATGGCATTGAAGGGGTAGACAGACAAACATTGCCACTAGGCTTCCCTTTCATGTTACTAATTTAAGGTGTCTTTGTTCATGTTCCAGTAGTAAACCACACAGCAAAATATATACTACTACTGATATTCTGAGTGAGATACATTTTCAATTAGAGCTCATTGTTGAGTGATCGCTCGCTATTTCTGGCTGGAAAAAAGTAGAGGAAGAAGTAGAAGATGGAATCTTCAGACAAAGTAGTAGAGACGGTAATAGTTGGGAATTATGTAGAGATGGAGACTGAAGGAAAATCTAAAGATGTTAAGTCAAAAATCTCTAAGTTTTTTTGGCATGGTGGTTCTGCTTATGATGCTTGGTTTAGTTGTGCCTCTAATCAGGTAATCAATTATGTAATTTCTTTCAATGACTGCATTTCTAATTAACTTCTCAAACAAGTGAAGATCAATTTGCTGCCTTACACATGGTCCTCATTAGAGGCCGAACCATAATTTTAACTTAATGGATTTTGAATTTTAAAATGATGACTTCAAGTACTAATACGAGTGAGTGTCTAGAGTAAACAACATCTTCACCTCCCAATGACAGGGGTAAGGTTTGCGTACACACTACTTCCTAAAAGCAGATCAAGATCAAGGATTTAAATCCTATGGGTTCAACTTTTAAGGTTTTTAGTATTGAACCCGTTATACTTTCTAAAGTTATGGGTTCACATCCACTATTTTTACAAATTTAATGAATTTTTACATATAAATTTTTACTTCGCGTCGAAAGTTATGTGTTCAATTGAACCCGTTGGTAGAAACACTATATCTGCCTCTTCTACCTCCCAGACTTCACTAGTGGGACTCTACTGAGTTTTTGTTTGACTTGAAGTGCTATTAACTGGGTTCTAAATTTAATATTTATGCATATTTAATGAACATTTTAATACAAGTACACTGTTTGAGCAAAAGCTACTTGGTTTGGCCTAACTCGCATTCGCCTTCTAGCTCCACCGCTGGTTCACTTCTTAATTTGTTGCCTTTTTTTCCTTTTTTTTTTCAGGTAGCTCAAGTGCTATTGACGCTGCCATACTCATTTTCTCAACTAGGAATGCTTTCTGGGATTTCATTTCAGCTATTTTACGGTTTAATGGGTAGTTGGACAGCTTATCTTATTAGTATCCTCTATATTGAGTACAGAACCAGAAAAGAAAGAGAAAAAGTTGATTTCCGCAATCACGTTATTCAGGTTTCAACAATATAATCCTTCTCCTTATATTTATCAAATAAATACTATATTTCACTGGTTCGAGTCTTAGAATCAGTCATAAGATAATATTTGTATTAGCATAAGCAGTATATGTCACACTTCTTGAGTTGCGCGTCCTTTTCAAAGGGAGAAATTTAAAAATAGCCAGTTCTACAAGTGGTAATGGAAAAATAATCAAAATTTAGCCATTTTTTGTGTAAAAGATAAATCTAAACAAAAATATTATTCAAAATTTATGCTGGAGTTTGAATTTTTTTTTAAATGTGAACTTCCAGTATAACACGCTCGAATTTTATAATGTGTTGAAGTTCCAACATAATATGCTGGAAGCCCATGCACATGTGCTCCAATCTCTAGTATATTGCTGAAACTTTCCAGGTGATGGAGTTCCAACATAATATGCTAAAAGTTCATACACAGGAGCTCCAATCTGCAGTATATTACTTAGAACTTCTGTATTGCAGCAAAATAGTGACTATTTTTCAATTACTTTACAAACACTGTCTATTTTTCAATTTTCCGTCCGAACACTGACTAGCTCGTGCTATTTTGACATTTTTAAACTATGCGTGCATACGGGATATTTTATGCAGCACGCTGACCTGCTCTTTGAATAAAACACTCAAAATAAAATTTCATCCAATAGTAGTAAATATTTACCGATATATATTTGTGCAGTGGTTCGAAGTTCTTGATGGGCTACTTGGAAAACATTGGAGGAACGTGGGTTTGGCATTTAATTGCACTTTTCTCCTGTTTGGATCAGTGATTCAACTCATTGCTTGTGCAAGGTTCATAATTAATTTGTTGCTCTGATTTTTTTCTTGGATCCATATTATCCAATATATACAAAAATTAATGTCTATGTAATTTTATTGACTTGCAGCAATATATATTACATAAACGATAATTTGGACAAGAGAACAT
This sequence comes from Nicotiana tabacum, assembly GCF_000715075.1. Taxonomy (NCBI): domain Eukaryota; kingdom Viridiplantae; phylum Streptophyta; class Magnoliopsida; order Solanales; family Solanaceae; genus Nicotiana; species Nicotiana tabacum. Next base: position 155,922,225 of record NC_134084.1, read on the forward strand.
GGACTTATATTTTTGGTGCTTGTTGTGCCACCACAGTCTTCATTCCTTCTTTCCACAATTATAGAATATGGTCTTTCCTTGGCTTGTTAATGACCACTTTCACTGCTTGGTATCTTACTGTTGCATCAATACTCCATGGCCAGGTACCTGCTTCTTTTCCATTATTGTATGCATTACTGTATTTCTTTTCAGTAATACTGTAACCAAAGGCGGACTCAGGATTTGAAGGTCGCGGTGCACTTTTTGATTTAATTAAAATCTACTTTGTATATAGGGTGCCCACTATTAATATATCACTATTTTCTAAAGACAAATACATGTATACATAAAAAATTTGCCGAACTTTACGGGTGTCGGTGACCCCTCCACTCTGACTATAACTATGTTTTTACTGGGCCAAGGATCTATCGGAAACAACCTCTCTACCTTCACAAGGTAGGAGTAAGGTCTATAAACACACTACCCTTCTCAAACCCCAATAGTAAGATTATACTGAATTTATTGGTATTGTTGCTGTTAGAGCGGACTCAATTGAAATTAATGTTTTGGGTTCAAACTATGTGCATATGCACGCGGAAGAAAAATAAATGTATACCTATAATAAAATATATCGAACTCATTTTGAACCACTTCAAATCCTGAGTTCGCCTCTAATTCCAATACATCACATGCTTTGTTGGAAAAATTGAGCATATACAAATTATTTAAAGGCAGAAATAAAGAAAGAGGAGATAATGCTATACTTTAGAATTTTGAGGCTCCGTTTGGCCATGAGTTTTGCCAAAATAAATTTGGAATTTATTTTCAAAACTCATGTTTGACCATAAATATTGCTCACATTTTGGCAAAATCCCAAATCCCAAACCCCAAATCCCAAAATCACCTCAATTGCTGATTTTGGGCCAAAATACCAAAACTTGGGAATTATATATATGTTTTTCCAAAATAAAGTTGGAAAATATATTTTGAAAACGTATGTCCAAACACATTTTCATCTTCAAACCAAACTTCAACTAAATCAGATTTTTCAAAACAATTTTGAAATCCATGGCCAAACGTTAGCTGAATTTTTTACTAACATGAGATGAAAGTTTGAAAATCCAAGTCTACCACATTATTAGATGAACTGTCAAGTAAACCTTTAATCATAACGATATGTGGGAGTTGGATACATATTTAATAGTAACTACTGTTTTAATGATGTTTTAATTAAGGAATTTATTCAATTTTTGTGACTAAAAATACAGGTGGAGGGGGTGAAGCACTCGGGTCCAACCAAGTTAGTACTATATTTCACAGGAGCCACAAACATTCTCTACACATTTGGGGGACATGCTGTTACTGTGTAAGACAAATAAGCATAAAATATTTTATTTTGTAACGTCTTTTTCACGTTTATCTCACTACCGTAAATCCATAAACTGAAAAATGTAGGGAAAAATATATATATTTCTTTAACGTTATTTATTCTATCGAGAGTTTCTCCTATTCTTACCAGTAGTATTAGTACTAGTATTTTTTTATTTTTGTATTCTTAGATCTTTAGTTCTATTTTGTTGCTTCTGTTTCACTGTCTCTTGAGTCGAGGGTCTATCGGAAATAACTTCTCTACTTTCACAAGGTCAGCCTATATATTATCCTGCCTAGACCCCATTTGTGAGATTATACTGAGTTTGTGGTTGTTGTTAACGTTATTTGTTCCGAAAGTGACTTGACCTTGACTTGTTTCGACAATATTATGAGCATGTAATGTATAGTAAACTATCCTTTTTTTGTCAAAAAGGTTTAAATCTTTAGCATTTACTACACCATGTCCAATCTTTGTCAAAACGCTATTATTTGCTATAGTTGTGTATTCATATTCACTGTAAAATTTGCATGTGTTTATGTGAATTGTATAGTGGTTTCACTTTTCAGCATCTTTTTTTTTTCATGAACAGAGTAGAGTGCCTTTTCTCAGGCGTGAGAAGCAAAAAAAGTTGCACTTTAATTTTACCCTTTTCAAGTTGGAAAGCTACAACTCTTTTTCCAATCACTTTTATTTTTCCTATAGAATCAATCAATGAGAATGGAAAAAGAAATTATTTTTAATGGGAATAGAAGAGGCTTTGGTGTTTTAGCCAGTGGGCATCTCTTCCTCCTTTTCTCTTTTGTCACAACTGTTAGATTCTTTTTGTGTTTAATAAGAAAGGAAAAGCAAAATAGATACTGAAAATGACTCAGATATTAATGAGATCATTTTTACTAAACTGGATATTTGGCTACTCTTTCAACTGTAAATCCATTTAATTGAGGTTCCTATTTATTGTTTTAGGATGGAGGTGATACATACTACTCCATTCAGTTCATCTTAATTGTTTTTTTTTTGTTTTTACATATATTAAGAGATTCCTCTTTTAGCATTAATAATTAACAATAAAATTGATTGTATTTATATTAATTTGTTCATTAAAAATATAACAATATTCCTAGGATCTTTACTTCAAGGGCAGCTTTGAAAAAAAAAGAAGTTAATTCCTTCTTGATATATGGAAAAATTAAATATTGTGAACTGCAAAAAAAAAAAAGCTAAAAAATCAATTAAAATGGACCAGAAGGAATACTACGAAGTATTTAGTATCAATTTATTAACCAGTTGCAACAAAGAACATATTTTATTTTTTAAGTTAATAATCAAAAAAATTATGAAAAGTTATAAGTACTCTTTTATGTGAGGTTTATAATGTAATAAATTTGTACACAATCAGTATATAGAAATTAAACGATCGAAGTGTTGTATAACTCACTAGCTTGTAAGTACTTATGCTAGAATTAATTAATCATTTATAATTGAATTACATGCTCAAAATTGTATGAGCACGCGTAATTTAATTAATTTGTGGTAATTTTTTTTACAGGGAGGTAATGCATGCAATGTGGAAACCACAAAAGTTCAAGGCAATTTACTTATGGGCAACACTCTATGTATTGACACTCACACTTCCATCAGCAGCAGCAGTGTATTGGGCATTTGGTGATTTGCTTCTTGATCACTCCAATGCCTTCTCTCTCCTTCCAAGAACACCCTTTAGAGACATGGCTGTCATACTTATGCTCATTCATCAGGTTAGAAACTAATTTTTACACGACCAGATCACTCAAAAGATAAAGTAATTATTTATAAATACTAAAACTAATGAAATGAAGGGGAACTTTGGCGTAACAAGCAAAATTGTTGTCATGCATGTGATCAGGAGGTCACAGGTTCGAGTCGGGAAAACATTCTGTTGCAGAAATGCAGGATAAGGCTGCATACAATAGACCGTTGCGGTTCGGCTCTTCCCTGAACGCGCGCATAGCGGGAGCTTAGTGCATCGAGCTGCCCTTTACTAAAATTAAAAAATAAGATAGGTTACACTATTATAGATTCAGGGAGAGATGCAGTTTTGAAGTACCAAGTTCATCTGAACCTAATATTTCTGACACGAAGCATAAATTTATGGGTAAAAATAATTAAAATTATAATAAATTATAGATCTGAATCTTAGCATAGCTTAATACTAATTAAGGTTCTTTAATGCTAAGAACCTTGAAGGTTAAACCTATAGATTTTTTAAATCCTAAATTCGCCTTTGAATAGATTAGCATACATTGCTTCTGGGAATACACTGAGTATATTGTTGTTGTTGTTGTTGATTCATCTTCTTGTGCTGAGGGTCTATCGAAAATAGCCTCTCTACTCTACAGTGTAGGGGTATGGTCTGCGTACACATTACCTTTTCCAGATCCCATTTGTGGGATTATACTGGGTTGTTGTTGTTGTTGAATAGATTAACCTACATTGATGTATAGTAACACTTTTGTACATTCTCCTATCAATTACTAGCTGCTTTATTCATCAAATTATAACATTGGGGTTCTCTTTTTATTGTTTGAATGCAGTTTATAACATTTGGATTTGCTTGCACTCCATTGTATTTCGTATGGGAAAAGGCCATAGGCATGCACGAGTGCAAGAGCCTGTGCACAAGGGCGGCGGCGAGGTTGCCGGTGGTGATTCCTATTTGGTTTCTGGCCATTGTTTTCCCTTTCTTTGGTCCTATCAATTCCACAGTTGGATCACTTCTAGTTAGCTTCACTGTCTACATTATCCCTGCTCTTGCTCACATGTTTACCTTCAAATCAGCTGCTGCTCGAGAGGTATATATATATCTACCATCATTAATCTTGCTTTAATTTTTGCATTAGGTTTAGGCTGTCTATGTTACATCCCTTGGGCAGGGGCGGATGCAGACCTAGTACTTTCGATGCGGTGTATAAATTTGTACGTAAAAATTTACTAAAATTGTTATAAATAGTAGATATGAACCCATAACTTAAAAACATAATGATGCTAACAATCTAAAAAATTGAAACCGCAAAGTTTAAATCCTGGATCCGCATTTGCCTTGGGTTACGACCCTTCAGTGGCGGATCTAGAGTGTAGCGTGCGGGAACCCAGTAGCTTTTGCACGGTCCTTGTATATGTATTAAAAATTCAATAAATATCTATAAATAATTGATTGTGAACCCAATTGATAATTTGAAATCGTTATAGGAACCATAAACTTCAAAGTCTGGATTCGCCTCTGCGACCCTTCCCCAGATCCTGCCTTGTCTAACTATATGATGATATTGGATTAGATACAACGTGAAAAATTAATTATAGAAAGCACAAAAGTTGTGCGAAATAGTATTATTAGTGATGCATCATAATCGAAAAGTCAAGTAAACAAGACCTATGCCTAGTCTTATTGAAAATAAAAGCTAACAAACTTTCCTTACGAACAAATAAATTTAATTTCAGTGGCATGTTGGCAAGGCAAATTCAGGATTTTAATTTATGGGTTCAAGACTCATGTTTCAACCGTTGAACCGATTATCTTATTTACGTTATGGGTTCATAGTTCAACATTTTTCAATAGTTTTAGTAGATTTTACATAAATAAATTCATGTCTAGACAAAAAGTTATGGGTTTAAATGAAGCCATACTTTAATTACTAGATCCGCCCCTCCATGTAAGCGGAGAAAGGTCGGAAACTATATGTAAGGAAAAGAGTGTCACACAAATTGAATAAACAACGTAGTATGTAGAACAAGTGTAGTTTACAGGTTATAATTGGTTGCTTTTGTCTTTTTTTCAAGTTTCTAAATCACGTTTATTGTAACGATTACCTATAGTTATCTTTCAAATTATCCCTGTAGGATGAATCAAATGCTAAATTACATACTTTTGTGATGCAGAATGCAGTAGAACAACCACCAAGATTTGTAGGAAGATGGGCTGGCACATTTACAATTAACATATTTGTAGTTGTTTGGGTATTCATTATTGGGTTTGGATTTGGTGGTTGGGCTAGTATGCTCAATTTCATTCATCAAATTGACACATTTGGCCTTTTCACCAAGTGTTACCAATGCCCAATTCCTAAACAATTCCCCACCCCACCACCGCCCTACGCCGCCGCTCCACAGCCTTCTCCGGCCAATTTAACTCACCCCCACCACCCATGAGCCGCCGGAGTTTAAAGGAGTTTTCAACAAAACCTAATTGGCTCTTTTTTCTCTCTCAATTGCCACGAGAATGTTGAAATGTGACAACAATAGTTCTTTGCTCCGAGGAAGAGATTTTCTTTTTACCTGAAAATTTTTATTTTAGCTAGAGTTGGAATATTGGTTGGAATTTGAAATGGAGTATGCAACAATAATTGTAATTTCGTTCTCTTATTTTTTATTACTAATGTTTATATTATATTAAATTGTGTAAATCGTCTGCATCTTAAAATTTAAGAGCTTAAAGATGAGATTCTTAAGCTTTGACTAATATGAATCTCCAATAGGGGTGAAGCTAACATACAGTTTACATGTTCTGTTAAATCCATTATTTTTTATCAAACTTTGTATTTCTTTTAAGAATTTCATTTACAACACACAAACAAAAAAAACTCAATGAAAACCTAATAATTATATATAAATTATTAATTTAGAATTTAATAACGTAAAAGAATAAGAATCTCTTATCAATAAGTTGAGTTCATTACTCAAATAGTTATCCAATTATCCCAAATTATCTCTTAAAGTCACTTTTCTTTCGTTTGTACAACAAAGTCACTGAACTATGCATACAGCACTCAGAAGGTCACTCAACTTGATTTTTCAAATTTTGGATTACCAAATACCTATTTTACCCTCTAAATTATAAATATTTATCTTCTTTTTATTTTTTTAAATTTTTTAATATTATGACTTTTCCTTTTTAGTTTATATTATGGACTTACCTATAGAATAAATAAATATTATTTATAAATTAAAAAAATAAAAAGTATCTAACCATATATAATGTCGGAATAACAAAATAATGAGCATAGGAAAAATATTAATTAGAATAATTTATTTGTAATAATAATTTTAATATCGGAAAAGACCTAAAAATGTCACTCAACTAACTTAAATGCCCTATCTATGTCATCCGTTAAAAGGTCGCCATATTCATGCCACTAGCGTTATACTTTTGGTCTATTTATGTTGTTATCTACTAACAGTTCCATTTTCTAGTTTTCAAATATTAAGAATTAATTTTTTAACCCCACCTTTGCCACATGTCTTTATATTACTGGTTCTTATTTACTTGACCCTATATTTCTTTTAACTCTGATTATGTATAATTAACCATGCCCAACTCCATAAAATCCAACCATCTTTTAACCCAACCCCTAATTCCTTGTCACAACCCAAAATTCAACTAGTCGTGATGGCCCTTATCCAGCCCGCTAGGTAAGCCAATTAACAACTACCTAATTTAATGAGATTTTTTTTAAGACAAATAAATGAAAAAATAATTGAACCTTAATACTTTTCCCAAGGACTGGTAGTACAAATCATGAGCTTCTAAGATTTAGATTTTACAAACTGAATTGAAATAAACACAACATCGATTTCAAATAAATACAAATCACTGAACACTGATCTTATCGGGTCGTGACAAGGAATTAGGGATTGGGTTAAAAGATGGTTGGATTTTATTCGGTTGAGCATGGTTAATTGTACATAATCAGGGCTAAAAGAAATGTAGGGTCTAGTAAAGAAGAACCAGTAATATAAAGACATGTGACAAAAGTGGGGTCGAATAAATAATTCTTCTTATTTAAAAATCAGAAAATGGAACTGTTAACCCATAATGGTATAAATAGGCCAAAAGTATAACGTTAGTGGCATAAATAGGCCAAAAGTATAATGTTAGTGGCATGAATAAGGTGACTTTTTAACGGATGACATATATAGGCCATTTATGTTAGTTGAGTGACATTTTTATGCCTTTTCTGTTTTAGTATTAACAATAAAAATTCAAAAATTTATTTGCACAATTCAGAATGAAAGAAAATAAAAGTTGTAAAATATATATTCCATGCACGTAATATAAAAATAATTATTTAAATAAAAGTATTTTTATAATATACATATATATTCTTGAAAATTATGTTCAATTATATTATTATGTTTCTACCAACTTTCCGCTGACATAAAGTTTTTATATTACGTGCATGGAATATATATTTTACAGCCTTTATTTTTTTTTCATTCTGAATTGTGTAAATAAATTTTTGAATTTTTGTTGTTAATACTAAAATTATTATTACGAACAAATTATTCTAATTAATTTTTTTACTATGCTCATTATTTTGTTATTCCAGCATTATATATGCTTAAATTTTTTTTATTTTTTACTTTATAAATAAAATTTATTTATTCTATAGATAAGTCCATAATATAAATTAAAAAAGGAAAAATTATAATATTAAAAAGTTTAGAAAAACTAAAAAAAGATAAATATTTATAATTTAGAGGGTAAAATAGGTATTTTGCAATTCAAAATTTGGAAAATCTGATTGAGTGACCTTCTGAGTGCATAGGCATAGTTCAGTAATTTTGTTGTTACAAACGAAAGAAAAGTAACTTTAAGAGATAATTTGAAATATTGAATGACCATTTGAGTAATGGACTATCATTAAGCTTTAAATTTTGACCCGTCTCTAGTATTACATGTTGAGATTTGATCGTCACGTCCTTGTCTTGGAGACACTTCGACCAAGGAAAGTTTGCTACCCTATCACTTTCTCCCGATATGTGAAAAAGGCGATAAATTCAGTTTTATTCATTCACTAAAGCCAATGTACGAGTTCATTTTTACTTATTTTAGTCAAAGATAAATTTTGTATTGGAAACAGACAAAGAAACAATAGGAATAAAAAAATAAAAACGTTTGTGGAGGTGCTCTGTTAGGAAGGACAGGAACAGCAATACGTGCTCTATTGTCCCATCACTTTGACCGTTCCATTATTGGACTTCATACTACCCAACTCAACAACAACAAGCAGCACGCACAGTGAAATCTACGAGTGGAGTTCGGGAAATGTAGTGTAGACAGACTTCTCCCAGCCTAAAGAAGGTGGAGAGATTATTTTCGAAATATTCTTGGCTCAAAAAAATTAAAATAAAATCATAAACAGACAATAGCAATAATCAGGTAATTAGATATGTGCGCAAATGAAGATACGTGCAATAACATATATTCTCTCCGTTTCAATTTATGTGAACCTGTTTGACTGGGTACAGAGTTTAAAAAAAAATGAAGACTTTTGGAATTTGTGGTCCTAAACAAATTAAAAAGGGGCCAGAGTATTTGTGTGGATTATAAAAGCTTCTCATTAAGGATAAAATTATAAGTTTAAGCTAAATTATTACCAAATTTAGAAAGGGGTCATTCTTTTTGGAACGGACCAAAAAGGAAATAAGTTCATATAAAATGGAACAGATGGAGTATCTAAGAATACGACACTATAAAAATAGATTAAGTCTTGCCGGAAATAATGACACAATGTGAAATAGCAAGGGGCTAGGCATAGCAAAATGTAAAACTAGTACTAATATTACTGAGATGCCTAGACGAAACTCTAGAGTACATGCCAACCCACAACCCAAATCCTCGACCTCTACACCCTCTTATTGAGGGTCATGTCCTTGATAAGCTGAAGTAGCGTCATGTCCTGTCTAATCACCTCACCCCAGTACTTCTTAGGCCTCCATCTACCCCTCCTCTGACCCGCTATGGTCAAGCTCTCACACCTCTTAATCAGGGTATTAAGGTCTCTCCTTTTCACATATCCAAACCATCTCAGCCTCGATTCCCGCAACCTTGTGATCGGGATGAGGTAGATGTCTCCCAGTCGGGGGGCGGATCGAATCGGAGTTTCCTTCGGTAGCCATCGACCTTGGAGAAGAAGCAAACAAAAGTACGCTCGCTTGTTGTATTGTTCTCTGTCGTGAACTGGGATCGTTATTTTCTATAAGAGTCACGCCCACCTTGTCCCTAATACACTCGTTCCTAATCTTATCACTCCTGTTATGTCCACACATCCATCTCAACATCCTCATTTGTCCTTAGTTAAGGTTTCCCACTTGATTTTAGGTTGCCCGTACATTGCTCTCTTCCTGCTTTCTCTCCTAATCTCAAACTCCAGTACCAAGAGCCTACATTTGGTTGAAAGCCACTCACTCGGTATAACCGTGCAATCAGTGCATAAGTCTCTATTACTCTTTCTGCAGAGAAGGTAATCAATCCGAGACCTGACCACCGTTCTCCGAAATGCGACCAAGTGATCCTCTCTCTTCTGAAAGCACGAATTAGCAACTACCAGATCAAATGCTTTGTTGAAATAATTAAAAAAGATAGTTATCCATCCATATTATTTATTAAAAATGAGTTGGATAATGAATTTTTCAAAAACAAATCAAAAATGGATAATAACCATATTATCCACTTAGAAAATGGGCAATTGATGAATAACTAATAGTTTTAACTTTTATATATGTAAAACCTCAAATTGGGTGCTCCTTAAGTTTGGAAGATTAGGAATTCTTTCAAAAGTGATCATATTCAAGAAGTCATGGATAATATGAATATCTATATTATTTGCCGATTAACTCATTATTTATATGTATTAAATATAAGTCGGTTCGATAATTTATCTATTTTTACATTACTCATTTTCGATTCCCTCATATCTGTGAGCACCTAATTTTTTACCATATTTCAATTTTCATATTTTTTAGTATAAATATTTTAAAGTTTAATTTATATATTTTAGTCTTTATTTCACCTTTGTAGGTTTTATTTAAGAAAATTAAAAATCACAAAAGCAGTTATTTTTTAGAAGTACATATTTTGTTTTTGTTTATTAATAAAAATCCACAAAAAACAATCTTATAAACTTTGTAGTATTAAATTAGCTATTGGTTTTGTTATTCTTCATTAGTGACTTTATTTATACGTTCTTGATTTTAAAATATATAGCTAGTATCTTTTACTTTATCCTATTAAAAGAAATAATTAAAGCAAGAGCCATTAAATTTTTATGTGACAAGATCTTTCCATATCTTGTCTTTAAACAACCTCACATTTGACTCACAAAAAGACAATGCACAGCACATACTTTTTGACTAAAAAGAAGGCAATGCACAATACACTTGACTAAAAAAAAAAAAGATAATGCAGGGCACACATTTTCTTTGGACTCTTGCTCTCCAATTGAGATCCCCAAAAAACACTCTATAAAAGATGCACACAAGCCTTCATTAAAGAGGCGGAGAGGAGAACAGATTTAAAAGCTAGCTTTGTTCCTCCATGAAACCCAGCGAAAAAATTCACTAAAACGGTTCTTAAAACCAGCAAAACACCAGCTCATAACTAAGTTACCTTGCACTAGAGTTCCGTCCGTTGAGTTTGCCACCGTCGTTGGAGTCTCGGTCATGATTCTGGGATGATTTAATGCTCATCGGCTCTGTGTTGAAGCTTTTCTCTGTTGCTATACAGTTTGCCTTGGAGATAATTTTATCACAAGGTCCATCTTTTATCTATTGTTTTTATATTAGTTTCATGCTTTATTATCATTTTGTGAATGTTTTATGACCAGCTTTGACATTAATTTCATTGCTTTGTTCTCTATCTAATTTAGTTTGTTTCACTGGTATGGAAGTCATGAAAAGTTAGTACATTTGTTTTCCTTTCGTAATCAAAATCCAAAGTTATAAGATTATGGGGATTATTAGATAGAGTTAGAAAAGTTAGTTAAATGTTTAGATATATTCTGTTAGTATTACCACACGATTTTTCACGGGCCTTACATAGTTATCAAAATTATTGTCTTATTTGTTAGACTAGTATGAAATTTTTAGTTTTAATGTACTACTAAAATTACATAGTATGAATGACTCTCTTAATATTAATAATGGTTGAGTCATACTATTTCATCCACAAGTGATTTCCATAATCTTTAGCCTTAAAATAATCTCAAAATTAGTTTTAAAAAAAATTCTTAATAATCGTTAGTATGCTTTAGGCGCGTATTAATAAATAAATTATCATGTTTATGTACACGTTCGCGTGATACACTTATGACTTCCAAAATTAAAATCGAAGTAAGCGTTCGGCAACTTTGGGCAAAACAATCTTAATAAAAGTGTTATTAATTGTGTACACACACGCGTGACATGATTTTTAATGCGCCGAATAAAATGGGTACACATACGCGTGACTCGTTTCAAGATAATTCCGTAATGCCTTAATCAAGCAATAAAAGCAGACATAGGAAAAACATAAAAATCATAAAAATCACAATTTATCCAAAATTATTTTAAGCTAAATGTAGTCAATAAATCGATCGTGCTAGAACCACGGGACTCGGGAATGCCTCACACCTTCTCCCCGGTCAACAGAATTTCTTACCCGAACTTTGTTTCTGCGGACCGATAAAAATAGAGTCAAACCTTCCTTTGACTAGGGATTCAAATAAAAGGTGACTTGGAACACCGAAAAATCAATTCCAAGTGGCGACTCTATAAATAAATAATCCCTACTCAAATTTGTCACTTCAATTGGAAAAACTCTTTAACCCACAATCCACAACACATAATATTTACATTTATCTTTTGGAGAGGTAAAAAAGGGGCGTGACAGCTCTGGCGACTCTACTAGGGACTTTAAGAATTCGAGCTTGTACATTGATTTTTTTTGGATTTATTAATTTTTGTATATATTGTGATGTTATTTGGGGCTAATGTGCTACTTGTGTTTTTTACCGCTTTGATATTGTTGAATTGTACATTATAAATTGTCTTCTCACGCACCCCTTCTGAGTCTTCTTGAAATTAAAATTGGGAATTTGCTTGGCATAGCCCGCTTTCTTTGAGATAGCCGAGGTGCTTGCCACCTAGTGAATAATTTTTAGTCACACGTGTTCAGGCGGGGAGCACTACCAGTTAAGCCGGAAAGCAATGCTACTGGTACGTTGATCCTCCTTGGCTCGAGTTGTCCGCTCGAGTAAGCCAGTCTAGATACCTCATCCATCAGGATTTAAACCTAGATGAACAAACCTCATGTTGTATATCCCTAGTAGGTTCGTTTTATTCGCATCATAAGCATTTGACTTAGCGAAACTCGGCACAAGAGTCGGGTCCGTATAAGACATGTATCCTCTTTGAGACCATCATGACCACTTATGTGCTACTTGCTACATTATTTGGAAGGCTTGCTTACATTATTGACCGGCTTTAGAAAATTAGTTGAGCGAAGAAAAAAAAACCGTTCCCCCGTTTTTGGTACAAATAATCCGTTTTTCCATGTCTTTCACCGAACAAGAACTACAAGCGACATGATTCCCCTATAATCTGGGATATGTAGGTTGTCCAAAATCAAGACTCAGTTGCACTCTTTTCACTTTTATTTCTTCCCTTTTAAATAATGATATAGTAAAAAATTAGTCACATAACTCACCTTTTTTTTGTCTTAAAACTCTTCATATTTCCAAACAAATAGGGCATGCTTTGACCATGTTTCAATTTTCATATTTTTTTAGTATAAATATTTTAAAGTTTAATTTATATATTTTAGTCTTTATTTCACCTTTGTAGATTTTATTTAAGAAAATTAAAAATCACAAAAGGAGTTGTTTTTAAGAAGTACATATTTAGTTTTTGTTTATAAAACAAATCCACAAAAAAAAATCTTTTAAACTTTGTAGTGTTAAATTAGATATTGGTTTTGTTATTCTTCATTAGTGACTTTATTTATACGTTCTTGATTTTAAAATATATAACTAGTATTTTTTTACTTTATCCTATTAAAAGAAATAATTGAAGCAAGAGCCATTAAAATTTTATGCGACAAGATCTTTTCATATCTTCTCTTTAACCAACCTCACATTTTGACTAAAAAGAAGACTATGCACAATAAACCTTTTGACTAAAAAAAAAGAGATAATGCACGGCACACATTTTCTTTGGACTCTTGCTCTCCAATTCAGATCCCCATAAAACACTCTATAAAAAATGCACATAAGCCTTCATTAAAGAGGCGGAGGGGAGAATAACTTTAAAACCCAGCTTTGTTCCTCCATGAAACCCAGCGGAAAAATTCACTAAACCAGTTCTTAAAACCAACAAAACACCAGCTCATAACTAAGTGACGTTGCACTATAGTTCCCTCCGTCGAGTTTGCCACCGTCCTTGGAGTCTCGGTCATGGTTCTGTGATGATTCAATGCTCATCGGCTCTGTGTTGAAGCTTTTCTTTGTTGCTATACAGTTTGCCTTGGAGATAATTTTATCACAAGGTCCATTTTTTATTTATTGTTTTTATATTAGTTTCATGCTCTATTATCATTTTGTGAATGTTTTATGACCAGCTTTGACATTGATTTCATTGCTTTGTTCTCTAACTGATTTGGTTTGTTTCATTGGTATGGAAGTCATGAAAAGTTAGTATATTTGTTTTCCTTTCGTAATGAAAATTCAAAGTTATAAGATTATGGGGATTATTAGATAGAGTTAGAAAAGTTAATTAAATGTTTAGATATATTCTGTTAGTATCACCACACGATTTTTTCACGGGCCTTACATAGTTATCAAAATTATTATCTTATTTGTTAGCCTAGTAGTGAAACTTTTAGTTTTAATGTACTACTGAAAATTACATAGTATGAATGACTCTCTTAATATTAATAATAGCTGAATCATACTATTTTATCCACAAAGTGATTTCCATAATCTTTAGCCTTAAAATAATCTCAAAATTAGTTTTAAAAAAAATTCTTAATAATCGTTAGTATGCTTTAGGCGCGTATTAATAAATAAATTATCATGTTTATGTACACGTTCGCGTGATACACTTATGACTTCCAAAATTAAAATCGAAGTAAGCGTTCGGCAACTTTGGGCAAAACAATCTTAATAAAAGTGTTATTAATTGTGTACACACACGCGTGACATGATTTTTAATGCGCCGAATAAAATGGGTACACATACGCATGACTCGTTTCAAGATAATTCCGTAACGCCTTAATCAAGCAATAAAAGCGGACATAGAAAAAACATAAAAAACATAAAAATAACAATTTATCCAAAATTATTTTAAGCCAAATGTAGTCAATAAAGCGACAGTGCTAGAACCACGAGACTCGGGAATGCCTCACACCTTTTTCCCGGTCAACAGAATTCGTTACCTGAACTTTGTTTCCGCGGATCGATAAAAATAGAGTCAAACCTTCTTTTGACTAGGGATTCAAATAAAGGGTGACTTGGAACACCGAAAAATCAATTCCAAGTGGCGACTCTATAAATAAATAATCTATACTTTAATTTGTCACTTCAATTGAAAAAACTCTTTAACCCTCAATCCACAACATATAATATTTACATTTATCTTTGGAGGGGTAAAAAAGGGGTGTGACAATATCCAACTCGACCCGCCCGTTTTCCACCCCTATCCCCAACCCGTTGGTCTAATAATTTTTCACACAAAGAATATTTACTTCACCTAAAATTGACATCAAATTCAATGGTAAAAGATGAACAAATAACTGGATTTCCTCGAGAAAAACAGCCGTCGCTTCAATTTTCCAAAGTAAACGTATTAAACAGAAGAAGAAAATGTAGTATTAAAAAGAAAAAGAACTTTGAAAAACAAAATTTTAAACATAAATTTTTTTTAAAAAAAAACACTAGTAGTGATTCTTCGTTCGAGGAATCGGTTTTATACAAATTTTGTTTTCGGTATTAACTTATGCACTAGTTATTTGTCGTTTAATATGAAAACCCAAACATTTGTATTCACTTATACTCCGTTCGCTCACTTTTACTTATCCAATATTGACTTTGCATATCTTTTGAAAAATAATAAATAAAGTAAATAATTTACTATAATACCCATATTAATTGGTGTATAGCCTTAATAGATTTGAAAAATAATTTAGAATTAGTAATTAATGCTAAGGGCAAAACAGAAAAAATAAATTATTTTTCTCTTAATATGCAAAAAGTAACAAGTAAAAATAAAATTTATTTTTAGAATACTTGACAACTAAAAGTGGACGGAGGAAGTGTTTGGATATATGCGTTATATTATGCAACAAGATAGAATATGCTGCTAATATTACAAAATGGATACAAGTATCTAAAAATTACAACCAAAATGCATAGAATTCCTACCCTTTGTATTCACTTAATGTAGTGCGGTAATAATTTACTCGCGCTCGATGTTTATATCAAATTGATGACAATAACGACAATAATAAATTCAGTGCAATTTCGCACGTGAGATCTGGGGAGAGTAATATATACGCAGACCTTACCCTTACCTTCTAAAAAAAAGAGGTTGTTTCCAGTAGACCCTCGGCTCAAGAACAGTGAAAAAGGGCGCAATAAACAAACAATAACAACGGCAAGAAAATAAGATAACGGAAATAAGTAGCACATCATGTAATAGCGAAAAAACTAGGAATACAAGCTATAAGAGAAGTGCGAAAACTACCGACAATAATGCCATATTGTCTAATCAACAAGAAACTCGTAATAAGAGAATACAAGACTAATACTACTAGTACGGCTAGAAGAGACTCTCAACTACCTATCACCCACAACCCTAATCCTCGACCTCCACACCTCTCTATCGAGGGTCATATCCTCGATAAGCTGAAGTAGTGTCATGTTGTGACGATCCGGCCAGTCGTCTCATGAGTTACTGCTCTGTTTTCCCCATTTCTACTTTTTTATGCTTTATTTATCCGTGTTATGTGATCGGGTTGATTGGATAGAGTTCGGAAATGATTTGGTAAGATTTGAGACACTTAGTCTCTTTAGAGTGAGTTTAAGTTAGAAAAGTCAACCGGATGTTGACTTGTGTGTTAGAGGGCTCAGATGTGAGTTCTGATAGTTCGGTTAGCTTCGGGAGGTAATTTGGGACTTAGGAGCGTGATCGGAATGAGTTTTGGAGGTTCGGAGTAGATTTAGGCTTGAATTGGCGAAATCGAATTTTTGGCTATTTCCAATTGATATGTGAGATTTTGATATAGGGGTCGGAATAGAATTTCAAGAGTTGCAGTAGTTCCGTTGTGTCATTTGAGAAGTGTGTGCAAAATTTCAAGACATTCGGACGTGGTTTGGTCGGGTTTCAGATCAAAAGCGGAATTTAGAAGTTTTTGGAAACTTAGGCTTGAATCCGATGTGTTTTGGTCGATTTGATTTTGTTTGAGGTGATTTGAAGATTGGTACAAGTTTGAACAAGGTTTTGGGATATGTTAGTGCCTTTGGTTGAGGTCCCGGGGGGTCTCGGGTGAGTTTCGGGTGATCAATCGGGCCATTCCATGAAGTGGAACATGCAGAAAATTGCAGGTCAGTGCTACAAAAAAATGACCTTCGCGTTCGCGAAGGGTCAGTGAGGAAGCTGGAAATTTAGCCTTCGCATTCGCGAGGGAGGCTCCTCGATCGCGAAGGGATGGGCATCTGTGCATCGCGTTTGCGGGGGGGTGTTGTCGCGTTCGCATAAAGCAAAAGGGCAGCTGAGCTTCTGTGGATTTTATTTATCGCGTTCGCGAGAGGCGGAACGCGATCGCGAAGGTTGGTATGAGCAAAGCATCGTGTTCGCGATCGGGATGTCGCGATCGCGAAAGAGGAATATTGGTCAAAGTTAATTTTTGCTTCGCGAACACGAGGCTTTGACCGCGTTCGCGAAGAAGGATTTCAGGCCTGGGCAGAAGGTTTAAAAGGTCGTCTTGTCCGCGAATGTGGGGTTTATTTCTTCCATTGTTGGTCGTTTTTGGAGCTTTTTGAAGGGGATTGAAGAGGGATTCAAGAGGAATCACTTAGAGGTAAGAATTTTGGACTTAAAACTCGATTCTAATGTGAAATCTACCTAGTAAATCATAGAATCTAGGCCAAAAATTGAAGAATTAGGGCTTGAGATTAAGAGACTTTAAAATGAGAATTTGAAGGGTCATTTGGACTCCGATTTCAGTGTTCTTGGTATGTATGGACTCGTGGGAGGATAAGGATTCCGTTGATGAGATTTTTATCGAGTGTCGAGACGTGGGCCTGGGGGTCGGGTTTGGCCAATTTTGGGATTTTTGGTATTATTGGATTGTTTTCGCTTGGGCTTCGTTCACTTAGCATATTTTGACGTTGTGATTCTGATTTTGGGTAGATTCGACGCGAGTGGAGGCCTATTCGAAGGTCAAAGGCGTCGCGAAGTAGTATTTTCACCGGTTTGAGGTAAGTAACCATTGTAAATCTGGAACTGAGGGTACAAAACCCCGGTATTGGACTTGTTTTGATAAATGCGGTGACAGACATGCTAGGTGACGAGCGTATGGGCATGCATTGATAGGGATTGTGGCTTGGTCCATCTCGTAGCGACTATTGAGCTGCGTATTTGATTTGAAACCTTATGATATTCCGTACTTTAGTCATTTATACTGTATTATAGGCTGTATGTCATGTTTGGGGCCTTGTGCCGACCTGTTGATACCCTTAGGGACAGTTTTACTATTTTTCCTCACTTTATTTGTTGAAAGCATATCCTCAGTCATGTTTTACTTGTTTAAAATTGGCTTTATCACTCCACTTCTAATTGTGAAGACTGTTTGGGCTGAGTTCCCTAATTTCTATTGTTGTGCCCGAGAGACTGTAAGGTTAATGACTGAGAGAGGTTGAAAACCTAATAGTGAGGATATTATATGTATATATTATGGATCGAGCTGCACGCCGCAATGATATATATATTGGATCGGGTTGTGCACCACAGTGATATGACGCTTGGGCTGTAGGAGCCCCTCCGGAGTCTGTACACCCCCAGTGAGCGTAGTCGACTATAAATTACGGATCGGGCTGCACGCCGCAGCGGTTACTATGATTGTTATTGCTACGAGATATTAATGAGCTTGAGTGCTGAGAGTGAGTATTGAGGGACGAGAGTTGAGTCACGAGTTATCGAGAGGCGTCCCGAGGGGCCATATTCTGAGTGATACCTTGCCCGAGGAGCCCATTTATGATATTTTCACTGATTTCACTCTTCTTTTGAAATAAGCCTTTGTTGTACAAAATTGCTAAGTATATGATTTCAAGTATTTAAACTGAAATTGATGATTTTTCGACGAAAACTGGTTTTAAACTGTGGAATTTGATATGTTATTCTGTTGTCTATTCATTCATATGATTTTTTAACTGCTCGTCATTGCTTTCAAACCTTATTTACTTTAGTTACTTACTAAGTTGGCGTACTCATGTTACTCCCTACACCTTGTGTACAGATCCAGGTGCTCGAGTGGTAGAGTGAGGGTCCTCATCTGATCCAGAGGTTGCCGGAGATTTCAAGATAGCTGCATGGCGTCCGTAACCCTGTTTCTCCTTCTTATCTTGTTCTTTTCCGCATTTTCTAGACTTATGTTGTATCAGACAGCCAGTTAAATAGTAGAGGCTCTAGACTCGTGACACCAGATATTTGGGCTATGTAGTTCATGCTTATTTGACTCCCGCTTATATTTTGTTGTTTTTAAACACTTATTATGAAAATTTGGTATTTAAACCAGCTTTAGAAAATGGTTTTATAAAAGGAATTTGTTGTAGTTAATGGTTTGGGTTAGCTTGCCTAGTAATGTGATAGGCGCCATCACAACCGAGTATTTGGAGTCGTGGCAAGTTGGTATTAGAGCCTACGTTACATAGGTCTCGCGAGTCATAAGCCGATTTAGTAGTCTCGTGGATCGGTACAGAGACGTCTGTATTTATCCTTGAGAGGCTGTAGAACCTTTAGGAAAACTTCATATTCTTGAAATTCTTGTCGTGCGAATTTGTTGATCCGAGTACTAAACTTCTATTATTCCATTCTCTCACAGATTGTGAGGACACGCGCTACCAGGCAGGATAGACGACCGCCAGAACCACCAACTGGGTCCACTAGAGGCCGTGGACGCGGTCGAGGCCGTGGTAGGGGCAGAGCAGCTAGGGCAGCACCTGCAGATCCACCAGCTGCCCTAGTTCAAGATCAGGTCCTAATTGTGGATGCTCAGCTTAGACACCAGCTATGCCCATTGTGATTTCAGGCCTTCAGGAGGCTTTAGCTCAGATCTTATTAGTGTGTACCGGTTTGGCTCAAGTGGTTTCAGTTACTACGGCCGCAACTACTTCTCAGGCCGGGGGAGGCACCCAGACTCCCGTTGCTCGCACACCTGAGTAGGTTGTGTAGGGACTCCAGACACCGGGGGCACCTCTAGCCCAGTCGGTTGCACCAGCTTAGGAGTTTGTGGTACCAGTTATGCCAGACGACGAGCAACGTAGATTAGAAAGCTTTAGTAAACTCAAGCCTCCGACTTTTAGCGATGCAGAGGGCGAGAATGCCCAGGGGTTCTTGGATAAGTGCCAGAGGATGCTTCGTACAACGGGTATTCTAGAGACCAGTGGTGTGGCTTTTACCACATTTTAGTTTTTTGGGGCTACCTTCACTTGGTGGGAGGCGTATGAGAGGCGTAGGCCTGTCGGTGCAATGCCCCTTACCTGGCAGCAGTTCTCTGTTCTCTTTCTGGATAAGTATGTGCCATAGTCTTGCCGAGAGGAGCTACACAGGCAGTTCGAGCAGTTGCATTAGGGAGAGATGACTGTGACATAGTATGAGATACGGTTCTTTGAGTTATCTCGTCATGCGATCTGGTTGGTTCCGACAGATAGAGAGAGGATTATGAGGTTTGTTGATGGTCTCACATATCAGCTTCGGATTCTCATGACTAGGGAAGGGTGACAGGTGCTACTTTCGAGGAGGTTGTTGACATCACCCGTGAGATTGAGTCGGTTCGCTGCCATGAGCGAGAGGAGAGGAAGGACAAGGTTCCTCGGGGATTTGGTAGCTTTAGTAGTGCTCCTTCGAGGGGTCAGTTCCAACAGGGCAGAGGCCGTCCATTTAGACAGGCTCATTCAGCTCGCCCAATTTATCGTGGGGCATCATCAGGTCATGGTTCTCATAGTTCTCATTAGGGCCACGCATCACTCAGTGCCCTCCAAACCCAGAGTTCATCTCGTGCTCCATCAGTGCAGGGTTCTTCCATGCCAGGTCCTTCTACTGGTCATTCCAGTGCCAGGGGTTCCCTTCAGTCCCCATCTCCAACACCGGGGAGTTGTTATGAGTGTGGAGAGTTTAGGCATATGAGGAGGCAAGGTCCTCGTCTTCATGATGGTCAGTCTCAGCAGAGGGGTCAGCCCTCGACTTCTGCTCTAGTTACTTCACCACCCGCCCAGCCAACTAGAGGCGGAGGTCAGTCAGCCTGGGGTTACCCTAGAGGGGGAGGTCGATCAGGTGGTGGTCAGGCTCGTTTCTATGCCCTCCTAGGTAGACCAGATGCTATTGTTGCTTCAGATGCCGTGATTTCAGGCATTGTTTCAGTCTGCCACAGAGATGCCTCTGTATTATTTGATCCCGGTTTCACCTTTTCTTATGTGTCATCATACTTTGCTCGTTATCTGGATATGCCCCGTGAGTCTCTTGTTTCACCTGTTCATGGATCTACTCTAGTGGGCGATACTGTTATTGTAGACCGTGTGTACCAGTCGTGTGTGGTGACTATTAAGGGTCTGGAAACCCAAGTGGATCTTTTATTATTGTGTATGGTGGATTTCGATATCATTTTGGGCATGGACTGGTTATTTCCGTGTCGTGCTATTCTGGATTGTCATGTTAAGACAATCACATTGGCTATACCGGATGTGCTACAGATTGAGTGACGAGATTTGACTGATTATGTTCCCAGTAGAGTGATCTCATTCTTGAAGGCTCAGCGTATGGTTGGTAATGGATGTCTTTTGTATCTAGCCTTCGTGATGGATGTCGGTGTTGAGACTCCTAGTATTGATTCTGTTCCAGTTTTAAGGGATTTTTCCGATGTGTTTCCTGCAGACCTACCGGGCATGCCACCGGACAGGGACATTAATTTTGGTATTAACCTGGTGCCGGGCACTTAACCCATTTCTATTCCACCGTATTGTATGGCACCAGTGGAGTTGAAGGAATTAAAAGAACAGCTTCAGGAACTCCTCGATAAGGGGTTCATTCGGCCTAGTGTGTCACCTTTGGGTGCACCGGTTCTATTTGTGAAGAAGAGGGATGGCACTATGAGAATGTGCATTGATTATAGACAATTGAACAAAGTAACAATTAAGAACAAATATCCTTTGCCTCGTATTGATGATTTATTCGACCAGCTTCAGGGAGTAAGAGTGTTCTCCAAGATTGATCTTCGTTCAGGTTATCACCAGTTGAAGATTAGGGACTCGGATATTCTTAAGATAGCTTTCAGGACCTGATATGGTCATTATGAGTTCTTGGTGATGTCATTTGGGCTGACCAATGCCCCATCAGCATTCATGCATTTGATGAACAACATGTTCCGGCCTTATCTCAATTCGTTTGTCATAGTCTTTATTGATGATATTCTAGTGTATTTGCGTAGTCAGGAGGAGCAAGCGGAGCATTTGAGAGTTGTGTTGCAGAGATTGAGAGAGGAGAAACTTTATGCAAAATTCGCCAAGTGTCAGTTTTGGCTCAGTTCAGTGGCTTTCTTGGGGCACGTGGTGTCCAGCGAGGGCATCCAGGTTGGTCCGAAGAAGATAGAGGTAGTTTAGAGTTGGCCCAGACAGTCCTCAGCCACAGAGATTCGCAGCTTCCTTGGTTTGGCAGGCTATTATCGCCAGTTTGTTTAGGAATTCTCATCTATCGCATCGCCCTTGACCAAGTTGACTCAGAAGGGTGCTTCATTTGTATGGTCGGACAAGTGTGAGGAGAGCTTCCAGAAGCTCAAGACAACTTTGACCACAGCTCTAGTGTTAGTTTTGCCATCAGCTTCAGGTTCATATATCGTGTATTGTGATGCTTCGAGAGTTGGTATTGGTTGTGTTTTGATGCAGGAGGGTAGAGTTATTGCTTGTGCTGCTCGTCAGTTGAAGCCCCATGAGAAGAACTACCCCGTTCATGATTTGGAGTTGACTGCCATAGTTCACGCGTTGAAAATTTGGAGGCATTACTTGTATGGTGTGTCTTGTGAGGTGTTTACTGATCATCGTAGCCTCCAGCACTTGTTCAAACAGATGGATCTCAATTTGGAGTAACGGAGGTGGTTGGAGTTGCTTAAGGATTATGATATCACTATATTCTACCATCCGGGGAAGACCAATGTGGTGGTCGATGCTTTGAGCCGAAAGGCGGTGAGTATGGGGAGTTTGGCATAGATTCCAGTTGGGGAGAGACCTCTTGCAGTTGATATTCAGGCCTTGGCCAATCGGTTCGTGGGATTAGATATTTCGGAGCCCATCTGGGTATTAGTTTGTGTGGTTTCTCGGTCTTTCTTATATAATCGCATTAGAGAGCGCCAATATGACGATCCGCATTTGCTTGTCCTAAAGGACAGAGTTCAGCATGATGATGCCAGAGATGTGATCATTGGTGATGATGAGGTGTTGAGGATGTAGGGCCAGATTTGTGTGCCCAATATGGATGGGCTTCGGGAGTTGATTCTAGAGGAGGCCCATAACTCACGGTATTCCATTCATCCGGGTGCTGCGAAGATGTTTCAGGATCTGAGACAACATTATTGGCAGAGAAGAATGAAGAAAGACATTTTGGGATTTGTAGCTCGGTGTCTCATTTGTCAGCAGGTGAAATATGAGCATCAGAGACCGGGTGGCTTGCTTCAGTAATTGGATATTCCTGAGTGCAAGTGAGAGAAGATCACTATGGACTTTGTTGTTGGACTTCCACGGACTTTGAGGAAGTTCGATGCTATTTGGGTGATTGTGGATCGGCTGACCAAGTTCACGCACTTCATTCCTATGAGTACTACGTATTCTTCAGAGCGGTTGGCAGAGATCTATATCCGGGAGATTGTTCGGTTGCATGGTATCCCAGTTTCCATCATTTCAGATAGGGGCACTCAGTTTACTTCGCAGTTTTGGAGGTCTGTGCAGCGAGAGTTGGGTATGCAGGTTGAGTTGAGCACAACTTTTCACCCTCAGACGGACGGGCAGTCCGAGCGCACTATCCAGATATTGGAGGACATATTACGTGCTTGTGTCATTGATTTCGGAGGGTCATGCGATTAGCTTCTACCGCTTGGAGAGTTTGCTTATAACAACAACTACCGGTCGAGTATTCAGATGGCTCTGCATGAGGCTTTGTATGGAAGGCAGTGTAGATCTCCGGTTGGTTGGTTCGAGCCCGGTGAGGCTAGGCTATTAGGGATAGACTTGGTGCAGGATGCTTTAGAAAATGTGAAGGTGATTCAGGAGAGGCTTCGTATAGTGCAGTCGAAACAAAAGAGTTATGTTGACAGGAAAGTTCGAGATATGTCCTACATGGTTGGCGAGAAGGTTCTATTGAAGGGTTCGTCCATGAAGGATGTTATGAGATTTGGGGAAAAAGGGAAATTGAGTTTGCGGTTCATTGGACCTTTTGAGGTGCTTCGGAGGATTGGGGAGGTGGCTTATGAGTTTGCGGTTCATTGGACCTTTTGAGGTGCTTCGGAGGATTGGGGAGGTGGCTTATGAGCTTGCTTTGCCACCCAGCTTGTCGAGTGTGCATCTGGTATTTCATGTGTCTATGCTCTAGAAGTATATTGGAAATCTGTCTCATATTTTGGATTTCAGCACGGTTCAATTGGACGATGATTTAACTTATGATGTGGAGCCAGTAGGTATTTTGGGTCGTCAGGTTCGAAAGTTGAGGTCAAAGGATATAGCTTCAGTAAAAGTGCAGTGGTGAGGTCGGCCCGTGGAGGAGGCTACTTGGGAGACCGAGCGAGAGATGCAGAGTAGATATCCTCACCTGTTTGAGGCTTCAGGTATGTTACTTGACTCGTTCGAGGACGAACGTTTGTTTAAGTTGGGGAGGATGTGAGGACCCGGCCAGTTGTCTCATGAGTTACCGCTCTGTTTCCCCCATTTATGCTTCTTTATACTTTGTTTATCTGTGTTATGTGGTATCAGATCGGCCGGATCAAGTTCGGAAAGGATTTGGTAAGGTTTGAGATACTTAGTCTCATTAGAGTGAGTTTAAGTTGGAAAAGTCAACCGGATGCTGACTTGTGTGTTATAGGGCTAGGATGTGAGTTCCGATGGTTTGGTTAGCTTCAGGAGGTGATTTGGGACTTAGGAGCGTGATCGGAATGAGTTTTGGAGGTTCGGAGTAGATTTAGGCTTGAATTGGCGAAATCGGATTTTTGGCGATTTTCGGTTGATAGGTGAGATTTTGATATAGGGGTCGAAATGGAATTCTAAGAGTTGCAGTAGTTCCTTTGTGTCATTTGAGACGTGTGTGCAAAACTTTAGGTCATTCGGACGTGGTTTGGTAGGGTTTTAGATCAAAAGCGGAATTTAGAAGTTTTTGGAAACTTAGGCTTGAATCCGATGTGTTTTGGTCGATTTGATGTTGTTAGAGGTGTTTTGAAGAATGGTACAAGTTTGAATAAGGTTTTGGGATATGTTGCCTTTGGTTTAGGCCCCGGAGACCTCGGGTGAGTTTCGGGTGGTCAATCGGGCCATTCCATGAAGTTGGAACCTGCAGAAAATTGCAGGTCAGTGCTGCAGAAAAATGACCTTCGCGTTCGCGAGAGGGTCCTCGCGTTCGCGAGAGGGTCCTCGCATTCACGAAGGGTTAGTTGAGAAAGCTGGAAATTTAGCCTTCGCGTTCGTGAGGAAGGTCCTCGTTTGCGAAGGGATGGGCATCTGTGCATCGCGTTTGCGGGGGGGTGTTGTCGCGTTCGCATAAAGCAAAAAGGGCAGCTGAGCTTCTGTGGATTTTATTTATCGCGTTCGCGAGAGGCGGAACACGATCGCGAAGGTTGGTATGAGCAAAGCATCGTGTTCGCGATGGGGATGTCGCGATCGCGAAAGAGGAAGATTGGTCAAAGTTAATTTGTGTTTCGCGAACACGAGGCTTTGACCGCGTTCGCGAAGAAGGATTTCAGGCCTGGGCAGAAGGTTTAAAAGGTCGTCTTGTCCGCGAATGTGGGGTTTATTTCTTCCATTGTTGGTCGTTTTTGGAGCTTTTTGAAGGGGATTGAAGAGGGATTCAAGAGGAATCACTTAGAGGTAAGAATTTTGGACTTAAAACTCGATTCTAATGTGAAATCTACCTAGTAAATCATAGAATCTAGGCCAAAAATTGAAGAATTAGAGCTTGAGATTAAAAGACTTTAAAATGAGAATTTGAGGGGACATTTGGACTCCGATTTCAGTGTTCTTGGTATGTATGGACTCGTGGGAGGATAAGGATTCCGTTGATGAGATTTTTATCGAGTTTTGAGACGTGGTCCTGGGGGTCGGGTTTGGCCAATTTCGGGATTTTTGGTATTATTGGATTGTTTTCGCTTGGGCTTCGTTCACTTAGCATATTTTGATGCCGTGATTGTGATTTTGGATAGATTCGACGCGAGTGGAGGCTGATTCGAGGGGCAAAGGCGTCGCAGAGTAGTATTTTCACCGGTTTGAGGTAAGTAACCATTGTAAATCTGGAACTGAGGGTACAAAACCCTGGTATTGGACTTGTTTTGATAAATGCGGTGACACACATGCTAGGTGATGAGCGTGTGGGCGTGCACCGATAGGGATTGTGGCTTGGTCCATCCCATAGCGACTATTGAGCTGCGTATTTGATTTGAAACCTTATGATATTCCGTACTTTAGTCATTTATACTGTATTATAGGCTGTATGCCATGTTTGAGGCCTTGTGCCGACCTGTTGATACCCTTACGGATATTTTTACTGTTTTTTCCTCACTTTATTTGTTGAAAGCATATCCTCAGTCATGTTTTACCTGTTTAAAAGCTTAAAACTAGTTTTTTCACTCCACTTCTAATTGTGAAGATTGTTTGGGTTGAGTTCCCTAATTTCTATTGTTGTGCCCGAGAGGCTGTGAGGATAATGACTAAGAGAGGTTGAGAACCTAATAGTGAGGATATTATATGTATATATTATAGATCAGGCTGCACGCCACAGCGATACTTATATGGATCGGGCTGCACGCCGCAGCGATATATATATTGGATTGGGCTGCAAACCGCAGCGATATATATATTGGATCGGGCTGCACGCCGCAGTGATATGACGCTTGGGCTGTAGGAGCCCCCCAGGAGTCTGTACACCCCCAGTGAGCGCAGTCGACTATAAATTACGGATCGGGCTGCACGCCGCAGCGATTACTATGATTGTTATTACTATGAGATATTAATGAGCCTGAGTGCTGAGAGTGAGTATTGAGGGACGAGAGTTGAGTCACGAGTGATTGAGAAGCTACCCAAGGGGCTATATTCTGAGTGATACCTTGCCCGAGGGGCCCAATTATGATATTTTCACTGATTTCACTCTTCTTTTAAAATAAGCCTCTGTTGTAAGAAATTGCTAAGTATATGATTTCAAGTATTTAAATTGAAATTGATGATTTTTTGACAAAAACTGATTTTAAATTGTGGAATTTGATCTATTATGTTGTTGTCTATTCGTTCATATGATTTTTTAACTGCTCGTCACTGCTTTCAGACCTTATTTACTTTAGTTACTTACTAAGTTGGCGTACTCACATTACTCCCTGCACCTTGTGTGCAGATCTAGGTACCCGAGTGGCAGAGTGAGGGTCCTCAACTGATCCAGAGGTTGCCGGAGATTTCAAGGTAGTTGCATGGCGTCCGTAGCCATGTTTTCTCCTTCTTATCTTGTTCTTTTCCACATTTTCTAGACTTATGTTGTATCAGACAGCCAGTTATGTAGTAGAGACTCTAGACTCGTGACACTAGATATTTGGGTTGTGTAGTTCATGTTTATTTGACTTCCGCTTATATTTTATTATTTTTAAACACTTATTATGGAAATTTGGTATTTAAACTAGCGTTAGAGAATGGTTTTATAAAAGGAATTTGTTGTAGTTAATGGTTTGGGTTTGCTTGCCTAGTAATGTGATAGGCGCCATCACGATCGGGTATTTGGGGTCGTGACACCTGCATCACTATTTCATTTCTCGCCACTTTTTATGCCTCCCTCTACCTATCCTCTAACCCGCTATGGTCAACATCTCGCATCTCCTCACTAGGGCATCAATGTCTCTACTCTTCACATGTCCAAACCATCTCAGCCTTGACTCTCGCAACTTGTCGTCCACAGGGGCACACCCATCTTGTCCTTAATAATTTCATTTCTAATCCGGTCCTTCCTGGTATGCACACATATCCATCTCAGCATCCTCATCTCTGCTACTTTTATCTTCTAGAAATGAGATTTCTTTTCTGGCCAACACTAGGCTTCATACAACATAGTCAACCTAACTACCACTTTGTATAACTTGCCCTTAAGTCTTGGTGGCACATTCCTATCACATAAAACACCATACTCAAGCCTCCATTTCATCCACCCCGCTTCAACACGATGCGTAACATCTTCGTCAATATCTCGTTTTCCTAAATAACAAACTTAAGGTATTTGAAACTATCTCTCCTTGGGATGACTTGTGAATCAAGCTTCACCTCCGCTTCTGTTTCCTGCGTCTCTACACTGAACTTGCACTCTAAGTATTTAGTTTTTAGTCCTACTCAACTTAAAACCTTTAGACTTAAGGGTCTGCCTCCACAGCTCCAGCCGATCGTTAACCCCCAGACGCGTCTCATTGATTACCACTATGTCATTTACAAATAACATACTGTATACGGCTAAAATCGGAGAGCCCGATTTCATGATCATTATGACATCCCATAGCCCATCTTCTGGAGGGATGCACAGTTCGAAGCCCGACCCCGAGGGTTCCCTATGATCGACCTCGGGGCAGAGCAGATCGGCAACTATGGTGAACGAGTGGGAGATTCCCAAGGCACGTGATTAAAGCTGACCAAGCCTATTAGGCTAGTGCAAGCCCGTACCGCGGCATTAAATGGATATACCAGCCGCATATCTTTGTAATAAATGCATATGTACTATGTTGGGATTCCCCCTCCTATATAAAGGGGACCCTTGTTATTTTTTGCACACATGATATTCAATACAAAAAAAGAACATTCTCTGCTATCTAACTTAAATACTCTCTACTGTCTTTCTTCATACTTATTACTTACATTTATTGCGTTTTCGTTTATTGATCTTCATTTACTACTCATCATTGATCATAAAGAACCCTCAGTAAAGCTCTTAGAACTGTTAGTTCTTCATCGGCCGCCCACTGCCTAACGCTTAGCTTGACCCCGAGGCGCCATATAGTCTAGCTCGAGATTCTCGACCACTCGGTTTGCATAGCATACTATTTTTCAAGCTCTTATCTTATTTTCTAGTCCCACACTTAGCATCTACTGCTTAACAACTAGCATAAAAATAAATCACGTATTTTTAGAACCACAAAATCAAATCTAATTGTAATTACCATTTCGAGGTAAACAGTTTGGCGTCCACCGTGAGGCTAAAAATAATAGTGATTGTTTTCGTGCTGGTTTATTGTTGATACCCAATTTTTTCCTATAATACTTTTTAAGTGCATATATATATATTCAAAACTATGCATTAGCATCAATTGACAATTTTTCATAATTTCTATATTTTTTAAATTAATGTATCCTAGTATCTTATTTATATAAATAATTACAAAATTGCATCACAAATGACTTTATAGTATTTCATGACTTAATATTGCTATTTATAGTCATATTAAGTTTAAATTATTTCACAAAGGGCCAGATTTACACTTTTTGATTACAATTGCAATAACTTTGCAATTATAGCCCCATGCATACCTTACTGCATTATTTTACTAGAAATTGGTCCATTATATTTTTAAAATATTGAATAATTATTTTGAAACATTTCTAGGCATGAAAATTATTTTTTATAATTTATGGACTATTTTTTAAAATTATTTTTATCAATTAAATGGGTATTTATCAAATGACCCCTTTAAAATCAGACCCCCAATTCAATTCAATTCAATTAAACCCAGCCCAATTTAAACCATACCCATAACCCAGTCCCTAAGCCGACCCATCCAAAGAATTAATCCTGGCCGTTGATCTTAGAAGATTAACGGTCCAGGATTGACCTTCCATTTTTAATTCAACCAAACCCCCCTAACCTGGCTCATTTGTCACGCCCACCACCCTTGAATCCTTTGTCTCCCTCTTCTCTTAGAGACTCGCCCAAACCCTAGCACTGTCACCTAAAATCTACCCTAAATCTCTTCGGTTCCTACCTATTCCATGAGATTCCATGGTGATTTGAGGCCCTACCGGCCTCTTACCTCTCCTGGTTCTTCGACCATGTGGTTACATGAAGGGATCTTGAAAGGATCCAACTCATTTTGGTTCAAAGACCGTTCAAAGGTCTACCTATGGCCATTATCATTTGTGAGTGCTATTTTCTTCCTATTTTCAATACGAATCTATAACTTTGGACCAAGTCTCTTTCACCTCTGTTATTTTCAAAATTCTAATCTCATGGCTATTTGGGTCTATTCAAATCTTTATAGATTTGAAACGTTCTGAACATTATTTGGTATTTTCTTCGGAAAAACTTTCTATTTTCCTTATCGTTATTCAATTTCAGTGACTTCTCAGAGCTAGGGTTCGTCCTAAGTTCTCTTCAAATGATTTTTTCTTAATTTTCAAGTGTTAAACCTAATTATTCCTTTGCTGGTTGGGCCGATTTTTGTGTATATGCTTAAACCCTAGGTGCTTCTGTTTATGGTATTGATTTCTTCAATTTTTCTTCCGTTATGTGTCTATTTGTGTCAATTAATTATCTTGGATGATTTTATTAGGGATTTGAATCATATTTTCCCGTTCAAATCAGTATTTCTTTGTGATTTGCCTGTTTGCCTTATTCGTGACTTTAATTAGTACCATTTTCCTTAATTAGACTATTATTCTCATTCAGAAGTTTTATATGGTATGATTAATTCTCTTACCTTATTTGAGCCCTAATTTGTACTGTTGATTGGCTCTCCCTATTCTAAAGGGTCTTTCTCAGATTTTTCTGTATGATTTGATTGGTTAAATCTTCAATTAACTGGTTGATTTATTCGATTACCCTTGTCTTATGAACTGACATATCCTTACCTTATTTGTTATTACCTCACTAAGTGCTATATATACTCTCATTCTGATTCTCCTAAGGACACGAATATACTGTTCAGAATACACACACATACATTTAAACTCTTTCTTCTTTCTTTGCTAATTGTGCTGACTGTTGATCTAGTCGGCTGAAAGTCAAGGCTATATAGTGGAGTTGCACCTGTTTTTACATTCTGCATTTCTCTTCTTTAACTGGTATGTCTCTAGTTAGATTTTAAAACTCAACTCTATGTGTTCCATGCCTATACACCTATATTTGTTCATGTACTAGTTGTTCAATTTGTTTCTCTGTTTCCTGTTATTAAGCATGTCTAAATTCTGCCTTATGTGTAATCAACATGTCTAACTGTATTTAGTTTTTTGATAATTGTCCAACATGTTTACTTAGTTCCCTTACCACCCCTTAATTGGTATGACTATGTTAGTTATTTAGTTTTCTAGTTCATTCAATTGATCCTGATTGTGTCCAATTCTGTTCAACACATCTTTGTTTTCAACATGATTCTGTTACATTCTTTCTCTATGTCTTAACTGTCTATCACCATGACTAACTTGTTCAGTAGACTCCTAGTTGTTCTGGACATTTGTTGTATCAGTTTCCCTGTTTATGTGGTTTCAACCTTATATGATTCCCAATCCCTTTCACCCCTTGTTTGTAAGTCTGCTTGTTAAGTGAATCTGGGTATTCTATGATTAATTAGGTTGTTTGCTGAATATGTTTTCCTCAGAATGATTTCAAATTACTGCTCCTACTCCTAGCATTCTTCTCAAAATTGGTCACTCCCAGTATTTTAAAAACTGTTTCTGAATCTTTTCACTTCTAAACTGTTTCACTAAGTGTGTCAACACTATGTCAAGCACTCTCACCCTATTCCTAGTTTATTAAGTTCTGCCCCTCTAGTATGTGTACTGCTTAGGGATCCTTGAGATCTCTCTTAACTCTGGCATACCAGGACTGACCCTTCCACACAACACATAATCAATCCCACTTGAGAAATGGTCTTGGTGTGAGCACTGCCCGGGATCTTTGAGGTCCTAAGGGAACTCTGACATACTAAAGGCATACACTATTGGATATGAGATCTTTGGATTCTGAGACTCTATTGAAGGCCTGGCATTCCCAGGTTTACTTTGGGCCTAATTTAGGCTCCCTATTGTATAGTTTCATTTACTTATGTAATTCATTTGATCTTGGTCTGTAATAATATTATTTGCAAACATATGTTGGGATAATTAGTAAAAGGGGAGGGTTCCTATATGATATTTGTGGGAAACTGGATAGATATCATGCTTTAGGTTGATGCATAGTAGAAATTATGCTCTTAGTTTATATGTATATTTGCAACAGAAATCCTGCTTCGAATTTGTGTTATAATAGAAATAATGTTTTAGGCCCATATGCTATGTTACCTGCATCAAAACATGTCATAAGTCTATAATATTTGCATTAGAAGCATGTTATAAGTTCATCACTTCTTTCTCTGACTCTGCATAAGTTATTATCACCTGAAAATCATGTCATTAAACTGCTGCTATAATTCTGTTTAATAAAAATGATCATCTCTCTATGCATTAGAAATCTTGATTTACGACTTTGTTTGCATTGGCTCTAAACCATGTCTACGTCGTTTTGAATGGATAGCTGTCTATAAAAGGTTTTTAAAATAGCCAAACACATAGATATCGTATCCTAGTGTAAACATGCATGAAATCAGTTTTGTAATATTAGTCGCGTAGATCAACATACCTATAGGATTGGATAACTTCAAGTTATTTCAATTAGCTCTCAGGATTATGATCACACAAGCCTATACCTAGGAAAGCCTTAGGTAATTAATGGTCTAAAACTGTAGAGTTATACTCTGCTTATTTGTAAAATTGCCCAAGTTTAACAGGCTATAAAACCAGTAGGCAAGCTGATTAGGATTCTGCCACTTCTCCTTAAAACAAATGTTGCATATTCTGTGTTTGTGATGTTCATCTAGATATCATGTTCTAGGGCCTTCTGAATTTCATTAAAATCAATTGTGTGAGACGTGCTATGTATCTGTTTATACGTGGAGGCAAACATGAGCCCTAATTGCTTCCCTATGTGATAGTCCTACTTGTTCTTTGTTGTCGCTTAGATTTTACCTTTTAAATACCTTAGGAGTGTCTAGAACTGCCTAAGTATAGAGGTCTTAAATGCCTCGGGGACCAAAAGGAAGGGACATGTAAAACAAGCTTAGAGTTCGTTAACTAAACTCGCTTATATAACCACTAAGGGAGGGTAACGAGTAGTAAAAGGACATGATGACCTGTGCGCTAATGTCACGTGTAGCCCCTCTAGTTGAGGAGGATTACCGGGCATTGCACAGATTGATCCTATAGGCTAATCAACTTAGGACTTCCTTTCCCCAATTCACATATGTGTGCCCAGACTGCCTAAACTTCCTTAGTTTATGTATGTATGTATGTATGCTTCGACTGCTCAAACTTCCTTAATTTACGTATACTTAGACCATCTAAACTTTTCTTGATTATATATTTGTGTTTAGACTGCGTAAACAACCTTTATTTGTAAATGTGTGTTTAGACCGCTTACTTGTCAAATGACTAATTCACATAACTAAGTTCGGCTGGGACCCACCGTTGTGGACCGCGAGGGGTGCCTAACACCTTCCCCTTAAGGTTATTTCGAGCCCTTACCCTAAATCTCTGGTAATGCAAACCAATCCAAGAGTTAATTGCTCTAGGTGCCCTAACGCACCTTAATTCGTTAGGTGGTGACTCTTCAAATACCCAATTCCCAAAAGGAAACGTTGTTCCCAATGAATGTCGAAACCCAGACTCCACGAAGGAAAAGGGGGCACGACATTTACTAAATAACGCAAGTTATTCTTTACACTTTTTCTTGCCCAAGAATCTTTGATTTCAGGTCAAAATGTCTAACTTATTCAATGCACATGAAAACAACGGTCTTGAGGACCATGGAGAGAATGGTGTAGCTGTTCCAGGCGTCGGTGTACCATCACAAAACCTTGAGGATGCGCAGAGCCAATCCCCGTGGCTGTGGTCTCATGCAATGCCCAACATGTCGATATAAGCTCCCATACTAACATGAGTATATGCTAAGAAAACTAACAAGAAGCTCAGAAAACCCCAGCTCGAGGGGAACAAGAGGTTAGCCTTCACGTTATTTTTGAGATGTTGCAGGCACAACAGCTGGCGATTGCTCAACTACAAAGCCACCAAAAAATTCCAAGCACAACAACACTAGAAAATGTCCCTCAAGCCGAACAGGTGCCGAAAAGATCAAGCAACAATGGGTCAGCAACCAACCCTGCTATTATAAAGATGCTCAAGGACCTCACAAAGATGATTGAATTGGGCGAAAAGAAGATAGAAGCTAATGATAAAAAGGTGGAGACCTACAATTCAAGGGTCGATCAGATCCCGGGCGCACCCCCGATCCTGAAAAGTGTTGATTTAAAGAAATTCGTACAAAAGTCATTCTCGTCAAGTGCGGTTGCGAAGCCCATCCCGTAGAAATTCATAATGCTCGATCTCCCAAAGTACAACGGGACCTCGGATCCGAAGAAGCATGTCACTGCTTACACTTGTGCCGTAAAGGGAAATGATCTGAAGGACGACGAGATCGAACCTGTCCTGTTAAAAAAATTTGGAGAAACACTTTCAAAAGGGGCCATGATGTGGTATCACAACCTATCCCCAAACTCGATAGACTTATTTTCCACGCTAGAAGATTCTTTTATAAAGGCACATACCGGTGCCATCAAGGTTGCTACGAGGAAGTCCGACGTCTTTAAAATCAAACAAAGAGAAAACGAGATGTTGTGGGAGTTTGTATCTCACTTCCAAATAGAGTGAATGGAATTACTACCAGTCTCTGATGACTAGGCAGTGCAGGCCTTCACCTAAGGTTTGAACGAACGAAGCTCGGTAGCTTCGAAGCAAATAAAGCAGAACTTGGTTGAATATCCTGCCGTGATTTGGTCGGATATCCATAACCGATATCAATGGAAGATTAGGGTTGAGGACGACTAACTGAGAGCCCCCTCGGGCTCAGTATATCCTAGCAGGCTCCTAGCAAACGATCCAAAGCCAAACAAGGAAAGGTACCAACCATACACTGAAGATCGAAGAAATGCCCCAAGGCGTAACATACCCCGAAATGACCGAAGGACAGATCGAGGTCAGAATCCTCAGGAATCGTAAGCAGAGCCGGATTCGACAGATACACAAGGCCGACTGAGGCACCCCGGTTATCTGAGTACAACTTCAACGTCGATGTTTCGGACATTGTATTAGCCATAGGTAAAATCAAAGACTCCAGGTGGCCAAGGCCCATACAATCAGATCCATCGTAGAGGAACCCTAACCTGTTGTGCTAATTCCACGGCACACACGATCATAGGATCGAAGATTGCAGCAGCTTCGAGAAGAAGTAGCCCGACTACTCAGCAAAGGGCACCTCTGAGAGTTCCTCAGTGACCGAGACAAAAATCAATTTCGGGAAAGAGAGGCGAACAGGAAAAAGGAAACAAAAGAACCACAACATGTCATCCACATGATTGTTGGAGGAATTGACATCCCGTAGGAATCTATTTTCAAAAGAACAAAATTATCCACCGCTAGGGAGAAGAGAACTCGAGGCTACATACCAGAGGACGCTCTCACACTCAGCGACGAGAACATCGAGACCCTGTCTTAGCCTCCCGATTATGCATTGGTAATTTTTTTCTCATAAATACATTTCAAATTAAATGTGTACTTGTGGATCCAGGTAGCTCGACCAACATTATCAGGTCGAGGGTGGTGGAGCAGCTCGGATTGCTCAACCAGATCGTGCCTGCCTCTCGAGTCCTTAACGGATTCAAAATGGCGAGCGAGACAACTAAAGGGGAAATCACCCTTCCGTTCAACGTGGCCGGAACAACCCAAAATGCCAAGTTACATGTCATCGAAGGTAACATAAGATACAATGCCTTGCTCAGAAGACCGTGGATACAATGCATGAGAGTAGCACCATCAACCCTTCATCAAATGATGAAGTTTCCAACAAAGGACGGAATAAAAATGGTATACGGGGAGCAACATGCTGCAAGAGAGATGTTCGCAGTGCACGATGTGACACCAACATCGACACCTTCAATATCGAAGGAGCCAAAGGATAAGCAAACAACAAAGTAGCAATCATAAGCTACATCATCGGCTGCACCCGAGCGAATGAACAACGGACCGTACCGCGTCACGAAGAGAGCGGTTGAAGCATATCGAGGTTCGAGCGCCATCACAGCTAAGGTATAACCGACTCCCTCTTATTTATGTTTTATACTGACCTTTGCGCAAGTGTCTGGTTAAGAAGAATCGAAGTATGAAGACCTTAGGTTTTAAAGCATGCGTTGTACTCTTTTCCTTCAATTGGATTTCATCCCAAGAAGGGTTTTACCGACAAGGTTTTTAACGAGGCAACATCTATATGCTACCTAAGGAGAACTCAATAAGTATTCAAGGCTTCCCTTCAATCAACCTCGAATACTGGGTGGCATCCTCCCGGGAGGTCATCTCCCTAGAAGAAATCAAGACAAGCCAAAGGGGGTCTCAATAGAAAAATCATGTATCAGGCCAAACGATCGAAAGAACCGTGTCCGCATAGAACAATCGAACCCTAAACGGCGAAAACTATGTAATACTTGTGCCAAGTAATCAAGGAATACATTTTGACTTTTACCATCAGAACGTTTTGCGCTCTGAGCGAAGATTGCTATTTTTACAAGAAACGACCCTAGGGCCAGAAAATTCCCAAACTCTCGAGAACTGACATTAAAAGTTTGAAGCCGTAAGACCTCTAGGCGGGAAACTTCAAGCTCATAAGCCCTCAATGGGGAAACATTAAAAAATGGCTCCAGAGCCAAGAACTCTTGATGTCTCGGGGACTGTCGCCCCATCGAGCTATCCAAAATTCGAGGACATAAGACCCCGTGCAGGCAACCTCGAGCTCATAAGACCTCTATGAGGCATCTTCAACGCTATAAGACCTCCGGGCGTGCCCAAATATGTAAGACCTCAAGCCAAGCATGATCTATACTTGTACCAAGTAGCCTACCTGTAAGATATCAGGCAAGGCATGATTATACTTGTACCAAGTAACTTATATATAAGACCTCAAGCAAGGCATGTTCAAATTTATAAGACCTTACAAAAAGGCATAATCCCGATCTTAAAGTTAAGGCTATATATTCGAACTTGTAAGAGCCTTAAAAAGGCATACACTCAATATAGACGTCGAAGTTACTTCACTCGGGGACTAGAAGGTTACAACCAAATACAATGACTAGGGTCACAAGGCTATACTAGTTAAACTAACGTAACTCAGGGATGTCCGACCGTCGCCATAAAATCACAGGCCTTCAATTACTTCGAAATACTTCGAAAAGAACCAGTTAATCAGGCTACCCTCGCCATAAGCAAAAGAGCTTCGATCATATCAGCTCCAAACAACAAAAAGACATCGAAATAATTTATCCATCGAGCGAAACCTCCCGAGGTGCTCAACTATCGTCATATAACGGCTCACAATTGAGGTTCTTATCGAACCGTCAAAGAGTCGGACGAACACAAAAGCTTCAATGAGGGAAAAATAAAGCCTACAGTCGTACCGTCCCTACGCGTAAGAGCCACTATTGTCGGCTTAAATTAAAAGGTCGTACCGACCGTACGCGTAAGAGCCGCTACCGCCAGCTTAAATTAAAAGGTCGTACCGACCCTAGGCGTAAGAGCCACTGTCACCAGCTTAAATTAAAAGATCGTACTGACCCTACGCGTGAGATCCACTGCCTCCAACTTAAATTAAAAGGTTGTACCGACCCAAAGCGTAAGAGCCACTATCGCGAGCTTAAATTAAAGGTCGTACCGACCCAATACGTAAGAGCCATTGTCGCCAGGTCGTACCGACCCAATGCGTAAGATCCATTGTCGCCAGGTCGTACCGACCAAATGTGCAAGAGCCTACGGGCCAGCATAACAAGCCTCAGGGCCAATTTGTAAACCTAAGGATTTTTACTCGAAGACCAATTCATCTAGATAATCATTGACAAACGTCGAAACACAAGACAAAGAAAGATACACACAAGCAAAGGGAAATGCATGAAAAATGAAACAAAAGGCTTCCTTATATATGTATGTCTGAAATAATACAAGGCTACATTTGCAATGTTCTCTGATAGCCCTATACACAGAATTAGAAAAGAATAGCCTACTCTACTTTCTCCTCGGGGACCGCGGCCTCGTCGGACTCTCCCTCATTATCTTTGGCATCAGATACAAGGAACTTGGCATCGTATTCATCCTCCTTGGCCTGCTCAATCTCTTCCGAGAGATCGAAACCCCTGGCATGGATTTCCTCGAGGGTTTCCCTTCGGGATTTACACCAGACATACTCATTGCTTCTGCCCTCCCGATCGGAAGCCCCTCTCAACTTAGCTCGAGCATCAGCAACATATTTTAAATAGATAGCCACTTTCTTGTCAGCCTTAGCCCGAATCTCTTCAACTTCATCCCGAGCGTCCACGACCTCGGCCTTCATCTCCAAAAGGTTGGACTCGAGCCTTGAAATCCTGCTCGTCTGAACCGAGATATTTTCACGGGCGTTCTGGAGCTGTACCTTGAGGGTAGAAGCCTTGGACAAAGCATTCTTTTTCGCCACAATATGGGCATATGTCTGAGCCCTTAGCTCGTTACCCTCATACTTGGCCTGGCCAACCTCGCCCAAAGGCGTTTCAGATCCTCTGTTTTGCTCTGCAACGAAAGTATCAAAATATTAATCTTTGAGAATAGAAGAAGATTTATTCCCTCAGAGCAGAGGTTACCTATTTCTCGAGGTGGCGTTCGTAGTTCAGGCTTCGATTCGCCCCGTACCGAATGTGCCTAAACTCTTTTCCCCTTTTATCACAAAGAATCCTGAGGGATTTCTCCCCGTCTAAGACTTTCCTCAACCTGGCTTCACAGCAGAGCAACTTAGACTTGATCTTGTCAAAGGCCTCTGAAAAAGAAGCTCGATGAGAAAACGAGAATGTAAAATCAAAAAACCAACAAAGTTAACCAAAGCTCACCACAGAACAAAGCCGATGAGCCTCCTCAAAGGTTGAGCGTGCATCTATTGGCCTGGTTTCACCGGCCACAGTTAAACCGATCTCGGTGGGGACATGGTCGCTCGAGTCCCTGCTTGATTTAGGCGCCCCCGGTTTTGAACATCCCTCAAAGTACTTTCGACAGGAGGTGAAAACAGTGGCAGAAAACCCGTAACCCTCAAAGCACCTTCGACAGGAGATGAGGACGATGGCAGAACACCTGTATCCCTCGAAATACCTTCGACGGGAAAAGAAGACGGCAGCAAAAGAGGAGCCATTCTTCTGAGGCTAGAAGCCTCGAGCATTGCAAGCTCAGCTGATACATCTCCTTTGAGCCTCCGAGTAGGGCTTGACTCACTATGAGCATATTCGCCATTCGAAGATTTCTTTCGTTTGTTATCATTCCTCGACCTCGAAGCCGATGATCCTTCCTCCTCTCTGAGAGGGCACGGTCTCATTTCAGAAAATTCTCCAATACCTGTGGTGACGAAGTTAATACACATAAAAGAAAGTACCTTTCGAAGAAAATGGGGCACACAGCACGTACCGTGGTGTTTGACCTCCCATCTACCTTTGACAGATCTCGCCACTTACGCTCATCATAAGTTGAGCAAGCTTCTAGTTTCCGAGTCCAATCCGCCAGGTCGGGGACATCGTATGGCAACCATGGGATCGCTGCAGAGAAGGAAAGGAAGACATCTTTTATGGAGTTTGCCTCTACCATGAACAAAACAATAAAAACACAAGTGTACCACTTACGTGTGAAATTCCATTCCTTAGGAAATAGTAGGAACTCCACGGGGATAATATCGATAGTCCGCACTCGGACAAATCTATTCATCCACCCTCAGTCCCCATTTTCTTCATCATCGACAACAAAGGGCCTGGTGGATCGACATCAAAAAGCTATTAGGCCTCGGTAATGAAAGGGTCGGTACAATCTAATGAGATGGCTAAAGGTGAACTCAAGCCCGGCTTTCTCCACAAAGAACCTCATCATCAATACTATCCTCCAGAACGACGGGTGAACCTGTGCCAGGGTAGCCCGATATCTTCGACAAAATCCAAGCACGACTCTATCGAGAGGTCCCAATATGAAGGGGTGTGTGTACACGTTCAAAAACCCTTCTACACGAGCAATGATGTTCTCTTCTAGAGAAGGTGCCTGCAGTACCACCTTTTCTCCCCATCCGCAGTCTCTCCTCAATGTCTCGAGGTGTCCCTCTCCTATTGATGAAGTGAACCTCGATGCATGCTCCCAATGGCCCTCAATATTGGGAGGTCTCTCTAATGAAAAGCCCTTTCTCGAGGAAAAACATCTCGAAGTTAGCTCGCCGAACGCTGGCAGTGTACCACCGACCAAGTAGGGAAATAGAGGCGGAACTCTCTTCTTCTTCATGAGCAGGTTTTGGCATAGCAGCCATAACTATGGTGAAATAAGAGAAGGAAATGAAAACTTAGGCGAAAGTTTTGAATTAAAATGATGAAGGGCTAGCACAAGGAAAGAGAACTCTATGAAAGGGGTAGCCGCTCAAAATAGCGGAATCCTCAAAAAGGGGAGAGCAAACTCATATATAGAGCAAGCAGCGACTGTCCGCCTACTTTTAAGGCCAATTAATTCTAACTAGGCCATTATCACTTTTGGGGAAGTGTACCAGCGGGTCCATCTCGGTCGATTCATGACCACGCCACACAAATGACGCTGTCATACAACGTTCGAGGGGTCAAAAATTCCCATATCAACCTAGCCTCGAGATGGTGCCTGATCTCGAGGACCTCTGCAACCATAACTATGAGCTTTAAGGAGCCATCTATACCAATCTAGCCTCGAGATGGTGCCCGATTTTGAGGATCCCTATTACTATGACTATAAGTTCTGAAAAACTATCCATATAAACCTAACCTCGAGATGGTACCCTATCTCGAGGATCTATGCTATTGCAAGTGCGGGTCATTCACCCGATTCTTTGGCCCTCGGGCTACCTGAGCCCGAGCCAAGTCTCACTCGAAAATTATTAATAAAGCCTCAGGGCCATTTTCGCCTTCCGGTCAATTTAAACGCTCTCTCGGTTACTTTGGCCCAGGGGACATCCAAGTTCGAGTGTATCCTCGCTCAGGGACAATCTATAATGCCTTAGGGCTATCTTCATTTTAAGTTCAAATCGAGTTTTCAAGGCTGCCAAAGTTTAAGCAGTCTCTCACTCAGGGACTGTTTGTGAAAATCTAAGGGCTATCTTTATTTTCAGATGATCGATCAAACTCTCACTCGAGGATTAATGGCAAGGCCTAAAAGGGCTAACCCTTATTCCAAAGAAAATCGGGATCCTACTCTCGCTCAACTCGAACTCAGAAGTCCCGGCGGCCTAAGTATGTACCAGATCAATCCAAACTTAGTTCGAGGGGTGACAAAGAATCTCAAGAAATATCATATTAACTAATCAAGAACCAGAGGGATTACGATGTTCGGTTCCAGTGTTCGGGCCAATCAAAAGCAAAATAACGTTCAACACAAGCCAAAGGCAAATCAAAGCAGCTTTTATATTGATAGAAGACGATTACAAAAGCTCACGAAGGGTCCTTACATAGAAATAAAGAAGCAGAAAACAACAGTCTAAGAACCTAGTCTACTTTCAGAGGTACAACCTGGGGAGCGACATCTGCGAGAACCATTTCCTCGAGGACCCCATTTCGATCTTCCAAAAGACGTCTTCGAGAATCTCCTTCGAAACAGAAAAAGATGAGGAAGAGGTTGTAGCCTATCAAAGAGCAAAAGCTTTTAACAGGCAGGAAAATTTGTGGCTTGGTGAAAAATTTGGCGAGTATGGGTCTCGCTAGCACTACTATTAGGAAGCCACTTCTTGAGACATTGTACTGGTGTGGGATGCAAAAGTTAGTAGATGACACCACCTCACTCCATGGAAAGCAAAAGGAATGAAGCGCCACACCAGGTTGAAGTTAAGAGAGATGAGCAGCAATTCATGGTCCACATATCCCCTAATACGAGGATAACTCAAAGCCCCTCTCTCATTATTTTGGGCCAACAATAACAACAACAACAAACCAGTACGATCTCACTCAGTGGGGAAAAGCTTGAAGAAGAGCCATGGCATAAACCGCTTCCGTGTGACCTTACGGTCATGGGCTTGAACCATGGAAGTTAGAGTTTGGATGAGGATGAAAAGAAGAAAAGGGTTAAAGGCTGTTGAAGAATGGCTGGGTGGAAATTTGGTTCAAGTAACCTTCAATTTATAGAAAGGCAACAACGTAATCGACGACGCAATCAACACCTTTATGAAACGTATCGACAGGCGAAATTGATGCTTTTTTGGAAAACGGATCGGCGACAATATCATCACTTTTGGGAAAATAAATCGGCGGTGCATTGAATACTTCTGGAAAGATGAACCGATGGGACGTCTCAGTTATCACAAAAGCTTGCGTCATAAGCATGACGTCATTGTGAGAAACTTGGGGAGATTGATGTCAAAGTTGTTTCATATCATTCCATTCTAAGAAACGCGGGGACTATCTGTATACGACTAAAATCTGAGAGCCCAATTTCATGATCATTATGACATCCTATAGCCCGTCTTCAGAAGGCTTGAGGCACAGTTTGAAGCCCGACCCCGAGGGTTCCCTATGATCGACCTCAGGGCAGAGCAGATCAGCAACTATGGTGAATGAGTGAGAGATTCCCAAGGCACGTGATTAAAGCTGACCAAGCCTATTAGGCTAGTGCAAGCCCGTACCGCGGCATTAATTGGCTATACCAGCCGCATTTCTTTGTAATAAATGCATATGTACTGTGTTGGGATTCCCCCTCCTATATAAAGGGGACCATTATTATTTTTTGCACACATGATATTCAATACAAGAACAAGAACATTCTCTGCTCTCTAACTTAAACACTCTCTATTGTCTTTCTTCAGATTTATTACTTACATTTATTGCGTTTTCATTTATTGTTCTTCATTTACTATTCATCATTGATCATAAAGACCCCTCATTAAAGCTCTTAGAACTGTTAGTTCTTCATCGGCCGCCCACTGCCTAACGCCTAGCTCGACCCCGAGGCCCCGTATAGTCTAGCTCGAGACCCCAACTCTCGGCCACTCGGTTTGCATAGCATACTATTTTTCAAGCTCTTATCTTATTTTCTAATCCACACTTAGCATTTACTGCCTAACAACCAGCATAAAAATAAATCAAGTATTTTAGAACCACAAAATCAAATCTAATTATAATTACCATTTTCGAGGTAAACACATACACCATGACACCTCCCCCTGAATGTGGCACATCAGCATATCCATCGCCAGGGGAAATGAAAATGGGCTAAAAGTTGAACCCTGATGTAACCCATCATGACAGGAAAATAGTTCGAGTCTCTTCCCACAGTCCTCACCGGAGTCTTCGTTCCATCATATATATCCGTAATCACCATAATGTACGCTACTAGAACACCACTAACCTCCCGACATCTCCATAGGACCTTCCTTGGAACTTTATCGTAAGTTTTTTCTAAATCAATGAATTACATCAAATTAAAGAGTACAATGCATATATTTTTTAGCCACAAATTAATCACTTAATCATATTTAATTAATTTATATTCGTATTTAATTTTTATGATTTGTTAAAGTTAAAATATTTAATTTAAAGTAAATGTCGGTGCAAGTATTTGTATTGTAGTCACTCTCGCTATGCATATTGCATGTAATGATTTCCGCGTATGGTTCATCGCACAAACAATTCATACTAATATTCATGCCTTTTTAAAACCGTAAATTAAATGGCTTGGAAACCAAATGTATAACATTACTTCCTTCTGTTTTATTTCAGATGATATTCTTTTTTTCCCCAGTCTTTCAAGGAAATGATAAATTTTTTAATGTGTAATAATATTTCAGCTTTAAGATCTCATTTTATCCCTAATGAAATATTATAGGACTCACATAGTTATAATAGAATATTTAACATGACAGAATCTTACTGTAGTTTTTAGGGATGGATACAATTTAGGCAAATTCGAAATCCAAAACTTTTAGACTTTGGTTTGGATTTTCGTATTACAGATTAAATTTCGAATTTAATTGTTAATTATTTGGATGAATACTTTATTTGGATATTCCAAATGTGAAAATGAGGAACTTTTTAAGCAATTTAACATAAATACTTCATTTGAATATTCATTTTTATAAGAAGAAAATACTACTCAACTTATTGTCTCAAAATAAAAATATTCAAAATATTCAAACCGATTAATCTAAAACTGAACTTAAAAAACCCGATCTCCAAAATTATTTTGATTATACTTGGATTGTCATTTCTTCAATCTCAAAATCCAAATCCAAATCCAAATCCAAATCTTTATATTCAATTCGAGCTACTAGAACATCCACCCCTAAAGTTTTGGTATTGTGGTGTTAACAAGTCAAACACAAACACAGTATGAAATGAAAGGAATATTATTTATTTAATGAAAAACACATTAATTTAATACACAAAATGGATTCGGATAAAATGATCCGGTTCAATGGGCCCACCACCCTCTCCCCAAAAAACGTGGCACTCTCAACACAATATAATTCCGCCACCGCAACATAAAAAAGCCCACACTACTGGTGAAAATACCAAGAGATCAAAGCTCTCAAAAAAGTCTCTAGGGTTTCGCTAGGGTTTGGTTCTGTGCTACTATGGCGTCGGAGAGTGACCAGGGAAGGAGGATCAAGGGATCTGTGAAATGGTTCAATGATCAAAAGGGTTTCGGTTTCATCACTCCAGATGATGGCGGTGAAGATCTGTTTGTTCACCAATCTGGTATCAGATCTGAAGGCTTTCGTAGCTTAGCTGAAGGTGAGGTCGTTGAGTTTGAAGTTGAGTCTGGTGATGATGGCCGTACTAAGGCTGTTAATGTTACTGGACCGGATGGCGCGTCTGTTCAAGGTGGTGGCCGTGGCGGAAGCGGTGGAGGCGGCGGCGGAGGTCGATATGGCGGTGGTGGTGGATACGGAGGCGGTGGAGGCGGTAGATATGGTGGGGGTGATAGTGGCTACGGCGGCGGCGGCCGGTATGGAGGTGACGGTGGATACGGAGGCGGTGGTGGTAGTAGGTATGGTGGTGGCGGTGGATATGGTGGCGGTGGTGGTGGTGGAAGCGGGTGTTATAAGTGTGGAGAAGAAGGGCATTTTGCTAGGGAATGTACTCAGGGCGGTGGCGGCGGTGGTTATGGTAGTGGAGGCGGAGGATATGGCAGCGGCGGCGGTGGATATGGTGGTGGAGGTGGGAGATATGGCGGTAGTGGCGGAGGAGGTGGTGGTGGTTGTTTCAAGTGTGGAGAAGAAGGACAT
This sequence comes from Nicotiana tabacum, assembly GCF_000715075.1. Lineage (NCBI taxonomy): Eukaryota > Viridiplantae > Streptophyta > Magnoliopsida > Solanales > Solanaceae > Nicotiana > Nicotiana tabacum. Next base: position 155,967,187 of record NC_134084.1, read on the forward strand.
TTTGCACGTGAATGCCCTAACAGCAGTGGTCGTTGAAGCTCTGTAGAACTGAGAGGGTAAATGTGTATATTCACATTTTGCACTCTTTTTTCTATGCTTTCTAGTGCTTTCTTTTTGGTTAATGTCATTTTGAAGTATGAAAAGGGATGAACCATTTAATGTTTTTTTTGAATGATCGTATTGCATATGGTCACCTTTTAGTTTCTTGAAGTATGATTAGGATATGGTTATGGTTTCCTGCTTTATTATTGCGTATTAGGATTAGTATTGGTGATTATGGACTAGTGTTTCAGCTTGAAGCTTTTGGAAATGTGCGCTTTCTGTACATGTATATACATACATGTTTGAAAGATTGATCAATTATCAGCTGCTAGCTTTTATTGCACTTCCATTTGCATTTTACATCTGTTGCTTTTATTTTTTTGTTCTTAATATACGGTTATGGATGCAAATGAGCTTCTATTTAATGCTTGTGATAATTTCTTTTCATCTTAGCAGTATGTAATTGGTTGCTGGTAATTGACCAGTTCTGTGAATGAGTCTAAATTTGACTACATCAACAGTTGATATGAATGGTTTAGTTTGGTTTAGGTAGAGAAGAGTATGCAGGGGCGCGAGACAACTCTCGCTAAGGAACTCAGCAAAATAGCCCTGTAACTTCGGGGGTCGCAATGTCCATGCCCGGGCGACTGTTTACCATAAACACAGGTCTTCGCAAGTGTCATAGGACCATGTATGTGGGCGTCTAATTAAGTGTAATGAGAAGGATGTGTGATGTATCCCCTACTGATGTTGGGTTGTGGAACGGTGGTTGTGATTTGCGAACACCCTGCTTTAAAGGTTGAGTTTTAGACAGGCAAATTATTTTGTTTTAGTATGGAATGGACTTTGATAAGAGAATTTGATAATTAAAGATCATACATTAGACTTTTACTTGTTTGAGATTTTGGTTTGATTGGTTGATTATCAATAGTTCTGGGTAAATTAGTGAGTAATATTAAGAATTTATGTTATATCCGACGTGTCTATGCTAGACATGACTCATGATTAGTAACTTTGACTAGCCTTGGATGGAGGCTTGATTGGTTGTCAATCATGGTTTGTAACTTGGCAAATAGCCAAATTTAGTGTAAAAGTTTTTACCAAATTTAGTGAGGGTCCAAAATTTGCTTCGCGTGCTTCAAATGTATGCTGGTGTTGGTCAAAGAATGATATTTCTTGCTCTTGTTTTATAACTGCTCCAATTTTCTTTAGATGTCGCTCTAATTTCTAAACAATCCAAGAGCACCTGCCGAAATGTGTGCGGATTGATGTTTTTTTACATGCAAGCAAACCTGCAGATGTATATGTTAAATCCAATTTAACAGTAGATTCTACTCGTTAAGCTATCTCTTGTTTGTTAAGTTTTGGTACTTCTACATTTTTTTCCACTGCACCTACTGGAGGTGGTAAGAATACTTGAAGCAATTTACTCTGTTTTTGGTTTGATAGGATTGAAAAGAATGCGCGAAGCAAGCAATTAAAATTTGTCGGATTGCAATTCTGTCTATTAGTCTGTTATTTCGTCGTGATTCGGCTCCACCATGTTCTTTTCCCGTCAGCTTGCTTTTTCATCTGGATCTTTTGTCCAGTTCTATCAGGTACATTGACTTCATAGAACCACCTAAACTAGGGAACATGTAGTATGAATTTTTGTTATGTATGTTTCATAATGCATAATGTTATAATAACATTTGACAAATCAAATCATTTATATTAATGATGGTTGACAAATAAGAGCCATGGAACTTGAAAAAGAGGCTTCTAACAGCTCTCCTCCCCTACTAACATATGAAGGGAAGGAACAAGTACTATACAAGTCTAGAACTGATGAAATGTTATCTTGCTAAATAGCGAGTAAACTGTAAAAGCACAACTATACAACAACGCACGAAATGTTCTGTCCATTACACCAGGTTAGTGGTTTGCCTCTACAGCAAGCGTAATCTTATATACACTCCACTTTACTCTGTATTTTGTTCTCTTCATCTTCAAACTCACCACCTACGGCCGACGTCACTGTTTTTGCTAGCAGTGTTGGAGCTAAATAGTAGTAGTTTGGGCAAATTGATCTTGACATTTGGGATAATGTAAAGCCAATTCTGATATAGCCCAAGCCACCATAACTTGAACCTTCATGCTCTAGGATTGTCTCTAGGAGGAATCCTAAGATATTCATCAGGGCTGCTCTTTTTATTCAATGTAACCGGGAAAGACCGGACCACAAGGGTCAATTGTACGCAGTCTTATCCTGCATTTCTGCAAGAGATTGTCTCTACGGTTCGAATCCGTGACCTCTTGGTCACATGGCAGCAACTTCACATGTTATACCAAGGCTTCCCTTCAGAACCATTGGATAGAAGCTCGTACTAATATTCAATGTTCTTTTTTTTTTTCTTTCCTGGATTCATAATGAAAGCTTTTGGTTGGTTGTTCAACAAAGTCATTCACATCCAACATGTCAATTATCCAACATGTCTATATCACGCCGCTATTGGTGCGACCCTTTCTCGGACCCTGTGTGAATACATGATTCTTTATGCATCGGGCTGCCATTTTTTACCTTGCAGTTGCTTAATATTTGTTGCACAAAACAAGTTTCTGTTTGATGAAGAAAATGGGGGATGTATTATAAACAAGAGACTATATTTTTGAGATACTGAACTGTTTTAACCGGAGGGACAAAAGAACATGGCAAATTTCCACATTGGGAATAACAGCTAATACCCAATAACAGCTAAGAATGTTTTTCTTCTCATATATCATGTTCTTGCATACTCAATTCCTAAAAAAAAAAACAATCTTACCACAGAAAACCAATCACAACAACAACAATTACATCTCGATTTCAAACAAGTTGGACCATACAAGACCTATATACAGACTAGAGAATAATCCATCTTCGGCAAGTAGGGCTGTACTCCTACCTGCTACTCAAACTATATACATATAAGTAAATGTCTGAAACACATACATATTTACTATTTGCCTATAAACATTCATTCAGATTCAGAACTTCCCTTCAATCCTTGCATTTGTAAGACCAATGCATGCATCCACAAAATCTTCATCAATAAAGTCTGATGAAAATATCTGCAACCGATCACCATAACCTCGAGAGATACATTCCATTACAAACAGTCTTGCATATGGATGAATCCGATCTGTCACCGGTTTCACACACAGAACTGGATTATCAGCCTGTGGCGTGACCGTATTCTCCACCCTGTAAAAGAATTTCCGAGATGTTACAGGTGGCTGCTCACTCAAATGCTTCATGTTGCTCTCAAACTTCGTTTCAGGTAAGTCAGTATCTATCCAGTTATCTTTTAGGTAACCTGAACTCCATAACGGACTTCCATGTTTTGGCTGAGGTGATTTTCTTGGTTTCCAAACACATATTATTCTCTTTGGCAATAATTCTGCAATTGTCTTGTTGAAAACATTGTCATCTTGGTGGATGAGAAATTCCCCTAGCTCATCCTCCAGGTACTTGTCGAAATCCGGGGGATCATCATGTCCGAATTCAGTACGAATTTCTAGGATTATTATCTCTGAATCTGTTTCAGACAGAAACTTCTTGACGTCGTTGATAACGACGTCAACGTTGTAGGAAAGAAGGATGCCATGGCATATACGACGATCTTCTTGAACACGGATGTCAAGAACTCGAGCGCCAATTACTAGTTGTTCATAAATGGACAAAGATTGGCATTGAGCAAAAGGGCGAGAGATGAATGGGATTCCAATCTTGTTAGTTGCAGAATCATGTGTACCTGCATAGGCGGATGGAACACTTAATTATGAGTTCAACTGAATTCAGTATTTTCGACACAGAGCAGACATATATATGTAGAAGGGCAGTTCGGTGCACGAAGCATCCCGCATTCATGCGGGGTCGGGGAAGTGCCATACCCTAAGGGGTATAATGTAGGCAGCCTACACTGATGCATGTATCAGTGACTGATTTTATGGCTCGGACCCATGACTTATAGGTCACAGGAGACATGTATATGTAGAAAATCATCAACATTTTAGTAAATATTTTCAAAAGTGCAACGAATTCATACTAAGAACCTAAAGGTTAAACTAATTAAATTTAAATTTTGAATTCGTCTTTAGGTACCTGGCCAAACAATCTTGTTGACATGGAGTTTTTCAGGGATAAGTGCTGACATCCAATTTTTTCTGTCTTGTACATGATAATCACAACCAGGGAAATTGCATCCATTTTTCTCCTTGAGATCATACAAGATTTTCTTCTGAGTGTGAATAGATTTTCGTCTTTCCACCTGTTTACTCACCTCAGCTCCCATTTTCACAATAACCCAAGAAGAAGAAGAAGAAAGAATGAAGCACTCCCTCTTCTTTTTGTTTTGCTTTCTTTCTTCTCTGTCTTGGCACAGCAAATAGATACGTTTTTCTGCCTGTTAATATGTGCATTTTAAAAGCTTTTCTTGTTTCACCCTGCTGTAAATACTTTCTTCAATTAATTATGACAAAGAAGGGGAGCCTCGGAGCATTGGTCAAGTTATCTCGGTATGACCTTCTCTGTGTGACCTATAAGTGACGGGTTTGAGCTATAGAATCAGTCACTGATGCCTGCATCAGGGTAGACTGCTTACATCACACAACCTTAGAGTGTTGCGATTCTCCGAACCCTGCGTGAACGCGAAATACTTTGTGCACGAACCTGTCATTTTAATTAATTATGACAAAGAGGGACAAACTTCCTTTTAGATATTTTGTTCGTTTCAACTATCTGGCATGGTTTCTTGTGGTAGTTAGCCTTGTAGGGATGGAAATAGACTAGCGATATTAGAAAGCTATTTAGGGGATAATGGGGGTCCGCCTTTGCTTGAATTATTGGTTTTTGGTAAAGAGTGATAATTGCTATTTTATCTATCATGTGGCTATCTATCATCCTTATTTAATTTGTTTGGTTTGAATTTAATTTAATTTAATTTGTTGGTAACATCTATCATATCAACGTCAAGATCAATATGATGAAGGTGTAGTTGGTAGAAAATGAAATACAAAATATTCCAAAGGAGCAACACTGATTATTGATCTAAAATGGCAATATTGATTATTCAATATTGACCCAAGGTGTAGTAATCATATTTGTGGAGAAGTGCCAAATCAACAAGATTTGTAAACTGCTGATGATATGGCTGATGTCTGCATCATCTATTAGCCATTCAATGAAACTACACCCCTGCTTGGAGGCAGCAGCGAATGTACCATTATAGTTACGGGTCCGAATTATCATAACTTTCGAAGCGCTGCATAAATTTATGTGTAAACTTTATTAAAATTACAATAGATAGTAGACATGAACTCATAATTTTAAAAATATAGTAATAAGCTTAATGTTAAAAACCTTAAAGGTTGAACCCATAAAGTTTAAATCTTGAATCTGTCTTCGCTTATGTTGTGATTAGTTATGCTGGTATTGTAAGCACCTAATTTTTGACAATATTTAATTTTTTTTGTCACTTCTTCTATGTAAATATTTTAGGGAGTTTTAACATACAAATTTTTAGTTTTTTTATACTTTTTATTATAGGTTAAAAATACAAAATTTTAGAAGGTGAATTATTACTATTACTATTATTTTATTTTTATTCTTATTTTTAAATAATAATAAAAAATCCGAAAAATATTATTTTTTTTAAAATTTTCAGGAGAGATGTAAAATAATAAGAAAAAGGGAAGTATGAAATTAAAAAAAGAAGAAGTAAAAGTAGGTGGAATTCTCTTTTAAAAAAGTAAAAGAAAGTGAAAATTTTAAAAAATAAAAGTAAAGTTTTGTGGAAATTTTTAAAAATAAAAAGTAAAAGAAAGTTGAAATTAAAAAATAATATAAAGGTAGCTGAAAATTTAAAAAAAATTTAAATTAAAATAAAGTAGAATTTTTTAAAGAAAAGTAAAAGAAACTGAATTGTTTTTTAAGAAAAGTAAAAGAAGTGGAATTCTCTTTTAAAAAAGTAAAAAAAGTAGGATTTTAAATAAGATAAAAGTAATTAAAGTTGGAATTTAAAAATAAAAGTAAAGAAAGGTGGTAATTCTTTTTATAAAAAAAGAAAAACAAAATGTAAGTGGGATTTCTTTTAAATAAAAAAATAAAAATAAAAATTTGAATTTTTTTGAAAATTCTCCTATAAATAGAGGAAAAATATTTGAAGAAAAGAAGAGAAGAGAAGAGGGAAGAATATTGAGAGAAAACAAATTTTCTTCTTCTATGCTAAAGAGAATTTTTACTAGTTTTATTCTTTCTACCTATTTCTTTCAATAAAAAAGAAGAAGGCATATAGCCATTCATTACCTTGTTTAAAAAAATAATACCTCAAAAACAGGAGCTAAATCACACCAAAAATCAAATCCAAAAGCTTCAAACTCAATTTAAAAGATAGCCCAAAATACTAGCTCGAAGAGGTCGAAGTCGAGTTCGGTTCGAAAGGTTTCCGCTCGTTGCCTCTGATTGTGGTTCATTTGCACATTAAATTTGATGGTTGTTTGCTCCATATGTATTGAATAAGATCTTCATCTATAAAAGGTTCATTATTTTCTTAACCAATGTTTCCATTATTTTTCTTTCACCGTATTTCCTTTTGATTTGTATATTATATTTTGGTTATCTACCAACTTGAAAGATATGAACAAAAAAATGAAGGAAGAGCATCAAGAAATAGAATTCGTGAAAGACAGAATGAGTTTCTTCAATGAGATTGTAGTTCATAGGGAAAGATAGGAAAATGTATTCAAAATGGAGAGAGAACGATGTAATAGCTTGGATCCAAATTAAAGGATGTTAAGTCAATAGCAAATTTGATACTGACATGGGTGATTAGGTCCATAATAACTCAACTCATATATTTCTTCAATAATAATTCTATATTCATAAATCATGACCTTGCAATAATCTCAAAGTAGTTTTAGGAAGAAACATAATCATGAATATTTGTAGTTTGCTTTAAATTGAATACAATCCTTTTAGAATAATCGAGGCGCGTCATGCCAAATAAAATCTCAAAACTCATGGCCCTCATTTAATTAATTTTAATCCTTAGAAATCGAGGCGTACCATTTAGTTGAACTTTCCATGCCCCTCGCAAACTTGAAAGTGCGTAGTTGCTTTAGGCGCGCTATTTTTTTTTTAAAATAAATAATTTCATAAACTCGGGTGTGCATTTTATGTGACCCAAATTCAAATCTCAACAACGTTAGATAAAATGTGTCGTGGACCGCGGGTGCATTTCATGTGACGTGGTTCAATACGTGTTTTATATGACGTTGAATTTTTCCAAAAAAAAAATTAATTAAAAACGGCTAATAAGTTAACGATATACCATAGGTTGAAACATGTTTTAAAAATCAGATAATAGGCCAATTGTAATAGTTTAAGCGACCGTGCTAGAACCACGGAATCCGGGAATGCCTAACACCTTCTCCCGGGTTAACAGAATTCCCTACTCAGAATTTCTGGTTCGCAGACTTCAAAAGGAAAGTCGAAATTTCCTCGATTTGGGATTTAAAATAAATCGGTGACTTGGGACACCAAATAAACTATCCCAAGTGGCGACTCTGAATTGAATAATTAATCCCATTTCGAATAATGTCACTTAAATTGGAAAAACTCCCTTATATACCTTCGGGTGTGTAAAAAGGAGGTGTGACAGCTCTGGCGACTCTGCTGGGGATCCAAACCCAGAACTTCGGTTCAGGGTTCAAGAATTCGAGCTTAGAATAACTGTTATAGTTGGCTTGTTTTATCAAATTTTTACATGTTGAGCCTAATGTGCTAAATGCCGCTTTTACCGCTTTGATATTTGTGGACTGTATATAAATTGCTACGAAACCCTCCTCTCTCTGAGTCTTCTAAATCACTTGGGAAGTGTGCACTTCGTGTGACTTCTTTTCTGTTAGAGTCTTATCCCAATTTTAAAACGAGGTTCGGACAAGTTGCAAAGCCGGTGAAGCTTCTGTATTCCCGGTACGCTGCCCCCCCTCAACTCGAGCTGTCTGCTCGGGTGAGCCAGGTCTAGAACAATAAATCCAGGTTTTTAAACCTAGTATAACAAGCCTCATGCCGGATCCCTAGTAGGAACGTTTGTTTGCATCATGTGCATTTGACCTTGGAGACTCAACACAGGGGTTGGGTCTGTCTAGGACAGGTGTACCCAAATGAAAAAGACCATCCTGATGCATCTTACGTGCTACTTGCGTATCTGTTTGTTTCGTCTTGCATGTTGACCGGCTTCTAGAACATAGGAAGAAAATCAAAAAATCAAAAAAATAATAATAATATAGGAGTGAGAGGTAGGTATTTAGAAAATTCTGAAACTCTGCCGAAATTCCGGAAAAAAAAAAAGAAGTCATCTCCAAATGAGCCAAAATTTTCAACTGCCATGTTCTGTCAAAACTGGCGAACTACGCGGGTCTGATTCTCATCGGATGTGAGATATGTAGGCAAACCTCATCGGTTCCGGCCCATAATTTTCAAAAATCCAAAACTATTTTCCTTTACTTCCTCTCTAGAAAAGTCTTTTTTTAAACCCCAATTTTCAAAAAATCCAAAAAAAATATTTTCCATTACTTGCTTCTTTAGAAACTAATTATTTTTTTAAAAAATAAATATATACAAAAATATTTTCTTTTACTGCTTCTTTAGACCCTAATTATTTTAAAATATATATATATATACAAAAATATTTTCTTTTAATTTCTTCCAAAAATCCAAAAATATTTTCATTCTTCTTTCAAAATTGAAAAGAAAATTCAAAATTCAAAAATATTTCATTTTTTTAGAAGCATTTCTTTCATAAATTCAAAATAAAATTCCAAAAATATTTTTCTTTCTTCTTTAGAAGTTTTTTTTTCTATCGAAATTCCAAAAAAAAAAAACAGTAAAAGTCTAAATTAAAAAAAAATCTTTCTTCTTTCGAAATTCCCAAAAAAAAAATTGAAATCAAAAATATTTTCTTTCTTCTTTATAAGTCTTTCTTGCTGAAATTAAAATATTCTAAAAAAAAAGAGTTAGTTTATTTACTTTATTTTTGGTGTTCCCGAATTACGCTAGTTTGATTCTCACCGGATGTGGGATACGTAGGCAACCCCCATCGGGTCCAACTTCATTTTTGTAAAAATAGCCCAAAAAAAACAAAAAATTTTGTTTTGATTGTAAATAAGAATGTGATGTCATTCTTGTCTAAAATAGTTGAATGTCCCCAAAAGGGCGCCGGAATGTCGTTTTTGCAAGAACAACCACCTTTAGTAGTTTTTTTTAAGGTTTTGGCCGTTTAGCAAACACAGCCTTAAAATCTTCTTCCCTGAAGTGCTGAAAGGCCGTATTTGTAAAGCCGAATTTTTTATGAAATTGTTTTTAAAAAATAGTGATAACCTTTTCTTGAGTCAAAATGAGTCATAACCTTTTAAATTAAATCACCCTAATAAATGTGCAGGATGAGCACAGATGAAAACGAACCCTTCGCAGCTCTTGAAGAGATCCCCTTACAGCTCCACATGTGGTGGAATGACCTAGGAAAAGGTAGCCGAGGAACTGTGATAAAAGTTTTGGGTGGTCTTGTCGGACTTTTTAACATCAAGCCAAGATTGGACGTGATTGAAGCCTTGATACCTTTTTGGGATCCGACTTGCAATGTGTTTCGCTTTTCTGATTTTGAGCTCACACCCACGCTAGAGGAAATTGCGGGTTACGCTGGCCTTAGCGGAAACCTTAGAAGTCGGTACCCGGTGTCACCTAGACCAGTATCTCCTCACAAGTTTCTGGATATGTTGAGTATTAGCCGGGATATTCAGGATGGGAACTTATCTGGAGGGTTTTGCACTTTCCAGTTCCTGTACCAACGCTATGGCAATCCCCAAGGTTTTGAAGCACCGAATACTAGTCTGACCCATGCCGGAAATAAAGATAAATGGGAGGCAAGGCGGGGTTTGGTTTTTATAGTAGCATTCTTGGGTGTTATAATATGTCCGCGAAAAGACGACAACATAGAATTGGGCCTCGTGGGAATGGTTGATGTCGCAATCAAGAAAGCTAATGGCACATTAGTTCCCCTAATCTTATCTGAGATTTACTGAGCTTTGACCATCTGTCGAGAAGGGGGAAATTCTTCCAAGGCTGCAACTTACTACTACAATTGTGGATACTGGAACATCTCTGCCACCGTGTCGGGTATATGAACTACGACATGACCGGTTTGGATTGCATCGAAGAATTTGAAAGCCGAGTGGCGGGGGTTGAATTTCCAGAGGGTACCGAAGCTTGGTTTGCCCACTTGAGCTCTTTAACTTCGGATAAAATTAAGTGGACGTTCGGATGGCTCCCTGCCACCGAAGTCATATACATATCAGCTAAAGTGTGCTACTTTCTCCTAATGGGCATCCGGAGCATCCAGCCATATACTCCTCACAGGGTTTTGCGCCAACTAGGAAGATTTCAAACCGTCCCCCATGACGAAGATTTTAGTGTACATGTCGTCGAATTGGGCCCAAAGGCTGTATTTCCAGAAGGAAGAGTTCGCCAAGTTTGGAATGAGTGCAGATTTCTCGAACCAAAGACTATGGTGCGGGATCTAGCTAGAGGTGAGGTGGACCCCAATTATATGGTTTGGTTTGGCAAAAGATTTCAAATTCCTCGAGAGCCCGAGAGACCTGCTAAGAGACCTTATGTCCAACAATTCACTAACGACTCACAGAAGTAGTGGGGATGGTTGGCAAAAGAAGAAAGCTATAGGGCTAATATAAGTAATTAGAGGGACAAATCAGAGACCTCAAATTTGGCCACAGTATCCAAGCTGCCGCAGATGAAGGGGAAAAGAAAAAGCTAACTCAGGAAAACGAAGCTCTCAAAGCTCAAATCCATAAAATGAGAATAGCTGCTAGAAACCCAGAAAGAAGCCGGGCAGATGAAAGGCTTATAAGCGGTCTGAGAAAGAAAGTACTTGAGTGTCAAGATGACCTAGAAAAATCTGAGGCTAGTCTAGCAAAAGTCCGAGCACAATTGGCAGAGAATGCAGAAGGGCGGGCAGAGTTTGTGTGACAAATGAAAAGAAAATATGAGGGACCAATCGCCAATTTAAAGAGAAAGCTAATCACCCTTGAAAATGAGGCAGACAAACATGCCAGGAATTTTAAAGCCGATAAGGAACATTGTTATGCTTTGATGGCCCAAATGGACGAAGATATGCAACAATTGCGGAATCAAAATCATTATGAGACTCAAGTGTTGGAAGCCCGGAATCAGCAAATTGGGCGTTTACTTCAGGAAAAAGGTATTGTCCGAGAGAGGGTTAGAGCCATTGCCGACTACATCGTCATGAAATGCCACGCATGTGAGGATATGACTCAGACCACTTTCTTCGCTGCTGTAATGACATTTGTCCGCTAGATAATGAGTGATGTGGAGCGGCTTCAAGGGAATCTTGCACGTAGGCTCATGAGACCGAATGATGTCCCACGGGCCCCAGGAGTCGAAGCATTGATGTATTCATGATTTTTCACTTATTGAGTCTGTATTTTGGAAATTATTTTTTAGTCTGTTGGTAGTTTTAAAATTCCAAGAAAATGAGTAGTTTGAAGTCTTTTGTAATAGAAAGTTTAGGAGTTTTATTAATGAAAATTTGAAAATTCCCAAAAAATTATTTCTTTATTTTTTGCACTTGTTTTTCTTGAACTACGTAATGATCTGATTCACGCGGCGTCGTGATACGTAGGCAATCCTCATCGGATCCGGTCAAGATTTTTGTAAATAACTCAAATAAGAGAGGGATATGAAAAAGAGATCCAAAGAAAAACCAAAAGAAAAACGAAAAAAAAGGGCAAGGAAAGAGAGGAAAGAAAAGAGTGGAAAATGGGAATAAGAGGAGAAGTACAAAAGCCAAAAGTGGAAAGAAAAAGAAAATTGGGAAAATAAGCAGAGCCGGGATGAAACATGCAGCCGTTGCGAAACATGTAGAAACACATTTAGCTGTATAGGTGCATCACACCCCAACATGCGATTTCCTATGTGTTAATTGCTTCAAACTAACTGGTTTGTTGTCTACTATTGTAAAGGTTCTATAGTAAGGTGGTTGGTTTTGTGGTAGTCTGGCTTCACATTCATACTTCACAAAGTCAAAAGGAAGCGTTGAAATATCTTCGGAAATTCCTCTACCAACAGTTTCTATTCAAGAGGATAGTCCGATCTCGGCCATCCCAACTTCTGAGTCAGCAACGGCTGAGGAAAATAGAATTCTGCGTATCCGCATGATGGAAATGTGGGATGCCTGGGCCAATGGAAAAGAACCGCCAAGTGCGATCCCTGGATTTCCTGAGCTTTTTCCCAGGGCAAGTGGGACCTCCAACATCCCCATAAGTTATCCAAATACCCCACTGGGATATCCTACCATTTCAGCCCACTTTGCTGGAACACCTTCTGAGTCTCGCCCCCAGGTGTTAGCTTCAAGTGCGGCTTCAAACATATTCACCGCGCCACCTTGTTCAGCTACGGCACAACCTGCTTTACCCAGGCCTAACTTTGATTCATCTTCCTTCACATTTCAAGCATCATCTTTCCCAATGGAACCTCCTCAATTTACTACTTATACTTACCCTCAACCACCTCAATTTGAGTTCACTGCGGGGCAAGAAAATACCACCAAAACCCCTGAGCAAGAAGAGATTGTGAGGAAGATGGGGAGTGTGGAACAGAGTCTCAAAAGCATACAAGGCTTGAGTGGACAGAAAAGTGTATCCTATGCCGACTTATGCATGTTCCCTCATGTGCACCTACCATTGGGATTCAAAATCCCAAAATTTGAGAAGTACGATGGGCATGGTGATCCTATTGCTCATCTCAAGAGATATTGCAATCAGTTGCGAGGAGCCGGTGGAAAGGAAGAACTACTCATGGCCTATTTCGGAGAAAGTCTGGTTGGCATCGCATCTGAGTGGTACATGGACCAAGATATATCCCGCTGGTACATCTGGGAAGATCTTGCTAGAGATTTCGTCAGGCAATTCCAGTACAACATTGATATTGCTACAGATAGGAACTCATTGACAAACTTGAAAAAGAAATCCTCAGAAAGCTTCCGAGAGTACGCAGTTAAATGGCGTGAGCAGGCATCCAGGGTAAAGTCTCAGATGGATGAGGTTGAAATGGTCATAGTTTTCCTTCAAGCTCAGGAAGCTGACTACTTCCAAAATATGATGTCCGCAATGGGTAAACCGTTCGCTGAAGCTATCAAGATTGGCGAAATGGTTGAAAATGGGCTGAAAATAGGTCGAATTCTAAGCCAATCTGCTATCAGAGCTACCTCCCAATCCATTCAGGGTGGGTCTGGAGGAATAGCAAAGGGAAAGAAAAAGGAAGAAACATCCATGGCAGTATCGGGAGCAAGAAGAAACTGTACTCCCAGATCCCTTTACTCAGAAAGGACCCCGCAGCACTATTACCCTCACCAAGACTTGGACTATACTCTTCAGCCATACTCGGTCATGAATGCTCAGCCTTATGTCCGGCCACAACAACAAGCCAACAGAAATCAAGCTCCATTTCCTAGAAACCAACCTCCTTACCAAACCCACTACAACCCCCGTCCTCCACAAAATAATTTCCACCCTCATGAACCGCCTAAGAGGCCAAATTTCACACCAATTGGCGAAACCTACTCCAGCCTGTTACCAAAGCTTATTCAAATAGGTCTGCTACAGCCTGTTCCTCAAACAAGGCAAAACCCAGCATCACCCGCTTACAGAGCCGGTACCCGATGCGCCTATCACTCAGGGGCAGAAGGGCATGACACGGATGATTGTTGGACTCTGAAGAGAGCCATGGAGAACTTAATAGAATAAAGGACGATAGTGTTGAGGGATGAAAATGTTCCCAATGTGACCAACAACCCAATGCCATCCCACAACAACGGGCTGGTAATTGAAATGATTTGTGAGGATAAGGAATTTGACCCAACATTGAAGGCCATCATTGTCATTGCTGACGAAGAAAAGAAACCAAAAGCTGCCCCAAAACAAGATAAAGGGGAGAAAAATAAAGAAATCACCCCTCCAAAGTCAGAGAAGACAATTGAAGTTGAGACCGGGGCAACGCCTCCCAAAGATTTGTTCTCTCATCCCTCAAGGCCGTAAAGAAAAGCAGATGACATTCAGTCCTCCCAGGAGATTTGAGCTGAACAAAACAACCCAGATGTATGTGCCCAAGGGAGCTTATGTGATGCGGGGGCCAATTAAGCCATCGAGGCTGAATGAGCCCGTGGTTATTGGACGCGCGCCACAGAAGCCCATGAAAATCCTACTGTTGTGCCCTGGAACTACAACAAAATGGTGGTGACCTATAAGGGCAAAAAAATCCCAGGAGAAGTTCAAGAAAATAACCCTGTTGAAAAGTATTCCAATTTGGAAGAGGTGAACAACGCTACTAGAAAGCGCTTCCCACTTAAGAAGCCAGTGAGTGTCGAAGAAGCGGAGGCTTTCTTTCAAAACATGAAAAAGGCAGATTATGAGGTGATTGACCAGCTTCAAAAATTTCCCGAACAAGTCTCCTTGTTGGCTTTGTTGATGAACTCCGCCGAACATCAAAAGGTATTGATCAAGACCCTTAACGAAGCATATGTGCATGTTGACACTTCTGTAGAGCAGTTGGAGAGAATGGCAGAAAGATTTTTCGCAATCAACCAGATCACTTTCAGCAAAAATGATTTGCCCTCAGAAGGGGCCACACATTACAAAGCCCTACACCTAACAGTCAAATGCAAATGGCACTACGTGAAAAGGATTATGTTGGACGGAGGCTCTGGAGTATACATTTGCCCACTTTCAACTCTACAGCGCATGGAAATCGGGACCAAAATAATCTGACACAACAATGTCTGCGTACGTGCCTTCGATGGCATCAAAAGGGATACAATTGGAGAGATCGATCTAATTCTGACCATCGGCCCAGTAGACTTTGAAGTAACCTTCCAGGTTCTAGACATGGACACATCCTACAACTTTCTTTTGGGGAGGCCATTGATTCATGCAGCGGGGGCTGTACCCTCTACTCTTCATCAGATGGTGAAGTTCGAGCATGAGGATCAAGAGATCGTGGTCCACGGAGAAGGTGAGCAATCAATTTATCGGGACCCATCAGTCCCATGTCTTGAAGCAAGAGAGAGGAGTGAGCACATAGTTTATCAGGCTTTTAAAATTGTGGTTGCAGACCAGTACAAAGAAGGAAACCCTTGCCCCCAACCCTTCCTTTCTAATGCATCAATCATGGTGGCCAAAGAAATGATCCGACATGGCTTCAAACTGGGGAAGGGACTTGGGAAATCATTGCAAGGGATAGTTGAACTTATCACCCTGCCCACCAGTGAAAAGTTCTTCGATGTAGGCTTCCGACCCACTCCAGCTGATATAAGATAGGTAGATGATAGAAAGAATGATGGTTGGGTCTTGCCTCAGTCGGTTCCGCATCTGTACAGAACATTTGTCAAGCCAAAATACCAGAAGAAAGAAGATGATGAGGCCTTTACTGCCGAAGAGATTGAAGAGATCTGTGGGGCAATGAGGAAGATACTATATGAAACCCACATGGTCCAGCCAGGGGAGGGCTCAAGCACCGCTGAGGTGCTGTATATGGGACCCAATGCCAAGCTGCAGAATTGGAAGGCTACGCCATTCCCAATCAGGCGGGAGTCCCGGTAGACCTGTCCTACCACTTTTTCTGCATCGCGAGTTATGTCAGGGTGTAACTCGGATGTTTTTCTTTAGTTTCTTGTCTTTTAATTTCCAATCTCTAATAATGTGGCTTTAAATAACATGACATGCTTGCGGACTTCATGCCCAGATCCAAACACGCTGTCTAACTGCGAAATAATGAACCAAGAACCGGAATATGATGAAGAAGAGGATTTTAAGGAAATAAATCGAGAATTGGAACAATTTGAGAATAAACCTAAGCCAAACTTAAATAAAACCGAGCCGGTTAATTCGGGTAGCTCTGAAGAAGTCAAAGAAACCAAGATAAGCATTCATACAGATGAAAGAACCAGGGACGCATTGATCCAACTTTTGTTTGAATTCAAAGATGTGTTTGCTTGGTCATACGATGACATGCCAGGATTAAGTGTCGATTTAGTGGTCCATAAGTTGCCAACCTACCCCGATTATTCCCCTATCCAACAAAAACAGAGGAAGTTCAAAATTGATATCAGTGACAAGATTAAAGAAGAGGTCACAAAACAGTTAAAGGCATGAGTGATCCGAGTGGTCCGATACACCACATGGCTGGCTAATATAGTTCCTGTGCCAAAGAAAGATGGGAAAATCCGGGTGTGCGTTGACTACCAAGATCTGAACAAAGCAAGCCCCAAGGACAATTTCCCTTTGCCAAACATCCACATCCTTATTGATAACTGCGCCAAATACTAAATACAGTCTTTTGTGGATTGTTACGCAGGATACCACCAGGTGTTGATGGATGAAGAAGATGCAGAAAAGACAGCTTTTACCACACCTTGGGGCACTTACTGTTATAGAGTCATGCCATTTGGTCTGAAAAATGCCGGGGCAACCTACATGAGGGCCATGACTGCCATTTTTCATGATATGATGCACCAAGAGATAGAAGTGTATGTGGACGATGTAATCATCAAATCTAAAACCCAGGACGACCACGTTCGGGACTTGAGAAAATTCTTTGAGCGGCTGCGCAAATATGATTTGAAGCTGAACCCAGCCAAATGTGCATTTGGGGTACCATCCGGCAAACTCTTGGGATTTATAGTCAGTCGGAGGGGCATCGAGTTAGATCTAACAAAGATAAAGTCTATTCGGGATTTGCCTCCTCCAAGAACCAAGAAAGATGTTATGAGTTTGTTGGGAAGATTGAATTACATCAGTCGTTTCATTGCTCAGTTGACCTCCACGTGTGAACCCATATTTAAGTTGTTAAAGAAAGATGCGGCAATCAAATGGAAAGTTGAATGTCAAGAAGCTTTTGATAAAATCAAGGAATATCTGTCAAATCTGTCAGTCTTGGTCCCACCTGAACCAGAGAGGCCTCTGTTCTTGTACCTGACCGTCTTGGAAAATTCATTTGGCTGTGTCTTCGGGCAACATGACGTGATCGGAAAGAAGGAGCAGGCCATTTACTATCTGAGCAAGAAATTTACTAGTTATGAAGCCAAGTACACTTTATTGGAAAGAACTTGTTGTGCTTTGACATGGGTCGCTCAGAAGCCGAGGCATTATTTGCAAGCTTACACCACCTACCTCATAACCAGGTTGGATCCTTTAAAGTACATATTTCAGAAACCAATGCCCACTGGGAGATTAGCAAAGTGGCAGATCTTGCTCACAGAGTTTGACATAGTCTATGTCACTCGCACGGCAATGAAAGCCCAGGCATTAACGGATCATTTAGCTGAGAACCCAATTGATGATGAGTACTAACCTTTGAGAACTTACTTCCCAGATGAAGAAGTAAATTCAGTTGAGGCAATAGTTGAAGACACTCATGCTTGGAAAATGTTCTTTGATGGGGCAGTAAATGCAAAAGGTGTTGGAATTGGGGCAATTTTGATCTTACCCACTGGTCAGCACTATCCAGCCACAGCTCGACTTCGGTTCTTCTGTACAAACAACAACGCCGAGTATGAAGCTTGCATTATGGGTATAAATATGGCAATCGACCAAAATGTCGAAGAGTTGTTAATCATGGGAGACTCAGATCTGATTATCCGGCAAGCCCAAGGAGAATGGGAAACTCGAGATGTTAAGCTTATCCCTTACAAGAAGCATGTGGAAGACTTCAGCAAGCGATTCAAGTCAATAGAGTTCAGGTACATTCCTCGTTGTCACAACGAATTAGCCGACACACTTGCTGCTTTGGCCTCAATGCTGCCGTATCTAGGCAATGCTCACATAGATCTCTTGGAAATTCAAATTCGGGAAAAACATGGTTATTGTAATACAATTGAAGCAGCACCAAATACCCAACCATGGTACCATGACATCAAAAAGTTTCTGAAAACTCAAGAATACCCCGAGCAAGCCAGTGGAGACCAAAAGAGAACCATTACACGACACGCGAGTGGTTTCTTTTTGAGTGGGGATGTCTTGTACAAGAGAACTCCGGACCTCAATTTGTTAAGATGTGTTGACGCAGAAGAGGCTGGAAGAATCATGCATGAGGTACACGCGGGAGTATGCGGGCCCCACATGAATGGGTATGTTTTAGCAAAGAAAATCCTTCGAGCGGGTTATTACTGGATGACCATGGAAAAGGACTGTTTTAGTTTCGTTCGGAAGTGTCATCAGTGTCAGGTGCACGGTGATTTGATTCATGCACCTCCCACAGAACTGCATCCCATGTATGCACCTTGGCCATTTGCTGCCTGGGGCATGGACGTCATTGGGCCAATCGAGCCAAAAGCCTCAAATGGACACAGATTCATACTAGTTGCCATTGACTACTTTACAACATGGGTTGAAGCAATCACTCTCAAGTCTGTCACCAAGAAAGCTGTGGTAGATTTCGTGCACTCCAATCTTATCTGCCGTTTTGGCATTCCTGCAACTATTATCACAGGCAATGCTGCAAACTTGAATAGTCATTTGATGGGGGAGATATGTGAGCAATTCAAGATAATGCACCGGAACTCTACTCCTTATCGTCCTAAAGGCAATGGTGTCATTGAAGCAACAAACAAAAACATCAAAAAGATTTTGAGAAAGATGATTCAAAGTTCCAGGCAGTGGCATGAAAAGTTGTCATTTGCATTGTTGGGATATCGCACTACTGTGCGCACATCAATTGGAGCCACCCCGTATCTTTTGGTTTATGGCACGGAAGTCGTAATACCCGCCGAGGTTGAAATCCCCTCTCTCTGAATCATTATTGAAGCCGAAATTGAAGACAGTGAGTGGGTTAAAACCCGTCTGGAACAATTAACCTTGATCGATGAAAAGCGAATGGCTGCGATCTGCCACGACCAGTTGTACCAACAAATAATGGCTCGTGCCTATAACAAGAAAGTGCGGCCTAGAAGTTTCGAAGTGGGGCAACTCGTTTTAAGGCGTATTCTTCCCCATCACCAGGAAGCAAAAGGAAAATTTGCTCCTAATTGGAAGGGCCCATACGTCATCAGAAAGATATTGCCGAGAGGAGCATTGTATCTTGGCGATATCGAAGGAAATGATCCTGAAGCAGCTGTAAATGCGGATGCAGTCAAAAGGTACTATGTTTAGTCTTTCTGTAACAACAACATTGTCCGATTGGGAGGACGAAGGCTTTTATTCTCGCTACCCAAACACTATCTACCCTTTGCAAACCCATTTGTGCCGGTTACTCTTCTTTGATTGCCCTTTTTGGAACTTGAAAGTGTTATTGAAAAAAAAAGAAATGAAAATAAAGAAGAAGATGTTTTCCTGAACTGTGTTCGACTTGATTCCGAAAGGATACGTAGGCAGCCTCTCTATGGGGTTCAGTCACACCAAAATAAAAATTCAAATTCCCTCAAAAGTGAAACTGGGGCATATGTTGTAATGGTTCTGCGATAATCCCGCTTGAATGGTTCCAAAGTTGTAATTCGATCCAAATCATTTTTACCCAAATCCTTTCAAGTCCTTCCGATCAATCGGTGAGAATGTTCAAGGATCAGAGAATACAACTACTTGGATCCGATGCAATAAAAATGAGAGAAATAAAATGAGAGAGTCTTATTGGTGAAAACCCACACGGGCATCATAAGGCGACGGTAAGCAGAAAAATTGAAAATGAGAGAGCCTGGTTAGTGAAAACTAGTAAAGAGTACTATCAAGCGACAGTGAGAAGAGAAATGAGAGAGGTCGATTGGCGAAAACCCGTAAAGGGCGCCGTCGATCGAAAAGAAGACACCCCCCACCACTGAAAGAGTCCTGGCCAGGTTTCTCGATTTGGAGATGTGGTTCACAATGAGTTGGATAGTTGTACATATTGGATATCCAGTCCAAGAAGCATGTCATGTCTATTGAAGTTTGCATGCACCCCAGATAAGTCCTTCTTTCCCCCAAAAGGGACGCTTCTCCTTAAATTCATTTTTTCTTGTCCTTTCTTTAATTTTCCTTGAATCCCTTTCGGTCTAACTCTGTTCTGAAACTAATACAAAGAAAAGGTGGTAAGATTGGTTTTACAGGGTTTTGTTTAATAAAAGTCAAGTCCAAAGAAAAGTACCCAGCCTCAGTGGGTGCATCAAGTCGATCCCAACTGGCCATGATAACCGATGCTCTGAAATCAGAGTTATTGAAAATGAAAAGAAATCCAAAGTCAAAAGCCCCTAGAAGCAGATTAAAATTAAAGGGCCAAAGCCCTATACGGGTGAGCCGTCATGATAAATTTTGAAAAGTTGAGTTCCTCGGTTTTAGGAGAGAGATCAATCTTTAAGAAAAGCCAGCAAGCGGCAGAGGTTCTCGCCAAAAGAGTTGGGCCGAGATCAAGTGATCAAAAATAATTAAGGCCACAAAACCGACCACCGTTTCAAACTAACAATTGTTCTTTGTTTGAAAATTGAAACAGGTGCAATCCAAAGCAACAGTGCAAGAAGCAGGTGTAACCAAAATGGAAAAAGAAATGTGCAAACGCTAGAAATAACTTAGCAACAATAATCAACCCAAAAGGGAAGTCTCCTCCAAATTCTTTCCTGTATTTTTAACTAAAAAATGAATTGAAACAAAATAAATAAGAAGAAAATAAATAAAAAAAGGTAGTTTAGAAGCCCCAAAAGCAATCTTTTACCTTTTTGCCAACATTAGGGCTCCAATCCCTGAGTTGAGATTTTAGACATAGGGCCTTCGTTCCCTAGTCGCATTTTGCCAATATTAGGGCTCCAATCCCTGAGTTGAGATTTTTAGACATAGGGACTCCTTTCCCTAGTCGCATTTTGCCAATATTAGGGCTCCAATCCTTGAGTTGAGATTTTTAGACATAGGGCCTCCGTTCCCTAGTCGCATTTTGCCAACATTAGGGCTCCAATCCCTGAGTTGAGATTTTTAGACATAGGGCCTCCATTCTCTAGTCGCCTTTTGCCAACATTAGGGCCCCAATCCCTAAGTTGAGATTTTAGACATAGGGCCTCCATTCCCTAGTCGTCTTTATTGCCAGCATTAGGGCTCCAATCCCTGAGTTGAGATTTTTTAGACATAGGGCCTCCATTCCCTAGTCGCCTTTTGCCAACATTAGGGCTCCAATCCCTAAGTTGAGATTTTTTAGACATAGGGCCTCCATCCCCTAGTCGCCTTTTACCAACGTTCGGGCTCCAATCCCTAAGTTGAGATTTTAGACATAGGGCCTCCATTCCCTAGTCGTCATTATTGCCAACATTAGGGATTCAATCCCTGAGTTGAGATTTTTAGACATAGGGCCTCAATTCCCTAGTCGTCTTTTACCAACGTTACGGCTCCAATCCCTGAGTTGAGATTTTTAGACATAGGGCCTCCATTCCCTAGTTGCATTTTTTGCCAACATTAGGGCTCCAATCCCTAAGTTGAGATTTTTAGACATAGGGCCTCCATTCCCTAGTCGACTTTTTGCCGACATTAGGGCCTCAATCCCTAAGTTGAGATTTTTAGACATAGGGCCTCCATTCCCTAGTCGCTTTTTGTCAACACTAGAGCTCTAATCCCTGAGTTGAGATTTTTAGACATAGGGCCTCCATTCCCTAGTCTCCTTTTGCCAACTTTAGGGCTCCAATCCCAATTTTTAAAACTTTAGACATACGACCTCCATTCCCTAGTCGCCTTTCTTTTCCAACATTAGAGCTCCAATCCCTGAGTTGAGATTTTTAGACATAGGGCCTCCATTCCCTAGTCGCCTTTTTGCCAACATAGGATATCCACTCCCTAGTCGAGGTTATTTTAGATATAGGGCTCAATTCCCTAATCTCTTCCTCCTAAAGACACGCAATCCTTATTTTACCGCTTTCAAAAAAAAAGTTTAGATTTTAGTTACAAGTAACTTACAAAATTTTTCTAGTGAAAATTGGGGCAGAAAAATTTCGTTCGTTTCTTTGTTTTGGTGTCTGAGCAGGTTTGCCCTCGAGGCACAAGGTCTGAGACAACCAAAAGAATGAGTCTCAATCCAAAATAAAGAAAAGAAGAAAAGGATAAAAAATAAATGAACTCAAAGTGTTGATGTGGAGAAAGATGTGGACTGTTCAAGATATGATTGAAGTCACAAGCTTCGCATGTCCCGCCTTGATCCGAAAAGCTAAAGAAGAATGAACCAGCAGTTGCAGCTAACGAGCATCAAGATTCAGATCAGAGTCTGCAGGAAGAACCAGTCAAGATCAAGGACAAGTTTCACAAGACTCATAGATAGGAATCTTGTAACTCATAGCTGATAGGCTTGTTTAGTTTCTCTTTGATTTTTGATATAATAACAGGATCGCGGACCGGAGCCTCGACGGAACCTCACTCGACTCCTCAACTCATCATTCCATCATTTTTCTTGAACTACATGCGACCTGATTCCCTTATAACCCGGGATATGTAGGCTGTCCAAAACCAAGACTCGGTTGCACCCTTTCTCTTTTCTCTTATCCTTATTTCTTCTCTTTTGAATAAAGATATGTTCAAAAATTAGTCACATGGCTCACCTTATCTTTTCTTGAAAACTCTTCATGTTTCCAAGCAAAGAGGGGCAGCTGTAAACACCTAATTTTTGACAATATTTAGTTTTTTTTGTCACTTCTTCTATGTAAATATTTTAGGGGGTTTTAACATACAATTTTTTAGCTTTGTTATACTTTTTATTATAGGTTAAAAATACAAAATTTTAGAAGGTGAATTATTACTATTAATATTATTTTATTTTTATTCTTATTTTTAAATAATAATAAAAAATCCGAAAAATATTAATTTTTTTTAAAATTTTCGGGAGAGATTTAAAAAAATAAGAAAAAGGGAAGTATGGAATTAAAAAAAGAAGAAGTAAAAGTAGGTGGAATTCTCTTTTAAAAAAAGTAAAAGAAAGTGAAAAAATAAAAAAATAAAAGTAAAGTTTTGTGGAATTTTTTAAAAATAAAAAGTAAAAGAAAGTTGGAATTAAAAAATAATATAAAGGTAGCTGAAAATTTAAATTAAAATAAAGTAGAATTTTTTAAAGAAAAGTAAAAGAAAGTGGATTGTTTTTTTAAGAAAAGTAAAATAAGTGGAATTCTCTTTTAAAAGAGTAACAAAAGTGAGATTTTAAATAAGATAAAAGTAATTAAAGTTGGAATTTATAAAATAAAAGTAAAGAAAGGTGGTAATTCTTTTTATAAAAAAAGAAAAGCAAAATGTAAGTAAGATTTCTTTTAAATAAAAAAATAAAAAAATTTAAAAAAAAAATCTGATTTTTTTGAAAATTCTCCTATAAATAGAAGAGAAATATTTGAAGAAAAGAAGAGAAGAGAAGAGGGAAGAATATTGAGAGAAAACAAATTTTCTTCTTCTATACTAAATAGAATTTCTACTAGTTTTATTCTTTCTACCTATTTCTTTCAACAAAAAAAAAAACATATAGCCATTCATTACCTTGTTTAAAAAAAAAATACCTCAAAACAGGAGCTAAATCACACCAAAAATCAAATCCAAAAGCTTCAAACTCAATTTAAAAGATAGCCCAAAATACTAGCCCGAAGAGGTCGAAGTCGAGTTTGGTTCGAAAGGTTTCCGCTTGTTGCCTCTGATTGTGGTTCATTTGCATATTAAATTTGATGGTTGTTTGCTCCATACGTATTGAATAAGATCTTCATCTATAAAAGGTTCATTCTTTTCTTAACCAATGTTTTCATTATTTTTCTTTCACCGTATTTTCTTTTGATTTGTATATTATATTTGGGTTATCTACCAACTTGAAAGATATGAACAAAACAAATGAAGGAAGAGCATCAAGAAATAGAATTCGTGAAAGACAGAATGAGTTTCTTCAATGAAATTGTAGTTCATAGGGAAAGATAGGAAAATGTATTCAAAATGGAGAGAGAACGATGTAATAGCTTGGATCCAAATTAAAGGATGTTAAGTCAATAGCAAATTTGATACTGACATGGGTGATTAGGTCCATAATAACTCAACTCATATATTTCTTCAATAATAATTCTATATTCATAAATCATGACCTTGCAATAATCTCAAAGTAGTTTTAGGAAGAAACATAATCATGAATATTTGTAGTTTGCTTTAAATTGAATACAATCCTTTTAGAATAATCGAGGCACGCCATGCCAAATAAAATCTCAAAACTCATGGCCCTCATTTAATTAATTTTAATCCTTAGAAATCGAGGCGTGCCATTTAGTTGAATTTTCCATGGCCCTCGCAAACTTGAAAGTGCGTAGTTGCTTTAGGCGCGCTATTTTTTTTTTAAAATAAATAATTTCATAAACTCGGGTGTGCATTTTATGTGACCCAAATCCAAATCTCAACAACGTTAGATAAAATGTGTCGTGAACCGCGGGTGCATTTCATGTGACGTGGTTCAATACGTGTTTTATATGACGTTGAATTTTTCCAAAAAACAAATTAATTAAAAATGGCTAATAAGTTAACGATATACCATAGGTTGAAACATGTTTTAAAAATCAGATAATAGGCCAATTGTAATAGTTTAAGCGACCGTGCTAGAACCATGGAATCCGGGAATGCCTAACACCTTCTCCCGGGTTAACAGAATTCCCTACTCAGAATTTCTGGTTCGCAGACTTCAAAAGGAAAGTCGAAATTTCCTCGATTTGGGATTTAAAATAAATCGGTGACTTGGGACACCAAATAAACTATCTCAAGTGGCGACTCTGAATTAAATAATTAATCCTATTTCGAATAATGTCACTTAAATTGGAAAAACTCCCTTATATACCTTCGGGTGTGTAAAAATGAGGTGTGACATGTATTATTTCTTATTGACTGTTTGATATGTTATATTAATCCTAGGTTTATCAATTTTACTGTTTTATTCTAGGATTACTATTCCATCCTCTAGCAGATATAAGTTATCCCACTACTATTTTTAATCTTTGGATAACTTATCACATGCTTAATAACCAAACGAGTGATAAGGCGATACCATATTTTTATCCCAAAGTTAGTTTTACTTATCCAGTGTACGTAACGACCCCTTAAAGAGCTAAAAATATCCCTATTTATATTTTGCACAATCAATCTAATCTTTCATACAGCAACTACGGTAACTGTTAGCTTGTCATCATAATAAGCTGCTCCTCTTTAATTACCATATTGTACGTGAAACGGCTAGAAAGAGTTTGATAACATTGTCCGGAACAAAAGTTTCCCTTTTTGCTTAATTAAGCAACATGTTTCTAAGGATGTTAATGACGTGTTGAAGCAATTCAAGGTCAAATTAATCATCCAATAGGCATCTTCTGTTTTGCTACCACATGTGCAGGTTGTTGTGAAGCGTGACTAAACGAAGGATATAATAATTTCAAGAGAAAAATAATAAAAACTCTCAAAACAAGACAAGATAAGATTTACGTGGTTCAGCAATTTTTACCTACTCCACGGTCACGTAAAGAATAACTCTTTATTGATGTTGAGAGAAAGACGAATGTTTGTGTGGGATAATTTTACAAATGAGAAGGGGTTACCTATTTATAGGCAGAACGCGTCTGCTGAAAGAAAACTTTCAGCGAATGTGAATATGAAGAGGACGACACCGCAAACTGCGCGGCAAATTCTTCTTTCACATTTGCAGTCATTTTCACTCTCACTGTTTCTTTAATTCATTGTCAGTTTCGTATGTCTTTTGCTTCTCTCTTTCATGTCTTATTGCTTTTCTTTCATTGCCTTTTACTTTTATTTGTTTCTTTTACCAAGAAAAGGGTTTGTTCCCGTCAATCTCCCCCTCAAACCCATGATATATCAAGAAAGAAAATTTTAAAAAAAGATTTGTTATTCTCTGATGGCGCATTCACATTATCAATCTTGAAAGCTAATTGAGGGAGTGCACAACCTTAGTTTGTCAACATCGACAACTTTGGTCAACATATCTGACGGATTCTTCGGTCCTGGTATCTTTTGTAAGGAAAGAGTTCCTTCACGTATCAACTCTCGAATATGATGATACCTCAGTTGGATGTACTTTGATCTTGCAT
Source organism: Nicotiana tabacum (assembly GCF_000715075.1). Taxonomy (NCBI): domain Eukaryota; kingdom Viridiplantae; phylum Streptophyta; class Magnoliopsida; order Solanales; family Solanaceae; genus Nicotiana; species Nicotiana tabacum. The sequence continues at coordinate 155,993,364 of NC_134084.1, forward strand.
GAAATACTGATTCTTGGCAAGACGAATTGCATTCTGGCTATCGCTAAAAAGCTCACAATTGTCCTGGTCTTTACCTAGCTCTTTAAGAAAGTTCTTGAGCCAGATCATCTCTTTTTCAGCTTCTGAGATTGCCATATACTCTGCTTCTGTGGTAGATAGAGCAATATTTTTCTGAAGTCCGAATATCCAGCTAACAGCAGTACCACCCAAGGTGAACACGTAGCCCATAGTACTTTTGCGACTATCCAGATCGCCGCTTAAATTTTCATTAGCAAAACCTTGTAAGATAATATTGCTCTTTTAAAAACAAAGTATCATACCTAAGGTGCCTTTGAGATATCACAATATCCATTTTACACCTTCCCAATGCTCTTTTCCCGGATTTGACATATATCTACTGACAACTCCAACTGCATGGGCTATGTCAGGTCTAGTACAAACCATAGCATACATCAAATTTCTTACTGCTAAAGCATATGAAACTTTGGACATGTACTTCCTTTCTTCATCTGTCGTAGGTGATTAGTCCTTCGACATATTAAGATTGCTTCCGAGTGGAGTGCTTTTGGTCTTTGCATCATGAAGACTGAACCTGCTTAATACCTTCTATATGTACTTTTCTTGAGACAACTTTAAAGTTCCTTCTGACCCGTTTCTGCTAATCCTCATCCCAAGCATTTGCTTGGCTGGTCCTAAGTCTTTCATTTCAAACTCCTCCACCAGTTGTTGCTTAACCCTGTTGATCTCTTTTATGCTAGATCCTGTAATTAGCATATCATTAACGTCCAACAGTAAAATGATATAGGATTCATCAAAATTTTTGATATAACAACAATGGTCCATCTCACATCGCGTGAAACCATTATTATGCATGAATCCAACAAATTTTTGTACATTGTCGGGGAGCTTGTTTCAAACCATACAAACTCTTCTTCAACTTACATACAAGATTTTCTTTACCATAAACTTGAAAACCTTCAGGTTACTTCATGTAGATGTCTTCTTCAAGGTCACCATGCAAGAAAGTAGTTTTAACATCTAGCTGCTCCAAATGTGAATTTTCTGCAGCTATGATACTTAGCACCAACTTGATAGTAGTTAATTTGACTACAGGAAGTGAAGATCTCGGTGTAGTCAATTCCTTCCTTCTGCCGAAATCCTTTTACTATTAATTGTGTTTTGTATCTCTTCTTACTGTCATGCTCTTCCTTGACCCCGTACACCCACTTTTTCTGCAATGTCTTCTTTCCTTTTGGTAACCCTGTAAGTATCCATGTTTTATTCTGTTCATCTATTCTTTCATGGCTAGCTTCCACTTATCAGAGTTTATCACCTGCATTGTTTCAACAAAATGCTCTGATTGTCCAGCATAAGTCAGAAGTAAATAACGGGGAGAGAGAGAGAGAGAGAGAGAGAGAGAACCTATCTGGAGCATTTGTGACTCTTTTAGATCTCCTCAATGTAGGTTCAGGAGTAACTGACCTTGAATTTGATTCAAGTCCTAGCTCCAAATGTGGTTCTCCGTTTGTCGGATTCTGATCCAGATTCATCTTCTAGTTTTGCATCTTCAATTCAGAATCAGTTGTAATCTCTCTAGCCACTTCATTTTATGAGATTTCTTCTAACTCAACCGTTTCAGATATGTTTGTTTGCTGGTGCTAGTTGGTTCTACTCCAAGCTTGTCCTTGTACATCACATTTTCATTGAATGTGACACTCTTGTGTCTTAATATCTTTCTATTCTGATCATCCCAAAATTGATAACCAAAATTATTATCACCATAGCCAATAAAGAAATATTTTTTGGCTTTAAGATCAAGCTTATCTCTATCATTAGAGTTTATATGCACATAAGCAACTCAACAAAAAAAATTCAGATGTGAGAGAGTTACCTCCTTTCCTGTCCATACCTCCTCAGGAATTTCAAAATTCAGCGGTACAGAGGGTCCCCTGTTTATGAGGTAAGCTGTTGTGATAACAGTCTCGGCCCAAAAATACTTCGGTAACCAGAATGTATTCTCATACTCCTGGCTCGTTCATATAGGTTCTGTTCATCATCCTCTCAACAATGCCATTTTGTTCCGGTGTTCCAGGAACTGTCTTGATCATTCTGATCTCATTCTCATAGCAGAATGTTTTGAACTCTTGACTATCAAACTCTCCTCCATTGTCATACCTCAGACATTTTAACTTTAGGCTTATCTGATTTTCAACTTCAGCTTTCCATCTTTTAAAGGTAACAAACACATCATATTTATTTTTCAGAAAATAAACTCATACCTTTTTTGTGGAATCATCAATGAAAGTAACATAATAGCGTGAGCCTCCTAGAGAAGTTACAGGAGCTGGTCTCCACTCATCTGTATGCACTAGTTCCAGGCTTCTGCCTACATCACACCTTTAGAATGCAGCGCTTCATTAGACTCTGTGCGCAGAATACGTTTTGCACAGTGCTGGCATTTTATTTTTGGTAATATGAATCATCTATTCTGCTCAATTGCTGCAAAACTCTAAATCTTATAGTTCTCGGTATAAATCTCTGACTATACTTTAAAAATGCAGTGATGGGCATCTTCTTTTCTTTTTCTTTAATTCACCTTTTCGATTTGAAATGATTTCCTGCATTATATAAAAAGGTAAAAAGTCAGCTTTACTAACAGCTTCTATACTCTATTCTGAATGAAGAAGAACCAATCATTTTTTTTCTTTTAATATTTCAGACTTCCTACACACACCAATTCAGCATATATACTGATCATACCATTGTATCTGCAATGCATTCTTTCTCAAGTAACTAAGTGAGAGAGACAAAGGGAAAGAGATGGGAAAGATGAAAGTAGTTTTATTGCTTTGTTTCATAATCATTGCTACGCCAATGGCTCGCTAAAACCTATTGGATTAATGCAACCAGTGGGGATGCTATTGTTGAGTATAATGTTGTAGTCCAGCATTATGACATTTGATGCTTTGCTAATTTTATTTTTTGATTTTCATTTGTAATTTTATGTTTCATTATATTCAATACTTCTATAGTTTCTGTATTTATTCATTAGAATAAAGATGTCCACTGAATATCGATGAAATAAAACCTTAAAGATTTTAAAAAAGAAAATATAGTAGCAACTACAAGAAAATCACATATTACATGGGAATTTTGCTGAGTTTCCCTTCCGAATAAATTTCAATGGAAAAACCTCTTTACTTGGGGATTTTGAATCCGAATCCGTATGTAAATTACATGCGGATTTTCCTTCCGAATAAATTTCAATGGAAAAACCTCTTTACTTGGAGATTTTGAATCCGAATTCGTAAGTAAATTCCCATGAAAATTCCCAATTACAAGTTTAGTATTCAGTATTACTATTACTAATTACTAAATGTACATGTAAACCGCGCCCTATATATTCGTGTTTTTTAATGAAATTTTTACATTCCTATGCCACATAGGAAACCTTATTACCCTCAATATTTAAGGTTTGACTTAATTACACTTAGTACATCAAATTACCGATTCTATACCATAATTAATTAAGGGTATAATTAATTGTACATTTTTTACTCCTTAATTAAAGGAGTCTGCACGTTTCTCTCTCCTAACCCCTCAGTCCCACCCACGTTTTACCCATACCCACGTTCTTTTTACCATTTTCCATCTTCTGAAATCAAATTCTCCCTCTAAATTCATAGAAAATTGAAAAAACCCTTCAACAAAGTTGGTTCCCCATTTTACTCCAGTTGAAGTTCATAAATGAAGAACAACAAAGTTCATCAAATTTGAAGTCAAATCTTCAAAGTTCATACACACATTTACCTTCAGCTTCAAATTTTCTCAATGAAGAAGAACAAACATTCAAAGAGACAAGAGAGCAACAATTCCACCATTAAAAAGCTTTGAAGCTTTGAATTCAAATTTGGGTTTTCAAAAATCATTATTTGTTTTGATTGGGTGTTGTTGTAAATAATTGAAAATATGTTTTGGAGCTTATATCTCAATTTTGAAGGGGTTTTGGTGAAGATTTAGACTTGGTTTTGGCTGAATTTCAGATTGAAACTCGAAGAAGAAGAAGAAGAAGAAGAAGAAGAAGAAGAAGAAGAAGAAGAAGAAGAAGAAGAAGAAGAAGAAGAAGAAGAAGAATTGCAGCAATTGTAGATAAATTGTAGACTGTTTTTTTTGCAGAAGATTTGTAGAAGTTTTAGTCGTTTTTGATTTGTGAAAACAAAAAATAAAGCATCTACAATCAGAATACAAATAATCTACAATTTATCTACAAAATATCTACAAACTGGGTACATTGAATTTTTATATCCCAATTCCCATCCAATTGTAGCATAATTGTGATTTTTGATATAATTGCGTTTTTTCAGAAGATTTGCAGGAGTTTTGCCGTTTTTATTTGTGAAAATAGAAAATAAAGCATCTACAATCAGAATACAAATAATCTACAATTTATCTACAATTTCTACAATATGTCTTCTTCTTCTTCTTCTTCTTCTTCTTCTGAAATTCAGTCAAAATCAAGTCTAATCTTCACCAAAACCCTTCAAAATTGAGATATAAACTCAAAACCATATTCCTGATTATTTTCAACAGTACTCAATCCAAACAAATAATGATTTTTGAAAACCCAAATTTGAATTCAAAGCTTTCAAGCTTTTTAATGGCTATCAATGGTGGAAAATATCTGGAAGAATATTTATTTCCATAATTGTAACGCGCTTAAATAGGAATATCTGGAAGAATATAATTTGATCTGATTTACGCCAAATCTTTTTAGAATAATCTGTTCCTCAATTTTAGCTCGACAAATTAGGAATATTCAGCTACTATTAATTAATATTTAATGATTGGTATAATAACTGTAGAAAAAATATGGAAAAGGCGGGTAAATTAGAAACTATGCACATTTTTGGTAATAAGGTTTCATATATGGTATAGAAAGAAAAAATCTCCTTCCTATACCATATAACATGTAGGAGTCAGTCGGATTCCCTCTCAAAAACTGTAAAGTCTTTTCCTTTGCTCTCCATGCTTGCATGTAGCTTAGGTTCACTCCGTGTTCGGATAACATGTCAGTTTGTATGTCCTTTGGTGTGTAAATAGTCTTATGATCACAATACTTTGGAATGACCATGCTAGCAACTACAGTTGTAGTATATTTCTGATGTATGAATGTTTCATCCATTAAGGCGCATGTGTGTTGTCGGTTGAAACTCCTTATCTTGAACATTGCGGAATCATTAATTGATGTTGCCTTGGAGTGGCATTTACAGTTTTCACCAACGAATACAAGCCAGTAGCTACAAAAAAATACAATATTTAATACAGATTATAAATGTAGATGCAATAAAAGGACCGTTTTAACATAAAGTAACATAAACTACAATTTAACTACAATATAGCTACAATTTATCTACAATGTTTAAAAAACACATATCTTGAGTAAAACACTGCTTCTAATGATCTTTTCTCCACAAATATCTCAATACCTTCTATGACTAGATCTTTTAACTCTGAACTGGAACTTGTGCATCACAGAAAAGTGCTTCATTGCAGCAGTTACAGTTTGCTTGTCCTGATACACTTGTCCTTCTTCAATAGCAGTTTGCGTAGATTCTGTTATTATTTCACTTTGATATTCCTCTATAGCTGGAGAGGATGGCATATCAAGTAACTTTAGGGATCCAGACGAACCTACATCAAAATAAAGATAAACAGTGTCATTATAATTTTGTAGAATCTTTGTAGATATAGTGAAAATTTTGTAGTCATCCATTTTAGGATGTCAGACATTGTAGTTAAATTGTACTATAACTGTTGCAATTTATAGAAATTTGTGAAAACAATACTGCTTCGTACATAATTAAACTGATTTGTATTTTATTTGACTTGATTTTGTTCTAAACATAGATTGTAGTTTTATTTGAAGACAACATTTTAAAATCAACAATTTCTAATCATAGATTGTAGTTTATTTTGTGGTATAAATGTAATAACTTTGTAGATAATTTTGAAAACAACATTGCTTTATTCTTTCATTAAACCGATTTGTAGTTTAATTGTAGGTAAACATAGTAATTTTGTAGATAATACCGTAAAACCATAATTCTATGCAATTTCGAACTATACAAACTTGCAGTTGTGTTATCGTTGGTGATTGCCAATTTCATATTGAAATTTCATACACTTATACATAATGGATATGAACCTAAGTTTTTATTCTCCTTTTTGGTCTCCATATATACACGAACCCCCATATCATTCCTAATCTCCATTGGGGGACAATTATCGTTCACCATGTATTTGATTTCTACAATTTTTTCTGAAGTATCAATCGATAGTTGTTCTGCAATGGTAGAAATCAGAATACTGTAGCTTGCATTCTCATCTACCACAATGGCATCAACTTCAAAATCTCTAAATCTGCCATAGTTATCCCAATTCTCATTCAATTGTAGCATGATTGTAATTTTGGACATGATTGCGTGTTGTTGCTGATGTATTATTCTAAATTTTTTCGTTTTTTTTTTTGGATTTCTAGATTGAGAGAAAAAAAGATGAAGAACAGATATATGATCGCCAATTTGATTTCTGAAAACGACGAAGAACAGAATATAGCAATGTTGAGTTGTTGAATCTCGAAGATTTGAATCTACAATTTGAATTCAGTTTGTTGAAGCCGTTCGTAGTTTGTTGAAGTTGTTCGTACTTTTTTTAAAAAAAATTTGAATTGTAGTTTAAGAGTAAATTACGCAAATGCTAAATCTCCTTTCCGTTTCAAAACTTGAATTTAATGTAGAATCAATCAATCAATCCCAAGATTCTTTCCTGATTTTCGCGCAATATTAAGTGAAGATTCTGCACTATTAATTCCTACTAAACGAATGGTACAGAAATTGTAGAAAAAATGTGAACTAGGCAGGTAATTTAGATATTATACACATATTTAGTGATAAAATTTCATATATGGTATAAGAAGGAAAAAATTCCTTTTTTAATTCTTATTCTTATCATTGTTGAGACACACTTACTGCTACCGAAGCCCATTACCGGCATCGACGTTCCAACCTGCGTAGTTTATAAAATGCAAAAGCTTACAACTCTTGGCCGATATGGGACAAAAATGTCCACTTCCACTTCCCAAATGTAGTACTGTTTACTTACTAATGCTTGCCTCTTATTTTTTTGTTTTTATTTTTTATTTAGTAAAATGATGCATTATTTGTGGATTTCATAAATCAAATGGAACACTCTTTTCCAAGTAATAACAAAATACACGTATATTACTACCACGACCCCAACCCCGATTGTGATGGTGCCCAACACACTGCTAGGCAAACCCGACCATATAATGACCTTAACCCATTTGTCACACAGTTCGAGATTAATTACCACAGATAATTTACCAAGTCATAATACTTGAAGTCTGAAATAAGAGCTAAAACATGTGAAATCTCAATAATAATCCTACAACATAGCCCAAAAGGATCCGGTGTCACAAGTCTGAGCCTCTAATACAGGTTTATCAACCTAATACATGTCCATCTAGGAAATACTAATTAAAAACAAGGATAGAAGGGAGAGATCAGTGCTGCGGATGCAATGCAACTACCTCGATGCTCCCGGATATGCGCTGCTCAACTGAAATAATCCTCACTCAGCCTCAGATGCACCTGGATCTGCACGCAAGGTGCAGGGAGTAATGTGAGTACTCCGACCTAGTGAGTAATAAACATAAATAATGGCTGAGAATAAGAAATCATAGAAAAGCACAGGGTAATCTATAATTAGGCAGTTTAAGACAAGTAGAATGAAAGCGATAAACCAATGAAATCGAAGTATAGAATTACTACCACAGATAAGCAGATAAATGACAGATAAATAAGGAAATGCAACACATAAAACGGTACTCTCTTCAATCAAATAGGACTGAAATGAAGTAATATGTCAAATAGTGAAGAAATAGTGATAACAATCCCCGAAGGGTCCAAATAGTTGGCACAAAGCCTAAATATAGCAATCAACCCAAATAATGATGATAACAATTATGCTTCAATCAAATACGCGGTAAAAACATCACTCGGGACGGACAAAGTCACAATCCCAATAGTAAACGACCTCACGCTCACCATCAAGCGCGTGTCTCACCTCAATATAGCACTACTATATGCAAATCCGGGGTTTCAAACCCTCAGGACATCATTTACATTTATTACTCACCTCGAACCGGCTAAAGCTCTAGCTCGCTATGCCCTTGCCTCTCAAATCGACCTCCTCGTGCGTCGAATCTGACTAAAACCACAACGGATACGTTACAATAGTCTAAGGGAACAAAACCCAAGCGAAAATAATCGAAAAACATCAAAAATCCCGAAATTAGTAAAACCCGAGCCCCGGGCCCACTTCTCAAAACTCAGAAATTTCTACATCAACGGATTCCTTATCTCGCCACGAGTTCATACATATCAAAATCACAAGAATCGGAGTTCAATTGACCCCTCAAATCACTAATCTTAGCTCTCTTAAGTTCAAACCCTAAACCACCATTTATTCCTTAAATTTTCAGTCCTAATTCATGAAGTAACACCAGAGAATCGTGTTTGAGGTCGAAGAATCCTTACCTTATCGAAGCTCCTCGAAATCCCTCTTTAAAATCGCCCACAATTCTCCAAGTCCGAAGTAAAAATGACTAACCCTTCAAAATTCGCGAAGAAGAACTTAAATACCTTCTGCCCAGACATAACCACTTCTGCGGTTAAATTACCGCTTCCGCGGTACCCCTTCTACGGTCAAAACTCCGCATCCGCGAAAATCACTTAGCCTCCTTGGAATCGCTTCTGCGGTCGAAATCCCGCATATGCGGCTCCTAGTCCGCTTCTGCGGAAATAGCTGACCAGGACAACCCTCGCTTTTGCGACCTCCTCTTCGCATGGGCGACACCGCTTCTGCGGTCCCAATTCCGCAAAAGCGGAAATACCAGAAACATCAGCAAATTCTGAGTTGCACAAGTCCAAAACTTCCCGTTAACCATCCGAAATCACCCCGAGGCCCTCGGGACCTCAACCAAAAACACCAACACATGCTAAACACCATCCAAATTTGTTCCAATCATCAAAACACCTCAAACAACACCAAAACCATCAAATTACATCGAATTCAAACCTAAGTTCTTCTAAAACTTCCAAAACACGCATTCGGTCAAAAATCCAATCAAATCACCTCCGAATGACATGAAATTTTACACACACATCCCAAATCACATAACGAAGCTACAGCAACTCTCGGAATTTCATTCCGACCCTCGGATCAAAATCTCACCTATCTACCGAAATTCGCCAAAATACTAACTTCACCAATTCAAGCCTATTTCTATACCGGACCTCCAAAACCACTCCCGATCACACTCCTAAGTCACAAATCATCACCCGAAGCTAACCGAACCACCGAAAATCACATCCGAACCCTCTAACTCATTAGTCAACATCCGATTGACTTTTCCAAACTAGGCTTTCCTTAAAGAGACTAAGTGTCTCATTTCCTACCCAAACCAATCCAAATCAACTCGATCACACCAAATACAGAAAATGAAGCATAAAGAAGCAGAAAATGGGGGAAACGGAGCGGTAACTCATGAGACGACGGGTCGGGTCGTCACAATTACTTCTAATTTTAAAATATTCTTAGTTATTTTTCAAATTTTTATTTATATTTCTCAAATAACATATTAATTTTATTTTTATATAAAAATACATTAATTAAAAAAGAATTAAACACATTATACATGATAATTAGTAAGAATTATTTTGCTAATCCTAATAAAGTATACATGATTAAGTTATTTTAATAATGGTAGGATTTAAGCAAGAGATGATGTTAGAAAGTAGAATCATAAGATCATTCGATATTAAGTTTCAATACTAACAATCTCAAACTATTTCATTTTGTATGTACTATAATTGAATTTTATTTAATTAAATACTTGTGAAAAAAAATGACATACATAAGATAAAAAGTTAATAAAACTTAGTTACATTTTTATAAATGTAATATAATTTTTCTCTTCTTAGAAATTAAACTTAAATACTTCTCAATCATTTAGTTATATTTAGCATATTTTTTGATAATATTAGCTGAAGTATGTCAAATATAGTCGTATCTTAGTTTTATCATCCCCTTTATACCAACCATATTAAATTCTTAATGCTTAAAATAATTTGCTTTTTGATAATTATTTTGTTATTGAATTTACTATAAAGATAATAACCGACTATGTTATATGTTATGCTTAATGGTTTATAATGCCCAACCAAACATATATACATCATTAAGTTTTATATAGGATCAATAATTTTATATTTGCCTACACATAAATCGACGAAATATAATAGATAAAGTCAATTCCTATGGATATTTTTTACATAAGTTTTTGTAACTTTTAGAAAAACATATTTTTTAAATTAAAAAGTAACTACTTCATAAAAATTCATAATATTTTTAAAAGTATTTAAATAATTTCAAACTCAAATATATAGTTGTAAAATCCTCAAGTAAATTTTCAAATATTATATATCCAATTAAAACAACAACAATGAAATTTCTATCTAAATCCTAAGAATAAATCCCCATTCAAAACCGTAGCATGAAACAATCAAGTAAATTCTCAAGAAATAATTTTTATTTAAAACCACACAAATAATCTCTATTTAATTTCTTAGCTAATATTATTTCTAGTTAAATCCCAAGCTATATTGTAAAGAATAAATTTCTAGCAAGAATTACAACAGTATAATCCCATATTTATCCACCAAAATAAGTAAATCCCCAAGAAAAAAATTCTAACTAAATTCACAATAACAAAATCTCTTGGTAATTCCCAAGGTAAGAAAATTCACAGGTAAATTCCCAAAAAAATATCCCGAACTAAATTTACAGCAATAACATCCTTAAGTGATTCCACAGGTAAAGCCAAAAAAAAAAAAATCCCTAGCTAAATTTGTAGCAACAATATCTCCAAGTAATCTATAATCTATAATCTATAACTGTGACGACCCAAAGGGTCATCACCGGTTTTCTCTCTTTTTTCGTGCTTCTGAGGCCTTGAAAACCTCACCTTTAGTTGCCTCAATTTGCGTGCATAGTCCGGGCGCGTAGCCGAAAAAGCTTATGTGTTAAATTATGTGAAATTTGATAAAATATGGATTTAAAATGGTTAAAGTCGACTTTGGTCAACATTTTAGGTAAACAGATCCGGACCCGTGATTTGACGGTTCCGTAGGGTCCGTAGAAAAATATGGGACTCGGGCGTATGCCCGAAATCAAAATCCGAGGTCCCGAGCCCGAGAAATGAATTTTTAAAAGAAATTGTTTTCTGAAATTTAATATGAAAATTTGAAATAAAAATGAATTAGAAAGCATTGGTATCGGGCCCATATTTTGGTTCCGGCGCCAGTACAGGTCTTATATGTGGTTTAAGCGCTTTTTGTGAAATTTGGTTGAAATCAGACGTCGTTTGACGTGATTCGCACTTGAATTCCTAAATTTGCAACTTGATGATGTTTGAGAAAAACTCTTGATTTTGAGGTTTGATTCATTATTTTTGAAGTTATTTAGGCGATTTGATCGCACGGATAAGTTCGTATGATGTTGTTGAGTTAGTGCATGTATTTGGTTAGGAGCCCCGAGGGCTCGGGTGTGATTCGGATGTGTCTCGGGATGGTTTTAGCATTAGAAAAAATTGCAGAAAGTAGCAGTTCTGGTGTTCTGATATTTAATTCTATGTGATCGCATAAGTAGCATCGCGATTGCATAGTGTAAGCTTCTAGGTGCCCAGTTTTGTTCTATGCGATCGCATAGATTCATCCGCGATCGCGTAGCCTAGCCACAATTCATTCAATGCGATCGCATCCTTCTTCCGCGATCGCAGTTCATAAAACCAAACCTGAAAGTGCGAAGTCCTTTCTTCTATGCGATCACAATGCTTGGTTCGCGATCGCAGAAACCACCCTTCCCTTCCCCTATGCGATCGCATAGAGCAATTTTGCCCAGTTATAAATTTTAATTCCAGAACAGTGTAGTTACGGGATTCTTACAAAATTTCACAAACTCTTTCTTCTCCAAAGTTCTAGGGCGATATTTGAAGCATTCTTTCACCATAAACTCTTGGGTTAGTAATCTTTAACTTATTCTCTTCCATTTTCATCAACATCTATTGAATTTCTTGGCCTAAAACATGTAATTTAGGGTAGAAATTGGGGGAGTGGGGTAGAGTTAGAGCTTTTTACTTTTTCTTAATTTGGACCTCGTTTTGGGGTCGAATTTGAAAATAAATTATATATTCGGGCTCGTGGATGAATGGGTGATATGAATTTGGTCCGAACCTCGTGTTTGGACTATGTGGGCCCGGGGTCGAAATTTGGTATTTTTGGAAGAATGCTAGAAATTTCATATCTAAGATATGGGATTTTGTTATCGAATCTGTATTGATATTATTGAATTAATTATGCCTAGATCGTTGTTTCGGAGTCGGATTATAAAGGAAAGGCAGTATTTGAGGGTTGATTGCTATTCTTTGGACCGAGGTAAGTGTTTGTTCTAACTTTGGCTTGAGGGAATAGGATTAGAGTGTTGTTTGCTATTTGCTAATTGTTGAGTACGGTGTATAGGCATGGTGATGAGTATCTATACACCGGAGTCTAGCATGACCGTGAGTTTTATTTGTGTTTATTCGGATTTGTGATACCTCTTCCTTGTTAAATTGATAAATTTCATATAATGTGAAGAGTTTGATGAAGAATTATGATTTGTACATTCTTGAAGCATTGGCTCGAGTATATCATAAAGCGTGAAAGTATATGAAATGATTGAACCCCTTTGGAGCATTGACTCAGGTGGTAAAGTGAGATAAGAGGTAAAACTGAAAGACTTATTGAATACGAAGTACGCCCTTCTTGTTGCTTTGTTGACTATCTCCCTTGCCGGGATGCTGAGATTATTGATATTGTTCCCTTGCCGGGTTTTTAACTGCTTAATTGTGCTCCCTTGCCGGGAGTTAGCTGTTTATTTGTATTCTCTTGCCGGGATTTCTATCATTATTTGTCTACTCCCTTGCCCCTTGTTTGTGATTGTTGCTTGGGTGAGGAAGAGTGATAAAGCACGAAGGGTGATGCCGTGCCGCACGATGTACCATTCCGTGCCGATTTTATTGATTATATGGTAAGGAAAGAGAGTAAAAGCACGAAGGGTGATGCCGTGCATATTTCATTTATATGATTGCTTTGGTGAGGACGAGAGCGTAAAACACGAAGGGTGATGCCGTGTATTTGTTGCTTTCTGATTCCTTGTTGATATCCGAGTTATGTTGTTTCTTTCATTACTTGTTCTTATTTGATTTACTTTGAGGTTATAGATTTCCTTACCCTATTTGCCTTGTGATTGTTGTTTGGGTGAGGAAGAGCGTAAAACACGAAGGGTGATGCTGTGTATTGTTTTGGTGAGGACGAGAGTAAAAGCACGAAGGGTGATGTCGTGCAAATTGTTGACTTTTGATTCTTGTTGACATTCTGGCTTTGTTACTTCTTTCTGTTATTGAGGATTTTTATTTGAAACTGTTAGCTCCCCATAGCATGCCCCCCCTCTTAGCTGTGTAAATTCTGTATATTTCCTTTTATTGCATATATCTGCACAGGTTGTTTTGGTAGGTCCTGTCTAGCCTCGTCACTACTTCGCTGGGATTAGGTCAAACACTTACCAGCACATGGGGTCGGTTGTGCTGATGCTACACTCTGTGCATCTTTTTGCACAAATCCCGGAGTCTCTCTCTCTTTATTCAGTTTGTTATCTTTTGTACCGAAACAAACAGTTTATAATTTTCTTTCAGACGATTGTATTTAGTAAATCTTAGAAGTTCGTGAGCATTGTGACACCAATCTTGGGTAGAGGATTATGTTAAACTTTCTGCATTTCTATTCAGTTTTTATATAAGTTAAGACTGTGAGCACGTGATTTTTGCCTTACGAAAAAATACTCCGAAATAAATCAAAATAAATTTCTTTTACTGTGTAATTTCTGAATTTGCGTGATGTTAAAAATTTGTTTATGTCCGTAAAATGTTTGCTTTGTCATAATTAAACAAAAATAAAATAAAATACATATTTGCATGAATATAGGATTTAATTATGCATTTAAGAGATAATTTAAAATAAAATCACAAAAATATGCATTGGTTTTATTTTAAATGTTTCATTGTGTGATTGATGTTTTGACTATGTGTTAAATAATTGTTATGAAGTAATTAATATTTTTGTGTAAGGTTAAAAAGTGTTTTATAATTTTTATTAAGATTTTTTATAAATAAAAATAAAAAAAGTTTTTGTAATGGTGAAAAAAATTGGACCTGGATTAAAATCCAGGCCCAAGTGAATTAATTCCCTTCACAGCCCAATCCCCTTTAGCCTAGGTCCGGTCCAGTCCGAAAGGAGTCAATACGACAGCGTTTAGTCATGGCTCAGCATGGACCGTTCGATCAAATCCAATCAACGGACGAGATCTTCTACCCTTACCCGAAACCCGTAACCCGACCCTTTGACCCAATACAGGCCGACCCTGAACTTAGACCAAACGACGTCGTTCGGATTAGTGGATTAATCCTGGCCATTAATCTTACTTGATCGGACGGATAACATCAGTCCACCCCACCCCTATATAAGTCCCCAAGCCTTACCCGGCCCCTAACTAAACACCCCCCTCTCCTACACTGTTCATCATCGTCCCCTAAGCCCCACTCCTAACCCTAGCCGCCCTAGGATTCCACCGCCTGAAACCCGGCGGCATCAACGCCGCCGGTCACCAAAATAACACCATAGAATCCCCTGAGCCTCCTCTATCCAAATATGTTAGCCGTTGGGCTCGAATCCTCCTGAAGGTTCTCGAATCTTCGTTTGAAGATTCGAGCCAAGTTCAGACCTAAACCAAATAACACCTAGTTAACACCATAGCTTCCCCTAGTCATCCTGAGTATGGATCTGTTGGTTGTTTGGCTCGAATCAGTCCCGAGCTTCTCGAATCTTCTTTTGAAGATTCGGACCAAACAAGGACGAACTCAGATCCGTTTCAAATTAACACCAAATAACCCCTAGGCTACCCTCACCATTGTGTCATGTTTGGTTCTTCTCGAATCTGACCAGAAATGGTTAAATCCCAAATCGAGTTTTTAAGAACCCTAAAAATACCAAACTTCCGGATTCTGTGCATATTAAATGAAGATTGAGGTTTAATCGACCTTAGCCGAAGTATTTTCAGTGGAAAATACTTCGACTAAGGTCAGCTTGATTTCAAACAAAAATCCGAAATCCAAGTTGAGTTCGAGTCGGAATAAAATTGAAGATTCAAAGGTATTTTTTCTATTTATATTGTGTATTATATATGTATTTTTGTGTTTGTTTTAGTCTGTATAATTTTTCAATCTGTTATTATCATACTGTCTCCTACTCGTCTACCTAATTTTAAATGTGAATTGTTTCTGATTGATTGTGCTTAGTTACAATGTGTGTAATCGACTCGATTTAGTTCGTCGATTAGTTATATTATGAATTTTCATTCATAATAATACTGATTGAAACAACCTGTTTTCTATCATATGTACTGTTTGTTGACAGATATTGTAGATAATCATCAGTTAAATCATCCTGGTTTATATGAATTTGTCAATAAGTGTTGTATATATGTTGTCTGAACATTAAAGTGTCAAGGGCATTGTCAGTATTGGCAATGATCCTGTATGTGTCTGATTTTGGTTCAATGTTAAATCCAGTCTGAATTGTTATGATAACTTCAGTAATGTTGTTATGATGATAGTTCTGAATTCAGTATAATATTGCTGTAATGTCCAGTTTGAATTCAAGTTTGCAAAAGTTGGTCAAATGCAATTGTGTTAGGAGGTTAATAGGATTGGTTTTAGCTGTAAATCAGGGAGATAACTAAGTTTGTACAGATTTTAGAATCTGTTTTGCTATAGGTTCTGATTTTTCAGTAATAACATCAAGATTTCAGGGGCACTTCTGGGAATGAAACAGTAAAAAACAGGGTGTTAGTGCTAGTATATTATAATGTAATGTTAGTGGCTATTAGTTAATGATACTAATGGGGAACAAGGGATAATGGGCTGCTGAAAATCAGGGAAAAGGTTTTACATAATGGGATTTTCTGTTTTTAAAAAGAAGAAGGGGGTCCAAGAAGCACTTAAATTGCCTAGGACCAGCCCTGTATAAATACAGGAGCTGGACAGAGAGTTTTAAAAACAGAATTTAGGAGAGTCTTGGAGGAATTTTCAGAAAAAACTGGAAGAAAGTTTAAGAGTTCCTTTTGAAGAAATTTTAGGAAAATTGAGAGGGAGTTTCAGACAGAAGGAGAGTTTTAATCATTTTTCAGAGGGAGGGAAATCAGTTTTCAGAAGAAGGTTAGTTTGAGAGAATTTAGGAGAGGAAGAAGAAACAGAAAAAGAACAAAAAGAACAGTCATACACACACACAGATGTACAGCAGCAGAAAATAGAAAAAAAATGGAAATTTGAAACTGAAAAGATTGAAATCTGAAATATTCTTTCTTTTGTTGAATCTGTTCAACCTTACTGGGTTCCACTGTTCAGTTAAAATCCGAAGTGTTTCTTAAAAGTACTTTACTGTGCATCTGGGCTCTTCGAATCCTATTCTTGTTCAGATTTTACTGTGCTATCAGTATATTCTACTGAATTTGTTACTGCTGCAACTGCTGAAACTTACTTCTTCTACCTTCATTTTCAGGTATATATATATCCTTTTAAATTCTATGTTGGAAAGAGATTCAATATGGTGGATAAATGGAGATTGAATTGAAATTCTGTTTTTATTGGTCCAAGTTCATCAATTTAAATTTCGTTTTTATTTTATGTTAGTTAATTAGTAGTGAATTCAATTTGATAGCTATGAGCTAATTATCTTACTTTGAAACTACTTTAAAGATTTGTAATAACATTAGCTCATTATCTCATTAGTTTAATCATATTAAATTGTCGAAGTAGGGAATATGGTATGAATGTTGGTCATTATTTAAATTTTGTTGTTGGTTAAGTAAGAAGTGATGTAGAGGGGCCAAGATAACTATAGTAGTGATATTTATTGTTACATAATGTTAAGATGATGATGTCGATAAGATAATAGATGTGTGTATAAAATTTGGTGAAAGATGACATGATATAGCTTGTTACGATGTTTAAAATATTATGAAGGTTTACAACATACAACTAAGCTGCATATAAGGTAATTTTATTGAATTGGCTTGTATAATAATTCCTTTCCTATAAACTCGAATGCCTATCTACCTTCTTAAAATAAATTAACCAAATAATTAGGCCTATTAGATTAAAAGCAAGCATATAAGAATGAAAAGAGATGTATAAGCATATATTGCCACACTTCATATCAATGATAATTAGAAGTAGAATTTGCATTAAATAAATAATAAAAATTCTCGGAAAATATTTCCTTCATGAATCATTTATTTTCAGTTTCATATGCAATTTATTCTTTGGCATATATATATATATATATATATATATGTCATAGGATAGTATCAATCATATTTTTATTCTGTCCTTTGAATTTGAATAATTAGAATGGATATAATTTATATTCGGAAATTATAATCAATGGTCAACATTTAATAAATTGTGGATTCTTTTCCAAAAAATTAAAGAGTATCTTAAAACGAGATTTCTCGTGATATAACAAATATTTTTGTGGAAATTCCTTAATATCATTACAAATATGTCACGCGATTAGGGATACGTTCGCGTACCCTGATTATATTTTTAAAAGCAAAAAATTTGGATTATGCGTACGCGCAATTTCGAACGATTATTTAATAAAAGGATTTTTTTTTACGAAGACGTTAAATCAATTTCATAAAAAACCGAGATGTACGGTTCATTAGTCAGAAAAACAAATATTCTTGATTCGACTTAATTTCGAAAAATGATTACTCAATAAATATTATCAAAAATTATTGTGTACACGTACGCGTGACACAATTCCGCAATTTTTTAAATTTATAACACGAATATACGTACGCGTGACACAATTCCGCAATTTTTTAAATTTATAACACGAATATACGTACGCGTAATTCGATTCAAAGAAGGGTTCTTAACCACAATAAGTAAAAGCGGTAGAAAAATCACGTAATAAAAAGTATTTAATAAAAATCAAGATAATTTAGCCAATAATAAAAACAGTTAAGCGACCGTGCTAGAACCACGGAATTCGGAAATGCCTAACACCTTCTTCCGGATTAACAGAATTCCTTACTCAGGATTTCTGGTTCGCAGAATAATAAACAGAGTCATATTCTCCTCGATTCAGGGATTAAAATTGGTGACTTGGGACGCCTTAAAATTCCCAGGTGGCGACTCTTAAATAATTAAATAAATCCCGTTTCGACTGTCCTTCAATTGGAGAAAACTCCCCACGCGCCCCGCGGGCGCGGAAAAAAGGAGGTGCGACAGCTCTGGCGACTCTGCTGGGGATCAACTTGAACTGTAACCCAGAACCATTGGTTCAGGGTTTAAAGAATTCGAGCTTAAAATATCTGTTTTATTGGCTTTATTTTTATCAACTGTTTATATGCTAATATGCTAAATGTTTTGTACCGCTTTAATATTATTTGAATTGTGAATATATATAACTGCTACGAAACCCCTTTCTTTCTGAGTCTTCTGAATTTATGGTGTACACGTGCGCGTGACCCACCTTTCTGTTAAAGTCATACCAAATAAGACAGAGTTGGGACAAGTAACTAGGCCGGGCAGACTTTCGTGCTCCCGGTACATTACCCCCGCTTCGGCTCAAACTGTCCGTTTGGGTAAGCCAGGTTTAGAACAATCAACCTAAGGTTTTACACTTAGAATAACTCAACCATGTACCGGATCCCTAGTAGGAACGAATATTTGCATCATATGCATTTGACCTTGGAGACTCAACACAGGGGTTGGGTCTGTCTAGGACAGGTGAACCAAAAAATTAAAAGACCATCATGATGCATCCTACTTGTTACTTGTGCATTCATTTGCCTCGAACATGCTTGTTGACCAGCTTAAATAAAATCTTGGTAAGAAGCAAGGAATAAAATGGGTTGCTTTAAAAAATTTGAAAAAAAAATATAGTTTTAAATTTTGAAATAAAGATATTTAATAAATAAAAGAAAAAATTTCGAAAATGATTTTTAGTATAAATTTTTCCAAAATAAATTTTGACTTTATTAAAATTAAATTTCAGATACAAAATGAGCACTACACAAAGCCCCTCATCCACAAGTACGGAGGAATTTTTATGTCAGCTTCAAATGTGGTGGTATGATTTAGGCGAAGACGGTCAAAAATGGGTCGTCAAGCATTTGGGAAATCTCACGGACATTATGAAAGTTGAGCCTCGAGATGATCTGATTACGGCATTAGTAACTTTCTGGGACCCTGTTCACAATGTTTTTCGTTTCTCTGACTTCGAGCTTACTCCTACATTAGAGGAGATAGCTGGCTATGTTGGTTTTGACGGAAGTTTAAGAAATCAAAGCTTGATATTCACAAAGGCTCCTTCAATACATCGATTCTTCGGTCTTCTGAACATCAGCAGTCAAATCAGGAAAAGCAATGTCATCAATGGATGTTGTTCCTTCAATTTTTTGTATTCCAGGTTTGGAAAGTCAGATGGGTTCGAAATTCATGAGAAAGGCCTTACTAATAAGCAAAACAAAAACACTTGGCAGATGCACCGTCGATTTGCTTTCATGGTGGATTTTCTAGGAGTCATGGTCTTCCCAAATAAAGAGCGAACAATTGATATTCGCACCGCAAAAGTTGTGCAAATCCTCACCACTAAAGAAAATCACACCCTTGTCCCCATCATTCTATCATATATTTATCGGGCTTTGACTTTATGCAAATCAGGAGCGAAAGTTTTCGAAGGATGCAAAATTTTGTTGCAAATGTGGGTGATTGAACATCTCCAACAACAACCCAAGATCATACAGTATGGGTCGAACAAAGCTAATTGCATCGAGAGCTATGAGGAAAGAACAAAAAATTATCAAGCTCCAGAAGGGATAGAAGCATGGGTATCTCATCTAAAGGCTTTAACGGCAAATCAAATTGAATGGACTCTGGGATGGCTCCCAATGAGAGAAGTAATACATATGTCAACCTCAAATAGTTATCTACTACTATTGGGATTGAGAAGCATTCAGCCGTATGCACCACTAAGAGTCCTAAGGCAACTAGGGAGATATCAAGTAGTTCCTGATGAGGAAGATTTGAGTATGCAAGTAATCGAATTACACCCAGAAGCCACTATTCCCGAAGCTTTACTTCAGCAAATTTGGAATGGGTGCCGATACTTGAAAAGTGATACTCAAGTCCTAGACACTACCAAGGGTGAGATAAATCCTGGATATGCAAGGTGGTTCGAAAAGCGGTCTCGCGTGGATGATGTACCAGAACCTGAGCTAAAAAGGCCAACAAAAAGACCCCATGTTCAAAACTTCAATGATAAAATCCAAGAGCGGTTGATTTGGGGAGAAAAAGAAAAAGGGTACAAAGCCACTATCCATGCCCTAAAAGAAAATCTAAGAAGCCTCAGTTTGGAGAAAGATTTGCAAGAACAAGAAGCCAAAGGCGAGAAAAAGAGTCTAGCTTGTGAGAATGAAAATCTTCATGCTCGGTTCCAAAAAATGAAAAGAGTCTCTGAAACGCCAAAGAGGAGCTGGAAGGATCAAAAAACCATCGCCAACCTCTTCAAAAAAATGCAAGATTATGATTCCATGCTTGCGGAAAACGAAAGGGCATTGAGCAAAGCAAAAGAAAGGATCCAACAATTAAACGAAGAAGCCAGATCTAACAAGGAACGCCAAGATAGGCAATCCGAAAAAGACAAGGCTCAATTCAAGATGGAAAAAGACTATTGGATGTGATCAGAAGACCAGCTTCGTGCACAACTAGAAGAGGCAAGAAGATGCAACAGAGAATACCAACAAGCAGACCTCGACAGGGAAAGATCGCAAGCAAGATTAGAGCAGGCCAGACTCCAAGCTCTATTAGAATCAGCTTTAGATCGTGAAAACCGTGTCAGAGACATAGCCACCACTTGTCAGCAGCAATTGCAAGACCAAGACCAACGTCTCCAAGGTTTCAGGGCACAAATCCATGACTTGGCAGTCTTCACATCTCAAAGTTATGTAAACTGCCAAGGAATGGATTATGAAAGGTTTACAGAGCATGCGCCCACTTTTGCTCGTCATCTAGCAATGGAGTTGGAAAGGATGTATCGTACGCTGGGAGGCCATCCATGTCAAGCCCCACATTGAGCAGATAATCCAATATTAGAGAACAAAAGTGGAAAGTGGGGCATTTTGTGAGATGTTATGAATTGTATCTTTTATTTTGATTTAAGTGTGTGTGTTTCAAGCTATTTTCTTAAAGTTTTCAAATGTAATTCCATCGTTGTGTAATAAATAAACATGATTGACTTTGGTCCGAACTACGCAAGGTCTGATTCATGTTTGACATGATACGTAGGCAATCTCTAAGATTCGACCACCACGATAAAGATATATACAGTTAATAAAAGCGAATGACAGTTTTTTAATTTCAAGAAAGCTGGGACGACACAAGCAACCGAGCGAATGCATAATAGAAAGGGATTATTTGTCTAGGAGCATTGCATCTCAACGTGTGATTATATATGTGTTAAACTCTCAAAACTAACAAGTTTGTCCATTTTCAGAATTCAACCAGTTAGTTTCTCTAAAGAGTATACTGGCATATTATCACTATCATACAAGATCAAAAGGACCAATACCCGAAAGTATGTCTATCCCAGATGTTGACACAGGTATGGAGATAGAAGAGATGGATGTCGGGAAAATGAAAGAAGAAATGCTTAAGCTCAAGCAGCAAATGGCTGAAATGTACCAAGCTTGGTCTACAGGACAGTTACCCCCATCTTACCCAAATAACCCTACTCCATCAATGATCCAAACTCAGGATAATATCACCACTGAATTATCCCCAAATTTCCCCATTTATCAGCACTACCGAGGCACTACCTCTCAGACACCACAGTCTCCACCTCCAAAACCAGTTCCGTACCTTCCTCCACCTATGACTCCTGTTTTTGTAGCACCTCCCCCTGTTACATTTCACAAATCTCCTAGTGAGCCTACATTTCAAGCCCAAGACAACCAATATTACCCCCCGGAGCCCACCTTCAAAGCCTCCGAAATCAGTTCACCTGCTCCTCGATTTGATCTCCCAACCGAAATTGACAAACCAGCCAAAAATGCTGAACAAGAAGAGATGTTCAGGAAGGTCAAAAGTCTAGAACAGTCGTTCCGAGACATGCGGGGATTAGGTGGACAAGTCAGTGTAGCATACAAAGATTTATGCTTATTCCCTAATGTACAATTGCCATTTGGCTTCAAGATGCCCAAATTTGACCTATACAGCGGGCACGGTGACCCAGTAGCCCACTTAAGGGGTTTCTGTAGCAAGATGCGAGGAGCTGGGGGAAAGGATGAATTATTGATGGCTTACTTCAGTCAAAGTCTAAGCGGATCAGCTTTGGAGTGGTATACACGCCAAGACCATGGAAGATGGTACACCTGGGATGACCTGGCACAGGCATTCGCATACCATTTCCAGTACAATCTGGAAATCATCCCAGATCGATTATCTTTGACCAAATTTGAGAAGAAACACAATGAAAGTTTCAGAGAGTATGGTTTTCGGTGGAGAGAACAGGCAGCAAGAGTGGATCCTCCTATGAAGGAGAGCGAAATGGTAGACTACTTCCTCCAAGCTTTGGAACCAACTTACTATGCCCATTTGGTTTCAGCGGTTGGGAAATCATTCAACGAAGTAGTGAAGATGGGAGGTATGGTGGAAGAAGGCCTCAAGACAAATAAAATCATGAGCTATTCAGCAATTAAGGCAACTACTCAAGCCATTCAAGGCGGGGTAGGAGGAATCGGAAGAAAGAAAAGGGAGGAAACAGCAGTAGTTGATTCAGGAATTTGGCCGGGACCCAGAGGTTCACCGCTTTACTATAATCAACAACGACCTCGCCAATCAGCTTACCACCATGATTCATCCCAACACTACTATCACCCTTCAGAGCCTCATTTTGCCATTAACCATGCTCAAGCATACAACCAGCCACCTGTTCACACCAATTGGCGTGCTCCTGCCACACCAAATACTTACCCCCGAGCCTATCCCGGACCAGGTTTCAGGCCTAGGCCAGCATTCAGGGGAGAAAGGGAACAGAAAAAGAAAACTTATACTCCATTGGGAGAGTCTTACACTAGTCTGTTCCACAGGCTGAGACAGTTAGACATGTTGAGACCAATACAATCCAAGCTACCCAATCCTCCACCAAAGAATCTGGATTACACCATTAGCTGTGAATATTGCTCCGGTACACCAGGCCATGATACGGAGAAATGTTGGCATTTGAAAAATACAATACAAGAGCTGATTGATACTAATAAAATCGAGGTTCAAACCCCCGAAGCTCCAAATATCAATAGAAATCCGATGCCAGCCCATCAAGAGGCTAATATGATAGAAATCATACAAGCTGATGGGGAGACAAAGAAGCCGTCACAAACTGTCATGATGATCAAGTCTCATGAAACCAAGCCAGATAAGCAGTTAATGGAGGAGAAGCCGGTGTCTAAGCATAACAAGAATGGTGATGAACCGTCTATGATAGTCGATGAGGGATCATCGAACAAAGTTGCCGCAAAACAAGAGAGGCCGAAGGTGATAGTACCAGGGGTTGCTAACAAACCCGTTGTATTCGTGGAAGGAGCACGTACAGATCGGGTTATTATTGCACCTGTAATCCAGCTGCCAATCATCAATAACAAAGCCATCCCATGGAACTATGAACGGGTGACCGTAATGTACAAAGGCAAAGAAATCAAGGAAGAAGTGTGTGAGGTACAAGGCTTGACTCGTTCGGGAAGATGTTTTACTCCCGAAGAGCTGAGAAAAACTAAAAACAATCCAATGCCAACAAAGAAAGCTGTGACGGAAGAAGAGGCGGAGGAGTTTTTAAGAAAAATGAAGCTCCTTGATTATTCTGTGATGGATCAATTAAAGAAGACCCCCGCTCAAATTTCATTGTTGTCATTACTGATCCATTCAGAGGAACACCGTCTGGCGTTAATGAAAATCCTGAATGAAGCTCATGTTCCTGAAAAGATCTCTGTAAATCATTTGGGCAAAATAGCCAACAGAATCTTTGAGACAAACAGAATTACATTTGCTGATGATGAATTACCTGTGGAAGGTACCGAGCACAACAAAGCTCTTTACCTCACCGTGAAATGTGAAAACTCCGTAGTAACCCGGGTATTGGTTGACAATGGGTCCAGTGCAAACATATGCCCTCTCTCCACTTTAAACAAATTAAAAATTAAAGAGGAAAGGATCCAGAAAAATAGTATCTGCGTACGAGGATTTGACGGTGGAAGCAGAGATTCATTTGGCGACATAGTGTTGGAACTAACTATAGGGCCAGTTGAATTCACAATGGAGTTCCAAGTGTTGGACATATCTGTTTCTTACAACTTGTTATTGGGTCGACCATGGATCCATGCTGCTAAAGCAGTCCCGTCAACACTACATCAGGCTGTCAAGTTTGAATGGGATCATCAGGAAGTAGTCGTGTATGGAGAAGAAAGTTTAAATGCTCACAGCAGCACCATTGTACCGGTCGAGGGAACAGAAATTGACCAAGGACCATGGGTATACCAAGTGTCCGACACGGTGTCAGTAGAGAAAATTCTAGAAGGGAAATACCTTCCGAATCCAAAGATATCTTCTGCATCAGTCATGGTAGCTTACGAAATGTTAAAGAATGGCTTTATACCCGGCAAAGGTCTGGGCTTATCTCTGCAAGGAATTGTACAACCAGTATCTCTCCCCGAGAACTGGGGAACATTCGGTTTAGGGTTCATACCCATTGCCAATGACGTGATAAGGGCCAGGAAGCTGAAATGCCAAACATGGGTTCTTCCAAAACCAGTCCCACATCTGTCAAAGTCTTTTGTCAAGACCGGCGCTAAAAATCGCCCGATAACAACAATTCCTAAATCCCAGGTCAATCCTGAGGAGGAATTAATTGAAAGGTTCGAGAAATTGTTTAGTGATGTAAATATGCTGGAAGGCGGAGAAGGGTGTAGCAACGCAGAAGTTCAATTCGTTGGACCGAAAACAAAGCTCAATAATTGGATAACCACTCCTCTCCCAATTCGAAAGGAGTCTTGGTAGTTTATTTTGATTTTTCTTTCAGTTTGTTTGGGTTATTTCAAGGTTGTAATCCCAAAGTTTATCTTACAGTTGGTTTGAAGTGTGCAAAACCTTGTTATCTTTCATCATCCAATAAAAGCAGTTTCCTTTTTATTATCATTCCTAATAGCTTTCTTTTCTTTTTCTTCTTTTCTGTACAGTTCCTTTTACGCTGGCTCTAGTGATATGGCATGCATGAGGAATCCTCAGCCCAGTCTTAAAAATCAATCTGGTTCCGAAATATTAATTCAAGAAACATATTGTGATTATGAATCAGAATATGATGAAGATGAGGTTTTTGAAGAGATTAGTAAAGAGTTAATTCACTTTGAGGAAAAAATCAAACCTAACTTGAGTGATACCGAGGACATCAATATAGGGGACACGAGTAATATCCGAGAAACTAAAATAAGTGTCCATCTCGAACCAAAGATCCGAGAAGAGTTAATTAAAGCACTCATAGAATTCAAAGATGTTTTTGCATGGTCGTATGACGACATGCCGGGCTTGAGCACTGATTTAGTGGTCCACAAATTGCCCACCGATCCAATGGTGCCTCCTGTCAAGCAGAGGCTGAGAAAATTCAAGCCTGATATGAGTATGAGAATTAAGGAAGAAATCACCAAACAATTGGAAGTAAAGGTCATTCGAGTCACTCGATACCCCATCTGGTTGGCTAATGTCGTTCCTGTGCCAAAGAAAGACGGCAAAATTAGAGTATGCGTCGACTATCGCAATCTCAACAAAGCAAGTCCAAAGGATAATTTCCCATTACCCAATATCCATATTTTGATCGACAATTGTGCCAAGCATGATATAGGGTCTTTCGTGGATTGTTATGCCGGATATCATCAAATTCTAATGGATGAAGAAGATGCAGAAAAGACGGCATTCATCACACCATGGGGAACTTATTGCTACCGGGTAATGCCATTCGGTCTAAAGAACGCCGGAGCAACCTATATGAGAGCAATGACCACAGTGTTTCATGATATGATACACAAGGAGATTGAGGTATACGTGGACGATGTGATCATAAAATCAAAACATCAGGCCAACCACGTTGGGGATTTGAGGAAGTTCTTCTTAAGACTTCGCAGGTACAACCTCAAGCTTAACCCTGCCAAGTGTGCATTTGGAGTTCCATCCGGAAAGTTGCTGGGATTCATAGTCAGTCGACGAGGCATCGAGCTAGACCCATCAAAGATCAAAGCCATCCAAGAACTGCCACCCCCAAGAAACAAAACTGAAGTAATGAGTTTGTTGGGAAGGTTAAATTACATCAGCAGGTTTATTGCTCAGCTCACAACAACCTGTGAGCCCATTTTCAAATTGTTAAAAAAGGATGCTGCAGTCAAATGGACCAATGAGTGTCAAGAAGCGTTCGATAAGATAAAAGAGTACTTATCGAAACCACCCGTGTTAGTCCCGCCAGAGCCAGGAAGACCTTTGATTCTTTACTTAACGGTCTTGGAGAATTCATTTGGTTGTGTATTGGGGCAACATGACCTCACGGGCAGAAAAGAACAGGCCATCTACTACCTTAGCAAGAAGTTCACAGCTTATGAGGTTAAGTATACTCATCTGGAAAAGACATGTTGCGCCCTAACATGGGTAGCTCAAAAATTGAAACACTATTTGTCATCCTACACTACTTACCTCATTTCTAGGTTGGATCCATTGAAATACATTTTTCAAAAGCCTATGCCAACAGGAAGACTTGCAAAGTGGCAGATATTGCTCACAGAATTCGACATCATCTATGTGACTCGAACTGCAATGAAGGCTCAAGCACTAGCCGATCATTTAGCCGAAAACCCGGTCAATGAGGAATATGAGTCGTTGAAGACTTATTTTCCTGATGAGGAAACAATGCATATCGACGAGGTGGAGCAAATTGAAAGACCTGGCTGGAAACTTTTCTTTGATGGAGCTGCTAACATGAAAGGAGTCGGAATAGGAGCTGTAATCATTTCTGAAACAGGGCATCACTATCCTGTTACGGCTCAATTGCGATTTTATTGCACCAATAATATGGCTGAATATGAAGCTTGCATTTTGGGGTTAAGGCTAGCTGCAGACATGGGTATCCGAGAAATCTTAGTCATGGGAGATTCGGATCTTTTGGTACATCAAATTCAAGGAGAATGGGAAACCCGAGATTTGAAGCTCATACCATACCGACAATGTCTACATGATCTTTGTCAGCGGTTTCAATCAGTGGAATTCCAACATATTCCAAGAATCCATAATGAAGTTGCCGATGCATTGGCTACCCTAGCATCAATGTTGCACCATCCAGACAAAGCTTATGTGGATCCAATACATATTCAAGTCCACAATCAGCACGCTTATTGCAATATGGTTGAAGAAGAATTTGATGGAGAACCATGGTTCCACGACATCAAGGAATATATCAGGATGGGTATATATCCCGCACAAGCCACAGGAGATCAAAAGAGGACCATTAGGCGATTAGCAAATGGATTCTTCTTAAGCGGAGGAGTTTTATATAAAAGAACACCAGATCTTGGATTATTAAGATGCATAGATGCCAGACAAGCTACAACTGTCATGTCTGAAGTACATTCAGGAGTTTGCGGACCCCACATGAGTGGATATGTGTTGGCAAAGAAAATCCTCCGAGCTGGTTACTATTGGCTTACCATGGAGCGAGATTGTATCAGTTTTGCGCGCAAGTGCCATCAATGCCAAATACATGGAGATTTGATTCATTCTCCACCATCCGAGTTGCACACAATGTCGGCACCATGGCCATTCGTTGCCTGGGGCATGGATGTGATTGGACCAATTGAGCCGGCAGCATCCAATGGGCACAGGTTCATTCTGGTAGCTATTGATTATTTTACCAAATGGGTTGAGGCCAAGACATTCAAATCAGTGACCAAGAAAGCTGTGGTCGATTTTGTCCACTCAAATATCATATGTCGATTCGGAATCCCGAAGGTGATCATCACAGATAACGGTACTAATCTCAACAGCAACTTAATGAAAGAAGTATGTCAACAGTTTAAGATTACACATCGTAACTCTACCCCATATCGGCCCAAGGCGAATGGAGCAGTAGAAGCAGCCAACAAAAACATAAAGAAGATACTTCGGAAAATGGTAGAAGGTTCAAAACAATGGCATGAAAAATTACCATTTGCATTATTGGGATACCGCACTACTGTTCGCACTTCAGTAGGAGCAACTCCTTATTTGTTGGTATATGGCACCGAAGCAGTAATTCCTGCAGAAATTGAGATTCCTTCCCTTCGGATCATCGCCGAAGCAAAGATTGATGATGATGAATGGGTCAAAACCCGTCTAGAACAGTTAAACTTGATTGATGAAAAACGATTGACCGCAGTATGCCATGGTCAATTATATCAAAGAAGAATAGAAAGAGCATACAACAAAAAGGTGCGTCCCCGAAAGTTTGAAGTAGGTCAGCATGTGCTGAAGCGTATTCTTCCACATCAGGTTGAAGCAAGAGGCAAATTTGCCCCGAATTGGCAAGGACCATTCATTGTGACCAGAGTATTATCAAATGGTGCACTATGCTTAACAGACATTGAAGGCAAGTGCATAGATATGGCGATCAATTCTGACGCAGTAAAGAGATATTATGCATAACTTTTTGAGTGTTTATATTTAGCATTATTTCGAAGATTGGAATGACAAAGGCAATTTATTCTGCTATCCAAACACTAAACCATTTGCTTCCCCTTTGAGCCAACTTGTTTCTTTCCTACCCTCTCTTGGAATCAATAAAAATCAAGTATTACATAAAAAAAATCATCATTATGTAGTGAACTACGTTTGACCTGATTCCTCAAAGAAGGATACATAGGCGCCTCACGGCTCGGTCATAGGATGCACAACATACACAATGT
This sequence comes from Nicotiana tabacum, assembly GCF_000715075.1. NCBI lineage: Eukaryota > Viridiplantae > Streptophyta > Magnoliopsida > Solanales > Solanaceae > Nicotiana > Nicotiana tabacum. The sequence goes on from NC_134084.1 coordinate 156,022,635, forward strand.
GCACGAAAAGAAACATTAAGAGACCCCAATCAAGAAACTGGGGCAGGAATTGTATTGGAAATAATAAAAGATTCCAAGAGTTGTAATTTTAAACCCATACCAAAGCTATTTAGCTTTTAATACTTTTTCATTTCTAACCCCATACCAAAAAGACCTTTCGATCAATCTTAGAAAAATGCTGAGGCAAGCAAATGAAGATGGTTCATAACACTCTGGTACAAACAAGAAAAGAAAGTAAAAATGAGAGAGTCTTATAGGTGAAAACCCACACGGGCACCATAAGGCGACGGAAGTTGAGAAAAAGTAAAATGAGAGAGTCTTATAGGTGAAAACCCACACGGGCACCATAAGGCGACGGAAGTTGAGAAAAAAACAAAATGAGAGAGTCTTATTGGTGAAAACCTTCGCAGGCACCATAAGGCGAAAAGGAAGTGAAGAAGTGAAAAACGAGACAAATTTATCGATGAAAATTCCTTGAGACAATTGAAAGGAGATTGATTAAAAGACTGGGTTGATTAATCCGAAATGCATACCCTGATCATTGGTGCCAGTAATTCCAATCAGATAAGTCCTTTATTCCTTTTCCAACAGTCATCCAAAAATTGGATTTTTCTTTTTATTCTATAATTGCCGAAATCAGCGTATTTCGTTACTAATAATCTTACTTTCTCCAAGCTTTGAGATAAGTTTTATTCCAAACAAATAAGAAGGAATGTCAAGGTATACTACCAAGATTCAAGGTTACAAAATACAGCCACGAAAGGTGGGAGATAAAATACGGGTGTAAGAAAAATGAAATCAAAAGTGGATCAGCAAAGTCAAAAGAGGCACATGATTACAGTTGAAAGGTTTTGAAGGAAAACACACAGAAGGGAATCCAATAAGTCAAGGATCAATTACAAAGACAAAACAGTCTTTTCAATCATTCCAAGGCAATAAAGAGAGACGAAGAGAAACATCACCATCTGCAAGAATACCACAGCCAACCACCCTGCTTTAAACTAACGAAGTTTTCTTTGATTTAAAACAGGGGCAAAAACAATATTTGTGTTAGGAAATACCTGGCAAAAGAATTGAAGAAGTCAGGCGTCCACCTGGAAAATGAGGATGAGAAGAGAAGAAATCAGGCGTCCACCTGGAGAATGAGGACAAAGAAAAGAAGAAATCAGGCGTCCACCTGGAGAATGAGGACAAAGAAAAGAAGAAGTCAGGCGTCCACCTGGAGAATGAGGATGAAAATTGAAGAAGTCAGGCGTCCACCTGGAGAATGAGGATGAGAAAAGAAGAAGTCAGGCGTCCACCTGGAGAATGAGGATGAAAGAAGAAGAAGTCAGGCGTCCACCTGGAGAATGAGGATGAAGAATTAAAGAAGTCAGGCGTCCACCTGGAGAATGAGGATGAGAATTGAAGAAGTCAGGCGTCCACCTGGAGAATGAGGATGAGAATTAAAGAAATCAGGCGTCCACCTGGAGAATGAGGATGAGAATTAAAGAAATCAGGCGTCCACCTGGAAAATGAGGATGAGAATTAAAGAAATCAGGCGTCCACCTGGAGAATGAGGATGAAAATTAAAGAAGTCAGGCGTCCACCTGGAGAATGAGGATGAGAATTGAAGAAGTCAGGCGTCCACCTGGAGAATGAGGATAAGAATTAAAGAAGTCAGGCGTCCACCTGGAGAATGAGGATGAGAATTGAAGAAGTCAGGCGTCCACCTGGAGAATGAGGATGAGAATTAAAGAAATCAGGCGTCCACCTGGAGAATGAGGATGAGAATTGAAGAAGTCAGGCGTCCACCTGGAGAATGAGGATGAGAATTAAAGAAATCAGGCGTCCACCTGGAGAATGAGGATGAGAATTAAAGAAGTCAGGCGTCCACCTGGAGAATGAGGATGAAAATTAAAGAAGTCAGGCGTCCACCTGGAGAATGAGGATGAAGGAAGAAAAGAAGCAGTCAAGGCACCCACCTGAAGAACGAGGGAATGCAATTGAAGTGTTGAAACCAAAAGCCCACTCATGTGAGAAAGGAGCACACTTAGAATCAATAAAGCAGAGGAGTCCAACAGAATCCCCAGCAAGAAACAACAAGAGTTCCAAAAGGAATACGGAATAAGCCAAATGCCCAAGAGTCACCAAGATATCAAGACAACAAGAAACGCAAGGGCATGATCTAGATAAGATTTTTATAATTCATGTACCATAGTCTAGTTTAAATTTTTGTATTTCCTTTAAAGTAAGGTGTAATAAGGAGGTCAGCAAGCAGTAAAAGCAGCACGAAGCAGCAGTAACATCACAGTCCCGCGGTAGTCCCAGCTACCCAAAATTCCCGAACTATATTGACCTGATTCCTTTATAGCCAAGGATATGTAGGAAACCTTTGAAGCAGAGGTTCGGTCAAATATTTCCAAAAATGCTTCCCACGGAGTATTCGAACGGGCAGAAATCGCTCGTGTCCGCTCACTTTATCTTTGTACGAAAACTCTTCGAGTTTCCGCACAAAGAGGGGCAGCTGTGAGCACGTGATTTTTGCCTTACGAAAAAACTACTCCGAAATAAATCAAAATAAATTTCTTTTACTGTGTAATTTCTGAATTTGCGTGATGTTAAAAATTTGTTTATGTCCGTAAAATGTTTGCTTTGTCATAATTAAACAAAAATAAAATAAAATACATATTTGCATGAATATAGGATTTAATTATGCATTTAAGAGATAATTTAAAATAAAATCACAAAAATATGCATTGGTTTTATTTTAAATGTTTCATTGTGTGATTGATGTTTTGACTATGTGTTAAATAATTGTTATGAAGTAATTAATATTTTTGTGTAAGGTTAAAAAGTGTTTTATAATTTTTATTAAGATTTTTTATAAATAAAAATAAAGAAAGTTTTTGTAATGGTGAAAAAAATTGGACCTGGATTAAAATCCAGGCCCAAGTGAATTAATTCCCTTCACAGCCCAATCCCCTTTAGCCTAGGTCCGGTCCAGTCCGAAAGGAGTCAATACGACAGCGTTTAGTCATGGCTCAGCATGGACCGTTCGATCAAATCCAATCAACGGACGAGATCTTCTACCCTTACCCGAAACCCGTAACCCGACCCTTTGACCCAATACAGGCCGACCCTGAACTTAGACCAAACGACGTCGTTCGGATTAGTGGATTAATCCTGGCCATTAATCTTACTTGATCGGACGGATAACATCAGTCCACCCCACCCCTATATAAGTCCCCAAGCCTTACCCGGCCCCTAACTAAACACCCCCCCCCCTCTCCTACACTGTTCATCATCGTCCCCTAAGCCCCACTCCTAACCCTAGCCGCCCTAGGATTCCACCGCCTGAAACCCGGCGGCATCAACGCCGCCGGTCACCAAAATAACACCATAGAATCCCCTGAGCCTCCTCTATCCAAATATGTTAGCCGTTGGGCTCGAATCCTCCTGAAGGTTCTCGAATCTTCGTTTGAAGATTCGAGCCAAGTTCAGACCTAAACCAAATAACACCTAGTTAACACCATAGCTTCCCCTAGTCATCCTGAGTATGGATCTGTTGGTTGTTTGGCTCGAATCAGTCCCGAGCTTCTCGAATCTTCTTTTGAAGATTCGGACCAAACAAGGACGAACTCAGATCCGTTTCAAATTAACACCAAATAACCCCTAGGCTACCCTCACCATTGTGTCATGTTTGGTTCTTCTCGAATCTGACCAGAAATGGTTAAATCCCAAATCGAGTTTTTAAGAACCCTAAAAATACCAAACTTCCGGATTCTGTGCATATTAAATGAAGATTGAGGTTTAATCGACCTTAGCCGAAGTATTTTCAGTGGAAAATACTTCGACTAAGGTTAGTTTGATTTCAAACAAAAATCCGAAATCCAAGTTGAGTTCGAGTCGGAATAAAATTGAAGATTCAAAGGTATTTTTTCTATTTATATTGTGTATTATATATGTATTTTTGTGTTTGTTTTAGTCTGTATAATTTTTCAATCTGTTATTATCATACTGTCTCCTACTCGTCTACCTAATTTTAAATGTGAATTGTTTCTGATTGATTGTGCTTAGTTACAATGTGTGTAATCGACTCGATTTAGTTCGTCGATTAGTTATATTATGAATTTTCATTCATAATAATACTGATTGAAACAACATGTTTTCTATCATATGTACTGTTTGTTGACAGATATTGTAGATAATCATCAGTTAAATCATCCTGGTTTATATGAATTTGTCAATAAGTGTTGTATATATGTTGTCTGAACATTAAAGTGTCAAGGGCATTGTCAGTATTGGCAATGATCCTGTATGTGTCTGATTTTGGTTCAATGTTAAATCCAGTCTGAATTGTTATGATAACTTCAGTAATGTTGTTATGATGATAGTTCTGAATTCAGTATAATATTGCTGTAATGTCCAGTTTGAATTCAAGTTTGCAAAAGTTGGTCAAATGCAATTGTGTTAGGAGGTTAATAGGATTGGTTTTAGCTGTAAATCAGGGAGATAACTAAGTTTGTACAGATTTTAGAATCTGTTTTGCTATAGGTTCTGATTTTTCAGTAATAACATCAAGATTTCAGGGGCACTTCTGGGAATGAAACAGTAAAAAACAGGGTGTTAGTGCTAGTATATTATAATGTAATGTTAGTGGCTATTAGTTAATGATACTAATGGGGAACAAGGGATAATGGGCTGCTGAAAATCAGGGAAAAGGTTTTACATAATGGGATTTTCTGTTTTTAAAAAAGAAGAAGGGGGTCCAAGAAGCACTTAAATTGCCTAGGACCAGCCCTGTATAAATACAGGAGCTGGACAGACAGTTAAAAAAGACAGAATTTAGGAGAGTCTTTGAGGAATTTTCAGAAAAACTGGAAGAAAGTTTAAGAGTTCCTTTTGAAGAAATTTTAGGAAAATTGAGAGGGAGTTTCAGACAGAAGGAGAGTTTTAATCATTTTTCAGAGGGAGGGAAATCAGTTTTCAGAAGAAGGTTAGTTTGAGAGAATTTAGGAGAGGAAGAAGAAACAGAAAAAGAACAAAAAGAACAGTCATACACATACACAGATATACAGCAGCAGAAAACAGAAAAAAAATGGAAATTTGAAACTGAAAAGATATTGAAATCTGAAATATTGTTTCTTTTGTTGAATCTGTTCAACCTTACTGGGTTCCACTGTTCAGTTAAAATCCGAAGTGTTTCTTAAAAGTACTTTACTGTGCATCTGGGCTCTTCGAATCCTATTCTTGTTCAGATTTTACTATGTTATCAGTATATTCTACTGAATTTGTTACTGCTGCAACTGCTGAAACTTACTTCTTCTACCTTCATTTTCAGGTATATATATATCCTTTTAAATTCTATGTTGGAAAGAGATTCAATATGGTGGATAAATGGAGATTGAATTGAAATTCTGTTTTTATTGGTCCAAGTTCATCAATTTAAATTTCGTTTTTATTTTATGTTAGTTAATTAGTAGTGAATTCAATTTGATAGCTATGAGCTAATTATCTTACTTTGAAACTACTTTAAAGATTTGTAATAACATTAGCTCATTATCTCATTAGTTTAATCATATTAAATTGTCGAAGTAGGGAATATGGTATGAATGTTGGTCATTATTTAAATTTTGTTGTTGGTTAAGTAAGAAGTGATGTAGAGGGGCCAAGATAACTATAGTAGTGATATTTATTGTTACATAATGTTAAGATGATGATGTCGATAAGATAATAGATGTGTGTATAAAATTTGGTGAAAGATGACATGATATAGCTTGTTACGATGTTTAAAATATTATGAAGGTTTACAACATACAACTAAGCTGCATATAAGGTAATTTTATTGAATTGGCTTGTATAATAATTCCTTTCCTATAAACTCGAATGCCTATCTACCTTCTTAAAATAAATTAACCAAATAATTAGGCCTATTAGATTAAAAGCAAGCATATAAGAATGAAAAGAGATGTATAAGCATATATTGCCACACTTCATATCAATGATAATTAGAAGTAGAATTTGCATTAAATAAATAATAAAAATTCTCGGAAAATATTTCCTTCATGAATCATTTATTTTCAGTTTCATATGCAATTTATTCTTTGGCATATATATATATATATATATGTCATAGGATAGTATCAATCATATTTTTATTCTGTCCTTTGAATTTGAATAATTAGAATGGATATAATTTATATTCGGAAATTATAATCAATGGTCAACATTTAATAAATTGTGGATTCTTTTCCAAAAAATTAAAGAGTATCTTAAAACGAGATTTCTCGTGATATAACAAATATTTTTGTGGAAATTCCTTAATATCATTACAAATATGTCACGCGATTAGGGATACGTTCGCGTACCCTGATTATATTTTTAAAAGCAAAAAATTCGGATTATGCGTACGCGCAATTTCGAACGATTATTTAATAAAAGGATTTTTTTTTTTTTTTTACAAAGACGTTAAATCAATTTCATAAAAAAACGAGATGTACGGTTCATTAGTCAGAAAAACAAATATTCTTGATTCGACATAATTTCGAAAAATGATTACTCAATAAATATTATCAAAAATTATTGTGTACACGTACGCGTGACACAATTCCGCAATTTTTTAAATTTATAATACGAATATACGTACGCGTAATTCGATTCAAAGAAGGGTTCTTAACCACAATAAGTAAAAGCGGTAGAAAAATCACGTAATAAAAAGTATTTAATAAAAATCAAGATAATTTAGCCAATAATAAAAACAGTTAAGCGACCGTGCTAGAACCACGGAATTCGGAAATGCCTAACACCTTCTTCCGGATTAACAGAATTCCTTACTCAGGATTTCTGGTTCGCAGAATAATAAACAGAGTCATATTCTCCTCGATTCAGGGATTAAAATTGGTGACTTGGGACGCCTTAAAATTCCCAGGTGGCGACTCTTAAATAATTAAATAAATCCCGTTTCGACTGTCCTTCAATTGGAGAAAACTCCCCACGCGCCCCGCGGGCGCGGCAAAAAGGAGGTGCGACAAAGACTTCCACTTGAAATTTTAATTATGTTGCCTTTATTACATGTTGATAATTATGGAAAAGAATGTGTGTTAAACGGAAGGTAATTTAAGTTGGCTTGCCTAGCTCCTATTAGTAGGCGCCATCACGACCCCGAGGGTGGGAAATCCGGGTCGTGACAATAATTATATTAAAAGCACGAAGGCCCTTAGCGAAATGTCGTTCGCCTTATTTACCCTCTAAAGATAGAGTCCATTCTAGAAAAAATAGTCATTTAATTATTTCCCGAAATTTTTGAACTTTGAAATCAACTAAAAATACATTTATTAAATACTTCCTTATTTTAACTATGTACAAGATCGTAAATATTAGGAATCTTCTTAAATCCTTCAAAGTTTCAAGTTTTTCTTCTTAACCATGTTAAGAACCGTACGTTAGGCAATATTTTTCCAAGTCTTTGGCCATTTTATTTTGATAAAAAATAATTTAATCATATTTAGTATCAAACTTAGATAGTTAAATATAATAAAATTCTATCTTTAGCCAAATCCCCGTCAGGCATATTTATTTTTCAAGTCTTTACCCTTTTTGTTTTATTATAAATAATATAAATTATGCTTGAACTTAAATAATTAAATATAATAAAATTTTATCTTTGGGCAAATCGAAATTATACGTAAGTTTTATACATTTTTAGTTTATTTCTGTTACTTATCGTCTAATTTGATATCCAAAAGCGAAAAAAATATGCAAAATAAGTTTTTTAACAAATTGTTCTTTTTAATTTTGGTTTCTTCTCTTTCCGTTTATTGAAATATTACGTTAACATTTTGACAGATTTAGTTAGAACCGTCCCAAAATATCATAACTATTTGGTGTAGTTGGAGCAACTGTATATCTCATTAGAGCATTAAAATCTTTATCTACATATCAACATAAAAATCCTTAGCGAAATATCATTCATCAAATTTACCCTTTAAAAATAGATTTTATACTAGATAAAATAGTCATTTAATTATTTTTCTAATTTTAGAATTTTAAAATCAACTAAAATTTTATTATTAAAATTTTCCTTATGTAAAGCCCATTAATATTAGAGTTGTATTGAACTATTCTTATAAGATTCTTTATTATGCAAAACGTGAGTTAGCAAAATTATGTAGGAGTGAAGCACGCAACGAATTCTGAAAACATAAAGATTCAAAACATATATTTTTTCTTACTATTTGTAAATCGAATTCTTATTGAAAAAATTATAATTATTCTCAAATATTTAAAAATTAGAATGAGCAAATATTCAAAATTTCAATTAAGAAAAATTAAGTTATTTCTTTTAATGTTGAGAACAAATAATTAAGTCGTTGAATTAATTAATTAGTAAACGAATCCAATTCAATTATTTTACAAATTTATCATATAAGAATTTTTTTTTGTTAAATTGACAAAACACTTAAAGTACATAAATTTTATTTTTGTAAGACGAATATCAACAGTGGAAGAAATCATAAAATATAGCAAAATTAATTATAGTAAAAAATAAATATTTAAATCGGTAAAAAAATAAATTTAAGCAATAAGGTAAAACTGTAGAAGACAACTAGATTATAAATGAGTTATCATTTGTTTCTTTCTTGCATTCAGTCTAACAAATGAAAACGTCTTGCTCCAATTTTTATACTAAATTTTTTCTTGTAAAATATTAGTTCAATATTACTCATTCTTTAAACTTTACATTGTCACTATCAAATTCTTAAGAGGTATAATGCCAACTTTTTTTCATTCGCAAAGTTTTAAGAGATCAAGAGATTTAATTTTTAATTTGTGTTATTTGATAAATCTTTAAAGAGTTGTAAATATCGACAATTTTCAAAAGTTTGGACTTAAGTCCTAACAAAATAACAATAAGACATCTAAATAAAATTCATTCATTTGTTAAGCTAACTAAATGGGAATAATATTTATTATTTTTTTAAAAAAACTTAAATTATATTTTATAACTCAAACAAATTATCCAATAACATGTATGTAATTTTTAAAATTTATGTATTCATTAATATAGGTGCGCTTACCCTAAGACTAGTTTCCCAAATAAGTAAATCCCCGGGTAAATTCGCAAGAAAATATTTCCAACTAAATTCGCATGTAGAGTTACCTAGGAATTTTCCTCCAGATTAACATATGATTTTTTTTTTCATTTTCCTTATTTGTTTACCTGCGGATTTTCTTACGGAATTGTACTTGCCGATTTGTTTCCCCAGGTAATTTCCCATAAAATATGTTGGCGCATAATGGCGCCAAAGTTACCTACAGAATTTCCTAGGAAAATAATTTTTGCAGGTAAAATATTTTAAATTTAGGAATTTTATTATTTTCTATAAAAATCCACGGGTATTATCAGCGAATAAAATACCCATGTAATTAGCACTTTTCTTGTAGTCCCCTAATACTTTCTTTCAGCTGCTTAATATATGCAAATTTTGAAAATATTTTTTGTCCTTGGCGAGAGCTTAGTCAATGAGGTCTAGAAACAACGTAAAGTCACAAAGGTACAGATGTCCCTGTGTGCGTGGAATTTATGAGGTCAAAGGTCATGCAGAAGTATAGCTACCCACCAGGCCACGTGGCACAAAACTGCAAATATATACTACTCAACAAGTCCGTTAAAGAAAAGGGACAATATAATAAGAAGCATTTTTAGTCCCTGCTAAGTGATTTTGGTCTTTGTGATATTTTACCTAACACATTTAATTTTTAATTAAAATTAAAATATGCGCTTTTAATCCTTTAGGTAGGAAGTATGTTATATGTGGACTATTTTTGGAACTATATTATCTTCAAATATTAAGTAATAATACAAACTTAATATTGTTAGTAATCCGTATTTGTAAAACAATTCTAGAGAAAATAAAATAACATAAATAGAAATATAAACGAAATAACAAAAACCAATTCGAGCCCACTGAATTCACAGTGTTTCCTTGAGGAATTTAATTCCCTCCTAGTACCCAAGGTTATGGATTATTTCCTACCAGGATAGAACGAATTACACACTGGGGTAGTGGTACTTCAAACTCCAACGAACATAAAGATCGGTAGCAAATCACACTTACTGTTGCTTTGTTTGATGATAAAAGTATGTAGAAGAAGGAGGAAAACTCAGAAAATTCGTATTGAAATTCTGAGCTGAATAGTCTTGTATTTATAGCCAAAGTTGGACTGAAATCTGAAGAGGTGCAACTCTTCAGAATGACTGTTTATGCAAAATGGCCACAACATAAATGTCATAACATAAATGACTATTTACTCAACAATAAAGAGGGAAAATTGAAGAGGGTAGTTTAATTTTCAGTTACACAACTGAAAAACCGGATTGGATTTAATATTAATATTTATTTTAATATTAATTTTTATTTATGATTATGAGGCCGAGGGCCTGAGTTGTACGCCACAAGGTGGCTTGATAAGAGGCCGAGAGCCTATTGATTATGCCACGAGGTAGCTTGATATTGTGCTTGGGCCGTAAGGGGCCCCTCCCGGAGTCTGTACACTCCCAGTGAGCGCGGGTACCCAGTATGAGATGTGATATAGCCCGAGGGGCTGATGTTGTTCCATGTTATTGCCCGAGGGGCGGTTCTTGATTTATGTTATGCCCGAGGGGCTGATTACGAGTGATTATGAGGTAGCCCAAGGGGTTGGTTCTGTTGATATTATGCCCGAGGGGCGGTTTATGGTACATGTTTTGCCCGATGAGGTGTTTACGTTTCTATCATGTTTATTCACTGTTGTATCACTCGTTTGAAAACTATTGAAAATCGTTTTAAAAAGGGTTTTTACCGAAACTGAGCATGATTTAGGAAGTAAATGATTTCTGTACTGTGTTGGAAATATCCTGCTTTTGTTGTAGCGTTTTGACGTGGTTTACATGTTTTCTTACTGCTTAGCTTTCATTTACCTTTATTACTTACTGAGTTGGAGTACTCACATTACTCCCTGCACCTTGTGTGCAGATTCAGGTATATTTTTCTATACCTGGTAGCGGGTGTCGATTGCTTAGAAGAAGAGCCATCAGAGTTTAGCAAGGTAGCTGCCCGACGTTCGCAGCACAACTTTTCTCCCTCTTGCTTTCATTAGACTGATTAGTACATTTTCAGACTTTTCCGCTATATTCAGACCTTAGTAGATGCTCGTGACTTGTGACACCCCGATGTCGGGCTTGTATATTATTTCTGCACTGCTCATTTAGACTTATATTGTGAAATATTTGTTTAAATTAAAGGCTTAAACATGATTCTTATTGATAAATGGTTAATTTGGGAGTTGTGTCGGCTGACCTAGTTTCACGATAGACGTCATCACGACCGAGTCGGTTTTAGGGTCGTGACATCTATACCCTTTGACCACAAGTCTTATCTTAAATTTGTCAATAGTGCCATCATCTTTTATTTTTCTCTTAAAGATCCATTTAGAACCCAACAGTTTATTTCCAGGAGGAAGATCAACCAATTCACATGTATGGTTGTTCAGTATGGATTCTATTTCACTATTGACTGCCGCTTTCTAAAATAATAATTCCGAAGAAGACATAGCTTCTTTAAATGTTTGAGGCTCATTTTCTAATAAGAAAGTCACAAAATCTGGTCCAAATGAAGTAGACATTCTTTGATGTTTACTACGTCTTGGATCCTTCTGATTAAGTGTACTTTCTTTTGTTTCTCCCCGAGGTCGTTTAGATCCTTCACCAATCGACTCACATTCCTTTTTATGCGGATATATATTTTCAAAGAACTCAACATTATCTGATTCTATAACCGTATTATTATGAATGTTAGGATTTTTTGATTTATGAACCAGAAATCGATATGCTTTACTATTAGTCGCATATCCTATGAAAACACAATCAATAGTTTTCGGTCCTATTTTTACGTTTTTGGGTTTAGGAACTTGCACTTTTGCCAAATAGCCCCACACTTTAAAATAATTCAAGTTGGACTTCCTTTCTTTCCATTTTTCATATGGAATGGATTGTGTTTTGCTATGGGGCACTCGATATAATATTCGATTAGCCGTAAGAACGGCTTCCCCCCACAAGTTCTGTGGCAAACCAGAACTTATCAACAATGAGTTCATCATCTCCTTCAATGTACGATTCTTTCTTTCCGCAATTTCATTGGATTGGGGCGTGTAAGGGGCCGTTGTTTGATGAATAATCCTATAATCTAAACATATTTGTTCAAAAGGAGATTCATATTCACCACCCCTATCACTTCTTATCATTTTGATTTTCTTATCGGGTACAAATACACATTTAAAACCATTCTTAATAAGAAGTCCAACAGAGACTAAATTCTTCCTAATCTTGGGAACATGAAGGACGTTGTTCAAAGTCACCACTTTGTCAGAAGTCATTTTCAGAAATATCTTCCAACATCCTTCAATCTTGGCCTTTACAACATTTCCCATAGAAAGTATCTCATCGGGTTCAACAAGAGCATACGTAGCAAAAGCTTCTCTAACAGCACAAACATGGCAAGTGGCTCCAGAATCAATCCAGCACTCTTTAGGATTTCCCACCAAGTTGCATTCGGAAAGCATGACACACAAGTCATCAACATCATCATGCTTTTCAATCATGTTTGCTTGACCCTTCTTCTTGCCTTTCTTCGGAGCACGACACTTCGTAGATTTGTGTCTGACTTTTTCACCGTTGTAGCAATTTCCACTGAACCGCTTCTTGCTTGGGTTGTATTTCGGTCCAGAAGCCTTCTTCCTCTTTTTGTTCTCTCCAACAATATTTGCTCTTATTATTGTTCAGTTTCCACGGCCTCTCTTGTCAGCAGCTTTATTGTCCTCTTCGATTCTCAACCGAACAATGAGATCTTCAAGGGATATTTCCTTGCGTTTGTGTTTCAAATAATTTTTGAAGTTCTTCCACAACGGAGACAACTTCTCAATCATTGCTGCTATTTGGAATGCTTCATTGATGACAAAACCTTCAATAAAAATTCTGTTAGTAAACATAATAAAATTAATACTACCAACACTAGTATTAATTCTACTTATACCTTCAGCAGGGAGATCGTGAATAATCACTTGCAATTCCTGGACTTGGGTAAATACAGACTTGCTATCTACCATTTTGTAGTCCAAAAACTTTGCAACAACGAACTTCTTCAACTCGACATCTTCAGTTTTGTATTCCTTTTCAAGCGCAATTCACAGTTCTTTTGACGTTTTCACGCCACTGTGGACGTTATACAAAAAAATCCTCCAACCTGCTTAGAATATAATTCTTGCACAAAAAATCTGAATGCTTCCATGCCTCAATCACGAGAAAGCGTTCAGTTTCTGGAGTTTCATCGGACAGCACAAGAACATCTTCCTTGATGAACTTCTGGAGACTTAGAGTAGTCAAGTAGAAGAACGTCTTTTGCTGCCAGCGCTTGAAATCAATCCTGAAATTTTTTTCGGGTTCTTCGCAGGTGCCAATGCTACCGGTGTTGTTTGGCTCGTTGAGGCATTGACAGTTGCCATCGGAACAACTTGGTTTCCGATGTCATTCATCATTTCTATAAAAGAATCACACAAACGTTAAAATCACATAGATTTTAATATCCAATAGAGTACAAAACCATAAATGTTTTACTCTCCAGAAACAGTGAGTATAACACAAATACAGAAAATATTTTAAATTCCTTAAGCTTGTTAGTAATCTGTATTTGTAAAATAATTCTAGAGAAAATAAAATAACATAAACAGAAATGTAAACGAAATAACAAAAATCAATTCGAGCCCACTGAATTCACAGTGTTTCCTTAAGAAATTTAATCCCCTCCTAGTACCCAAGTTTATGGATTATTTCCTCCCAGGATAGATTGAATTACACACTAGTATAGTGGTACTTCAAACCCCAGCGAACACAAACTTCAGTAGCAAATCACACTTACTGTTGCTTTGTTTGATGTTAAAAGTATGCAGAAGGAGGAGAACTCAGAAAATTCGTATGAAAATTCTGAGCAGAATAGTCTTGTATTTATAGCCAAAGTTGGGCTGAAATCTGCAGAGGTGCAACTCTTCAGAATGGTTGTTTATGCAAAATGGGCACAACATAAATGCCATAACATAAATGGCTATTTACTCAACAATAAAGAGGGAAAATTGAAGAGGGTAGTTTAATTTTCAGTTACACAATTACTATTAACAAATAAATTTGGTCCAAAAAATTAATTAATCAATCATTTGACCGAAGCCGAAGCTGAAGCCGAAGCCAAGCCGAGCGAGCGACGACGACGACAGCGCGAGGCTTGCCTTCTTTTCAACTCTTTAAGAGCTAGAAGAAGAGCAATTGCTTATATACCCATAAAAAACCTCTTCCTCTTCCAATATTATTGTCCCTTTGCCAAGGGGAGAAACTTAAAATTTCACTTAAAAATTTCATTTCCCTCCATTTCCCATTCACCCTATTTTAAGCATATCATATACTTTAAATCCCAACAAATATTACATATAGATAAGTAAGAATTTTTTTTTTATTTTGTGTCTCATACAACTGACACTAGTAATATGAGGCTTCTTTTTGTCTTACAATTTTGTGAACGCTAGTTTTGTGGACCAAAAATATAAGATTGGGGTCTACAAATTTGTGAGACAACAAGGAGCCTCACATAACTAATGTCAGTTGTTTAAGGTACACAATAATACTATTGTGTAATGGTTGATTCTTGATGCAATAATTGATAATTTGGTAAAATTTTGAAGAGTGCAGAATGATTAAAGTACAGCACTTTAATTAATGCGCTTAGAACCAAAAATGCTATTTTCCCTTTTAAAAGAAGAATATTCCTAGCGGAAGCCATTAGGCATTATTATTAGCCATACAAGAAAGTAGGTATACTTTTCTTCCCGGAGTTACAAGCAAATTCTGTAAAGAAATATTGCTGAACAAGTTTAATTTGTTCATGCGTTGAATTTAAATTAATAATTTATATATATAAGTAGCTTCTTAAGATAAATACAAATTTTAAATTAAAATTATTTTGTTCGGTCGAATCAGTATATCGCATGCTATCTCCGTCCCTAACTGCCGTGCGCTGGTTCCACTTTCCAAGCAGGCGACAACTTGGCCATTAAGATTGAAGAGTATCAACAAAGAAATACTAAAGCAACAAATTAAATAGCTGATGAGATGTTTAGTTATACTAATAATTTAGTTATTAACAACTCTATTTTGTTGTCTTTCAATGTCAGACTAATCATGATTATACGCATGGCATAAAGCAAGTGGACCATATATATATATATACTCAAAATGAACATTAAAAGCAATAGTGGCGGTCACATTTTGAGAGCACTTTTGCAAAAGTAGAAATTTAGAACCCGTTTGGATATAAATTTTTTTTCCGACATAAAATTTTTATTTTTTATTTGAATATTTATTTTGGAAATTTTTGAAAATTTGAAAAATTTTCAAAAATCTGTTTTTCAAAATTTTCACTCACAAAACTTCAAAAACAACCCAAAATTATATTTATGTACAAATATAACTCTAAATTTCAAATACCATTTTCATTTAAAAAAAATATCACCCTTTTTTGAAATTTTACAATTATTATGTCCAAACGCCCACTAAGAATCACCTTTGGGAGTTCGATTTTTGACTTTTAAAACAATTGACAATATAAGTTACATTCAGAATTTAGGTGCTCAGACTTATCCTTACTACATGTTTTCATATTTGATGATCGGATCATGAGGTTGGATATTTCTGAGCCAAGTCGTTTATTATGTCATGGGCGGCTTTCCAGCCGTGCCCCATGACCCCTTGGGCGCGCCCCGTGGCGTCCTAGCAAGCCTTCCAATGCCTAGCGCCACGGACGGCCCCGTGGTCTTGGTCGCGCCAAGTGACAAGCGCGCATGTGCCTCTGTCGCCCCACCGATATCCCTCGCCAGCGCCCAACCGCAGGCAGATGCCAACAGCGCCGCGCGCGCAGACAATGCCGCGCGCGCAGATCCTGATGCCAAAGACTATGCTGCCGACAACGGCCCTGTTTTCTGCCTTATAGCAAACTAAGTCTTTTTCATTGTAAATATAGAGTAGTTTTATTCCATGTAATTTCATTATGTTTCTCTGGCTTAATCAAGTCTAGTCTTGTAGCTTTGGATTATTTTTTTTAAGCATTATTAAGGGGGACCAAACAATCAAAACTTTCTAGCAAGCAAACAATTCTCTGTACTGGTGTCTCTCCCCCTCGACACCGCATTTCCTTTCTGTAATAGCTTTCATTAATACAATCAAGATTTCTTTCATTCTCAATTCTCATTCCTGTTCTCTCAATTTCTCTTGACATTGGTTTTCCCGTACGGCACTGACAATCTAGTCTAGCGTACGGAGGGGACCTCAGTTGGCGGACAGCAACTGCACTGACATCAGTTGCTTAGCCTTACGTCGCCCTTCCAAGGAATCTCAGGAAGGCGCCGCGTAACAGTTGGTATCAGAGCCTAGGCTCGACATCGGACGAGGGAACGCATTGCCATTACCACCATTTCTGACCATGGTGAATCATGGGGACCGCATTGCGGCCCTTGAACAGACGGTTGACGGATTACTGCCCATCATGGATACGATGCCTGAACTAAGAACCAGCCTAGGGCAAAGGTTGGATGACCTGGACCGCAGGGTGCTCCAGGCCGAAGTTGAGATAGAAAACATCAGTCGTGACTCCGAGGGAGATCGACAAACGGCAGCCACAGAGGCAGCCGAAATTTTTGGCAAATTCGAGGGACTCCAACAGGAGCGTGCCGAGGATTTAGCTTACAGGGCACAAGAGGCAGATAGGGTGACTGCCATACAACAAACTATTGACGACTTGACAGACAAGCTCAATGTTGTCAATGCTGCTTTACAGGGCCTACTGCGAGGCGGTGGAAACCAGGTCGGGGGCGCTGCAAACCCCACCTCCGCGACACAAAAACTGAAAATTCCTGAGCCAAAGCCATACAGTGGAGCTAGGAATGCCAAGGAAGTGGAGAACTTCATTTTTGATGTCGAACAATATTTTGATGCTGTTGGGGGCCTAGAAGAAGCCAAGAAGGTAGCAACTGCTGCCATGTATCTTCAGGGTGATGCTAAACTCTGGTGGCGGGTGAAATACGAAGCCATCAAGGCCGGTGAAGATGCTCTCGAAACATGGGCAGAACTGAAGGCAGCCATCCGCCTACAATTCTTCCCCGAGAATGTTGAATACAATTCAAGGAGGAGATCTACGAAGGACTCTTCTAGCGGAATGTCATGATACTCTGTGGGCCGGCCATCCCGGTAAAGAACGCACCATAGCGTTACTTCGCCGTGCATATTATTGGCCTCAAATGGCCGATGACGTTACTCAGTATGTGAAGACTTGTCTAGTATGCCAGAAGGACAAGTCAGACCGCTTAACACAGGCGGGACTCTTGGAACCACTAGCTGTCCCAAAGAGACCTTGGGAAAGTGTTTCCCTGGATTTCATCACCGGATTGCCCAAGGTCAGAGATCTAACAACTATCTTGGTTGTGGTAGATCGGTTTTCCAAATATGCTACCTTTATTGCTGCCCCACAATATATATCAGCAGAAGATACAGCTCGACTCTTCTTCTCTCATGTCGTCAAATATTGGGGCCTACCCAAAGATATTGTTAGTGATCGTGACTCACGCTTCACTAGCAACTTTTGGACCCAACTCTTTAAGTGTCTTGGGTCGAAGCTGAATCACAGCTCAAGTTTTCATCCGCAATCTGATGGCCAGACGGAGCGGTTCAATGGTATGTTGGAGGAATATTTGCGTCATTTTGTAACCGGATCGCAGAAGAATTGGGTGAAGCTTCTGGATGCTGCTCAACTGTGTTTCAATTCACAAAAGAGCTCTAGTACAAACAAAAGCGCTTTTGAAATTGTTACCGGACAGCAACCGCTACTCCCACACACCGTCAATGCACCAAATATGTCTAAATCTCCTCGAGCTGCTAGCTTCTCTAAAGAGTGGAAGCAAAATTTGGAGATAGTGCGGAGCTATCTTGTCAAGGCTCAAAAGCGGATGAAGAGGCATGCTGATCAGAATCGTCGCTTTGTTGAATACCAAGTAGGAGACAAAGTGATGGTCAAAATTCCAAAACGTTACTTATTTGCAGGGGTCCATGACCCTCGCTTATTGCAAAAATATATTGGACCCTTGTCCATTGAAAGGCGTATTGGGAAAGTTGCATACCGGGTGGATACCCCAGCTTGGTGGAAAATTCATCCTGTTTTTCATGTCAGCCTCCTGAAACCTTTTCGGGAAGATACAGAGGATCCTTCAAGGAGCCAGCTCACAATACCCAGTATTCGAGGGCCCAATTCAACCGGGAAAAGGCGTGTTGAAGCTATCCTTGATGATAGAGTGATTCATGCCTCAAGGAAAGATCACCGGGAGTTCTTGGTGAAATGGCAGGGTTGTGATACAGAGGAGAACACTTGGGAGAGGGGAACAAACCTCAAAGCCTACAAGAGCCTAATTGAAGATTATCTTGCAAGTAAGGCGCCGAGGACGTCGCCAACTCAGGTGGGGGAGAATGTCATGGGCGGCTTTCCAGCCATGCCCCATGACCCCTTGGGCGCGCCCCGTGGCGTCCTAGCAAGCCTTCCAATGCCTAGCGCCACGGACGGCCCCGTGGTCTTGGTCGCGCCAAGTGACAAGCGCGCATGTGCCTCTGTCGCCCCACCGATATCCCTCGCCAGTGCCCAACCGCAGGCAGATGCCAACAGCGCCGCGCGCGCAGACAATGCCGCGCACGCAGATCCCTGATGCCAAAGACTATGCTACCGACAACGGCCCTGTTTTCTGCCTTATAGCAAACTAAGTCTTTTTCATTGTAAATATAAAGTAGTTTTATTCCATGTAATTTCATTATGTTTCTCTAGCTTAATCAAGTCTAGTCTTGTAGCTTTGGATTATTTTTTTTAAGCATTATTAAGGGGGACCAAACAATCAAAACTTTCTAGCAAGCAAACAATTCTCTGTACTGGTGTCTCTCCCCCTCGACACCGCATTTCCTTTCTGTAATAGCTTTCATTAATGCAATCAAGCTTTCTTTCATTCTCAATTCTCATTCCTGTTCTCTCAATTTCTCTTGACATTGGTTTTCCCGTATGGCACTGACAATCTAGTCTAGCGTACGGAGGGGACCTCAGTTGGCGGACAGCAACTGCACTGACATCAGTTGCTTAGCCTTACGTCGCCCTTCCAAGGAATCTCAGGAAGGCGCCGCGTAACAATTAGCGTTCCCTACAATATTCCATTTTATTTGACAGTTCCAAATAAATTGACACATTTTGTATTTGGAATTTTTTAAATTTTTAAATTTTCATTTTGTCTTTAGATGCATAACTTTATTTATATATATTCAATTCGAAGTTTTATTGCAATTTCTTCTTCCCCTAAATGATACGATAAAGGTGACTGAAGTTCCTACAACGTTTGCACGCAGCGAACTGTTTCAAACTTTGGTTATGAAATTTCACCAAATAATAGTAATTATTGTCACAACTATAATTTATTTCTCGTCTGATAAAATTTTATTTACTCAACATGCTGTCAAATTACACAAATACTGGAATAAAAAATGAAAAACACCATAGAAATAGAGATTCAAAAACAAAATAAAATCAACAACTCTGATCCATTCCCAGCAACAAATATAACTCAATAATGCAATACTACAACATTATACTCAACAATAGCATCACCACTACTATTACTCAAAAAATACGTCTTCGCGGTGGCGACGCCGCGAGCTAGCCGGAAAACACCAGAACCACCAACAATCGGCATTTCTCTATATTCATTTAACACCGTGTTACGGCCAAGTAGACTAAGTGTACTACCATTATATTTCCCATTAGTAAACACAAAATTAAGACTCATTAACAAACTGAATTCGTCAATAGAAGCTGCACCTACAATTCCTTGAGCTCGACCAATAGTTGTTGAATTGATTTGTGGTCCTATTGTCAATCGATCGTCTAAAACTGCTAACAGACCAAAAGATGTAGGAGAATGAGAAGTAGAATTTGCTTGAGCAATTGGTATTGCAGTTGGGTTTTTGCCACTAACTATATCGTGAAAGTAGAAATGAAGTTTGGTTATTTTTGGTTTTGCATGGGAAAGTTTTTGGAACCATTGTTCTACTGCTTTTGGTCCTTGAGCAATATTGGCATGAGCAAATGGAATTGATGATATGGTAATAGCAATGGAGCAAAGCAATAGACCAATTAGGTTTAGCTTTCCCATTTCTCTAATTTGTTGTGTCTTTTGATTTCTCCTAAATTTCTTGTGTTTATGATATAAATATATAGAAAGGTTGGATGAATTTAGAAAGAAGAGAATGGAGTTAGTTTCTTGTTTTCTTATTTCCATGTTGTTTAGGTGGGAGTGGTTGGACCGCCAATTTTGATTGTTCTCTTCTTCTTTCTATTTTGGTGTGGACGTGTGGTTGACTTTCCTCGAAAGAACTTCAACATACCGACCACCTAGCCCAATGTGTTTGATAAATGATTTTCAAAAAAAAAAAATGATTTAATTTTTTAATTTGTGGTATTGGTTGAAAAGTTAAAAATATTTTATTAAAAAATATGTATTACTCTATATGTCTCGAAAGGGAGCCTTGGCGTAATTGGTAAAGTTACTGTCATGTGATCAGAATGTCACGTGTTCGAGCCGTGAAAACAGCTTCTTGCAAAAATACATGGCAAGGTTCGGAGGCGTATCTACGATTTTCAGCACTACTAAAAAAAGAGGAAAAAATGTAATTAAGTGAGAATTGATCCTTATTCCTCTCAGTAAATAACTCAACCTTTAACCAAGTACGTCATTCAACCTTCTTAGAGCATGAGTGTCACCAGTTGATATTATACCAAATGTAAAAACTATGTACATAAAATATCTAATTTTGCAGAGAGACCATGGGTTCACGTGCCCCATAATTTTGCCTGTAAATTCTCTCCTGGTAAGGCTGCGTAAGATAAACCCTTGTGGTCCGGGCCCTTTCCGGGACCTCGCGTATAGCAGGAGCTTAGTGCACCGGATTGTCCTTTTTTATCTCAATTTACATGGCACATCTTCCTTTTTACAATATACGGAAAGGAATGATATCTTTTTATATATAAAAATAATTTAATACTTTAAACTTCTTATTTAGTTATCTTTAATAAGCTTTAAGATAATTTATAATTAGAAAAATATTTACGACTTATTTTTAACCACATATTTAAAAGTCTTTCTTTCATTAACTTCGTATATAGTGAAAGTATGCCACAAACAATGATTACGTAGGGAGTATGATTTATAATGATAAACTTAGCAAATTGTATATACGGATTCCATGATATTATGAAGTACTATTTACTAAAGATTGATAATTATGTCTATGATTTGGAGCAGTGATATCAAGTTATGAGCTAACTAGTTATGAAGGAAAAATGTCTATTCCGCTCAAAAGTGAAGAAAATTATTTCTCCCGTTGGTGAAATATATTTTCTAACCACTAAAAATCAGAAAAATAATTTATTTTCCAGAACAACTTCATGAAACTGTTTTCTATCGTCCTGAACACGCATTATATATTAAATCAAAGTATCTGGTCAAAGTATTAGAATTGTAGAGTGCCGCGGTCACCTACTGATTGCAGATTCACTGACCCGTTGCTGCATATCAGGTTTGCACTTAATTAAGACCAGAAAAATAAATTAAGCAAACACAAGCCACGCGATTAATGTACAATATTATTAAAGATAAATATAAAGCTTATACTTAGTTAACACTAAAAAAACAAATTTAATTATCACGTATATATTACTCCACACCTTTTATATTTGCACCGCGTGGTCGAGGGCAGCTATTCTTCTCCATCTATATATGACCTTTGACTTCATAAATTCGCTACATACAGAGATAGAGGCGGAGCTATGATTTAAAATTTATGGGTTCCGAATCTAGAATTTTAAAGTTATTGAGTTTTAAATTAATAATTTATATATATTAAATAAATTTTTAAAACAAATATAAAATTGCACCTAAATTACTAAGTTCGACCGAACCCGTACCTCAGTCTCTAGCTCCGCCCTAATACAGAGAGACACTTGTACCTTGTGAACTTTACGTTAACTAGACCTCATTGATCAAGTTCTAACCAAGGCTATACATTTTCAAAACTAGCTTAATTATTAAGCAACACAAAGAAAAGTATTAGTAGATTAGTTGGTGCTATAATTGTTTTTTTAAAATCTTTAAGGGGTCGTTTGGTTAGAAACAAATTATCCGGGGATTAATTATTCCGGGACTAGTTATCTCACCCTCCTACAGGGATAAAAAAAAATATTATAATCTTGGTGTTTGACCAAAAAAGTATTAAACCTTTTAGTTAAACTAATTAATAGAGAGATAGAAGGTAAATCTTAGCCAAACATAATTAACCCTAGATCTAAATATATTGAGTACAACAATCGAAGAAGAACAAGATTGTGTAATATTTTTTAAGATGGTTATCATACATCAAATGTAAATGATGAGCTTACATCTATGACAGGCTTACACCATATTCGTAAGAACATAGAAGGAGAAGAGAGGAAGTTGTTGATGACTAAGGGAACTCTCTTTTCTTGATTCCATGAGTATAAATGTTGTAGCCAGATCTGGGGTCCGGTCTTTTTCGGTGATCTCCCTCCTCTATATATATATATTAACAATTTTTCCTTTAATCCAATGGTCTTTAACCGACGTACTTTCTCATGACTGTACCCTTCATTACTTGCCTAAATATTACACTTATTTTGCGACGTAAGCTTTCTGGTGGCTTGACCCCGACAATGGCGAGATGCTCTATGCTATCATGCCACGTGGGTACGACTACGGCTCGGTCGACCCCTTATCGTTCCTTTTAAGAACAACCATCTTATGGTCAGATTTTAAACCATACAGTTAGTCCTTACGTCCGTCGGGGTCGCCTCTTGGCGAGCTCGATGGGCAGATTCAGTTGATTCAAAAGTTAGGAGAAATTTGAATATTATGCATTGGATGAGGTCCTTAAAGCGAGGTGGCAACGTGACACTTCAGTGGTATCATTGGACCGTTACATCAGTTCAGAGCTGACTCGTTGCATCGATTTAGGGTTTCATGAATACCCATTACGCATCATTATGGCGCACATTTCCTAGGCAAATCATTTCCCGTGCCCTTTCAGTTTTTTATTTTTGATTGGCGGCTCTTAGGTTTCCCGCTCAGGACATTTATGTTCCTATAAATAGGGAGAAACCCTGATTTGACTGTTGTGTTTTTTAATTTTCCTGAGAAAGAAACTTTGCGAATTTCCTCTTTCTCTTGTCCTTCATACTTTTGCTTTCGATAGAATTTGAGGTGACCCTTATTTCTTTTCCTTCACCGTTCTTGTTCACTTCGATCGAGAGACAAATGGCTGGTACTTCTCAGATTAATAGATTTTTTGACGCTCCGGTGCCAGAAAGTGACGTGCCCCTTCTTAAAGAGGGATTGGAGGTGGTGGAAGACGAGGGGTTTCCGACAGTGGACGAGATAGTTCCCTGCCCGGGGAAAATGAGGACAGATTTTAACAGCCCTTCCGGAGATGAACCGAATCCTGTTTCTTCTACAATGGATGAAGCGGCAATTACGGTGCTCAAGGCCAAGTGGGGAATCCCTACTCATATTGAAATGGTACCGGCAGCGGGGGAGGACATTGTTCTTCTGCACCGTCCGGGGTACTGCACATTTTACGCGTACCCCTTTGTTATCGGGTACACACTTCTTCTCCCATCTCTGTTGGTAGACTTTTGCCGCTTCTACGAAGTGTGCCTGACCCAACTCTCTCCGTATGTGTACAAACTTTTCCTCATACTTATTAAGTACGCGGAGCTTGCCGGACGAGGAATTTCCTTGAGGCACATGCTTCACATCTTTGCCCCCTCACTTTCTTCGGGGTTCAATGATCCATATGCGCCATCGAGGAACCAAGAGCTTAGTGGTGAAGATGGACGATAAGGCTAATCGCCGCTTCTGGAAAAGCTATTTCTATGTGCGGACAGAGCACCTTGTGGCGGACTCGGCAGGGTTCCGAGAGACATGGAACTTCGCTCGTGAGCTTTCCTTTATTTATTTTGTTATTCCTCTTAAGGCGGTCGTCGCTCGTTCTCTATCAGGTGATATTGCTAAGGATTTTATTTTTTCTTTTGCAGCCGAGAGACTACCTCCCCCGCTAATTGACGATATCCGCGAATAGGTAGGCGCAATTCTCCCCCATACATTGGGGATTCGTGAATGGGCGTCCTTCCATGAGAAGTATGGGCGCAAGCCTCTCACTGGTAAGTCGTCCCGCCGCAGTTTTTCTTTATTCTTCACCTTATGACTTAACCTTGTCGTTATATGATCGTCTTTCTTTGTTGACAGGGAGAGTGCGAAGGGAGAGGGCCCCTCCGCTCGCGTTTCATTAACCGGCGCCTTTTACTCATCCTGCACCGAGGGCTGCTGCCCGTCCTGTACTAAGAACTACTATTCAGTCTGCACTTGTGGTCGAAGCTGTGCATTTGGAGATTACTTAGCTGGAGGTTCCGGCCCCTACACCCTATTCAGTAGGGGAATCTTCCCGTGTAAATAGTGAGGAGGCCCTACCAAAGAGACATAGGGTGGTGTTGGAAGAGGTTTTGCCGGCCGACACTTCTTCGAGGGGCGCCCTTACCCCGGCGGTGATAGAAATCGGAGATGATGCCAGCTCTGTTGTGGAGATGACACCTATTGTGAGCGGTCAACAGGCTGATGTGGTAGAGAGACAGAGTCCCGAGATTGTCGTTGCTGTCTTGGGCGGCCCTTCGACATTCCGACCGAACCGCACATCTTCTTTGGACAAAGAGAGGGGAAAAGGCGTCATGGTTGATGATTATGAGTCTGAATCCGACCTTGATCCTGACGATGTTAGGATGTTCGAGGAGGGCTTTACCCGAACTGTGGTAAGAGCGGGAGGTCCTTCCCGAATACTCGAAATTTCATCGGATCTCAACATTCTGCGAGACACTGTGGATTTTGTGACGCAGTTTGACCTTCTATGCTCTGCCACAGAAAGTGGGGCTCTTTAGGATGTCAACAATGCCGAATTGTCACGAGGTGTGGCCGCGTTAGGCCTAAGGGTAAGTTCCTTTCTTTTTTTTTTTTTTTTTTGAACTTGGACTTTATCAACTCTCTTCTTCTCTTTATTTTTAGTCTTACATGCTGGAGATCGAGAGTGCTCGTAGGGCCGAGACTCAGGCCAAGATTTTTTTGAAAATGCTAGAAAAGTATCGGCGGCATCGCAACAAATGCCGTGAGATACATGAGCGGCTCAGGGCGGGTACCGACATCCAATCCCTCGGTGAGGAGTTGGAGAAAAGGGACTAGGAGTTGATGCAGTCCATCCGCAAATGCAGTGAGCTCGAGGAGCTGCTCCGTGCCAAAGACGAAGAGCTTGAGCTGGGAAAGGGGGTCGTTTCGGAATTTGAGCATCTTCAGGCGAAGGTGTTGTCGTTTCAAGCCAAACTTGAGCAGAATGCCTCCAGAGTCGAAGCTTTGAGTGCAGAATGGATGGGGAAGTTGGCCGAGCTGGAGAGGAAAGTGGCATAGAAGGAAAGTGCCGAGAATGCTCGAGCGTCGGTTTTGGCAAGGGCAGTAGCATTGGAGGACACTATTTGTGTCCTCAAATCTGAGCAGGAGTCTGAGAGGGCGACGACCACACTAAGGGAGGCGAGGCTCGAAGAGCGCATCAGCAAAATTGACCGGGAAGCTTCAAACTTGGGAGACCGGGTTGCGACCCTTGAGGCTGAAAAGGCGCAATTATTGGCTCAAGTTGAATCTGCTTCTGTCGCTGCTCCTCGCCACTTGCATGAGCTGTGGGTCCATGCCGAGGCCCAACGAGACATATACAAGGGTTTATGGTAGGCGGGCAGTGTTTCTGAGGCTGCCTTTGAAGAAGCTCGGGCTAAGGCGCGTGAGGCTCGTGTCAATTGCGGCTACGACCCTGTGACACCGGAAGCCCGCGAGGATGTTGATGTTGAGGATGGGTTGCCTGAAGACAATGATTGGGAGAACGACGGTGATGACGCCGAGTGAAAAGTTGCTGCAGCTTTTATAGTCTTTTTTTTGTTCGTTTTCGTTTCTTTTTTTTGTTCATTTTCGTCTTTTTAGGGCCTGTTCCGGCCTTTTGTAAGGTACGGCTGTTGTGTGCGTATATATAAAGAAAACAGTTGATTCGCCTTTGTGTATCTTTTGATTTTCTTTTTCTTCCCCTTGCTTGTTACATATCTTTTTGTTTTGATGTAGACCTTCGGATTTTTTTATGAGTCCCTAATTTTTTGATTTGGGAATCCGACCCTACCCGAGTCGAGTAGGATCTTGTCACGTTAGTCCGAATAAAGTCATTTCGGATCTGCATGTCCGGGCGAGGTCGACTTCTGACTTGTCGCTTCAGGCGGAATCGCCCTTGATTCAAACGAGGTTGAATTCAGATTTACCATTTTATATGGTCAGTTTCGATTTGAATATTCGAGCGGGATTGAGTTTAGACTTGCCAGCTTAGAAAAAAAAAATTCATATATATTCGAGCGGGGTCGAACTTTGGAATTGCCGCCTGGAGCGAAGTCAATTTCTGACTTTTATTTGAATGAATCCGAATTTGGTCGCCGTCTGGAACGAGTCAATTTATGACTTATGTTTGAACGAGTTCGAACTTTTTATTTTATTCGACGTTGACCGACGACCGTAAAGGTGTTGTTCCGAGCGAGGTCGAATTGTAACCTACTTGTTTGGACGATGGACAGTGGCCATAAAGGTATTAATTCGAGCAATGGTCAAATTGTAACCTACTGTAATTCGATCGAAATTGAATTCTCTTTTGGTGATGGCCTTTGTCTGTAGGAGTGTTATTTCGAGCAAGATCGAAATAGTAACCCATTGTAATTCGAGCGAAGTCGAATTCTTCTCTTTTGGAGATGGCCTTTGGCCATAGGGGTGTTATTTCGAGCATGATCGAAATAGTAACCCATTATAATTCGAGCGAAGTCGAATTCTTCTCTTTTGGCGATGACCTTTGGCCCTAGGGGTGTTATTTCGAGCAAGATCGAAATAGTAACCCGTTGTAATTCGAGCGAAGTCGAATTCTTCTCATTTGGCGATAGCCTTTGGCCGTAGGGGTGTTATTTCGAGTAAGATCGAAATAGTAACCCGTTGTAATTCGAGCAAAGTCGAATTCTTCTCTTTTGGTGATGGCCTTTGGCCGTAGGGATGTCATTTCGAGCAAGATCGAAATAGTAACCCGTTGTATCATTATTACTATGTGTTTTTTTTGGAGAGCATTGCATGTCGCCGTACTATTTATGCATGCGTCGGAGTAAGCCCCAGTGTGCTCAGCTTTATTTTTACTGGAGGATACTAGGCATTCCCTCGGATAGTCCCAGTTTGCTTAATTTTGTTTTCATTGGAGAATACTATACGTTTCCTGGGTGTTTTGGCGGCGTTGGTCCCTCGCTTGCATACTCATGCGAGTGCTTGCGTTCCTATTTCGAATCAATCAAAAGAGTGAAAAACTCAAATGAAATTTTTTGTTACCTCGTTTTAGCAAACCGGTGAAAGGAGGAGCAGCGTTGTAGGGTTACTTGCTCTGCCTAGTACTCAAATAGTGGTTTCTTATTTTGCAGCCACGTTTTCGCTTCGCCGTTCAGCTGCGTCTAGACTTCTCGTGAGTTAGGCTTACCTCGCCCGTAGGGACACCAAGGCCGAGTCCCAGTTCAATATGCGTAAACAATAAGGGAAATATGTCATGCTTTATTTATAAATTATCCGGCATACATGTTACGAAAATAATGCGAGATATGCCTGATCTCCCAAAGGGTCATGCAGTGGGTTATCGTCCCTTCCCAAAGGGCAAAAGTACAGGTTGGTATATAGGGTGAATACATCGCATGGGACCACGGTCACGCCAAGCACATAGTGATCGTAATCCTATTTCACCCACGTGTATGACTTGTTGAACCCGCCGTTACGGGTGGGGCATGGGTCTCATATAGACATCGGTCATAATTTTTATTTTGTGTAGGGATTTGACCTAGATTAATAAAGTTGTGTCAAAAACTTATCTACCATTTTTTTTAGTTTGTGTTGTCACCAAGATGATGAGGTTATAGCAGCCTAGAAGTAATACTTGGCTGGTTCTAGATCTAAAGGAAACTAAAGAATTTAGCTAAGAAATCCCCACAGACGGCGTCAAATTATTTGACCAAAAAAGTGTTAAACCTTATAGTTAAACTAATTAATAGAGAGATAGAAGGTAAATCTTAGCCAAACATAATTAACCCTAGATCCAAATATATTGAGTAAAACAATCGAAAAAGAACAAGCTTGTGTAATATTTCTTAAGATGGTTATCATACATCAAATATAAATGATGAGCTTACATCTATGACAAGCTTGCACCATATTCGTAAGAACATACAAGGAGAAGAGAGGAAGCTGTTTATGACTAAAGGATCTCTCTTTTCCTGATTCCATGACTATAAATGTTGTAGCCAGGTCTGGGGTCCGGTCCTTTTCGGTGATCTCCCTCCTCTCTATATATATTAACAATTTTTTCTTTTATCCAGTGGTCTTTAACCGGTATACTTTCTCATGATTGTACCCTTCATTACTTGCCTAAACATTACACTTGTTCTACGACGTAAACTTTCTAGTGGCTTGGCTCGACAATGGCCGAGATGCTCTATGCTATCACGCCCCGTGGGTACGACTACGGCTCAGTCCACCCCTTATCGTTCCTTTTAAGAACAACCATCTTATGGTCGGATTTTGACCCATACACTCAGGGTAACTAATCCGGGGACTAGTTATACCACGATTTATCCCAACCAAATATGGGATAAACTCATCTCAAATTTAATTTCGGGATTAATTATCCCTTATACTTCGTACCAAACAAGCTCTAAGAGGTTTCTTAAATTGTGGAAACAGTGTCTCAAGGTTTGATTTGACAAGAAAATGAATGTCGTGCCATGGTTCGTTAGAAGGTCAATTTTATGACAAGTGTGTTGGTTTCCCAAGTACACGCAAGTATACATAGCCGCCAATTAATAAAGTGATTCGAAAGTCGTATGTCAAACCCACGAAGACTTAAAGTAATTGTTAACTAAGAAAACTTAAATCAATTTAATGTCCCAGAAACTCAAAAATGTTATTTTTCTACTAAACTACTTTTGAAGAAATTAAACTAGTAATTAGCTATAACACGGAGCAAGAGATTGTGATAGGATTTTAATCAGAGAATATGAACATTCTAGGGTTGTGATCGTTTTATCAATCCTATTGAGTTCATAACTACACTTGTTAATCCAAAATATCTGTGGTTGCTAGTTGACCGGACCATTTGTATAAATAACATGTTCCTACATTACTATCCGTCTATCTACAATATATCACTCATATATTTCTATGGTATTAAATCTATCATAAGCGAAGAAAATACGACACTCACTAAACAAGACTGTTAGGTAAATTCCTATTCTAACCGCGAAATTTTTCTCTGAGCCTCGGGTTCAGAAACAAGCTCTCTCTAATTCTACTCTAATATAAACACGATTTTCCCAAGTATAGCAGAGATAGTAAATAGAACTCAACAGTTGGCCAAATAATTAAGCAATTATGCAAGAATTAAAAAAGCATCCAAAAATGATAACTCGAAATAACGGTGACGGAATTAACAAACTTCAATATTCATGTCAACTACAATCCTAGAAACTAGAGTGCTTAGTCACTCATGTTTATAGTAACAAATATCCAAGTATTTTGCATAAACAAATTACAAAAAATGAAGGAATGAAGAACTCGATAATATTCTCCTCCAAAAGTTATTCCACGTGATGTTCTTGCTTCCAAATAATGTATCACCCCCTCCCCAACAAAAAAAAATATATTTAGAACCCCTTTTATACATGTTGGGGATGTGTAGAGTTGAAATCACCAAGTCCCAATCGAATTAGGACGAAATCTGCCCTTGGGCATCACGAATTGCACTTGGTGCGAAGCTGGACAGTGAATTTTTAGCCTGCTGTCAACGACATTTTAGTTGGTGCCTGGCGCCAAACTTTTTTCACTTTTGTGCTTTGCTGCCTTGGCGTTTTGGTTGGTGCCTGGCGCGAACCTGGCTACCAAAGTCATATTTCCTCCAAAATCTTCCATTTTAACTTCAATTTGCACGCAAACTTTTTAAATCACTTTCAATTGACTCCTACACATATAAATATCATTATTAAGCTCGAGTCACAAATATTCACACTAAACTTAATAAGTTCCAGATATAACGCAAGACAAATTACATACAAAAATATAGATTTTTAGCCAAATATCAAAGTACAATGATGGTCTTAGGCATTCAAGCATTCACAGAGCCAATTGTTCGTTTAGCATGATATCTGAAATTCGTTACTGGAGGGTAATATCAAGAAAAAAGAATAATAATAATAATAATAATAATAATAATAATAATAATAATAATAATAATAATAATAATAATAATAATAATAATAATAAGATAATAAACACTTGCTATTGGTCATATCTCTTGAAGATAGATAGACACTCTCTTGTGTATTTAAAGACTTAATACTATGCTGATACCAGTAACAATCTTCCACATATAGGTATGAGTTCGATTTTTTACTGTGTCACTTCTTCACAGAGCTGATTGCTGGCAATTGATAAGGATAGACACTCCTATCCTATCCAGGACTCCTAGTTTAAGTTGTATCTTATGAGATTCTTTCTTATCTCCACAAGAGTCTTATGTACATAGAACTCTGTCTCATCTCTTCCTTCTCATCTTGTACTTGTATATAAACTTCTCTATTGTAATCAATATATACAAGCCTTTTACAATTCTTATCAACTCTTATATGGTATCAAGAGCCTAAAATAAACTCACACGAGTTGCCCTCCTTTTTTTCCAGAATGGGTGACAAAACACCATTATCTTCGTCATCAACCTCTTCCTCACCCATCGTTCCAGTCAATCAGAGTAGCATTGTTAAACCCTCTCAACTCATTTCTTTCAATCCTGCCAGCCAACTCTCCTTGAAACTATTAGGGAGTTCGAACTACTCCACTTGGAAATCTCAAGTCACCACACTTCTTTTTGAATATTACTTCTTGGCTTTGTTGATGGTTCATACACTCCTCCACCCACTTATATTCTAAATGAATCTAACAAAGAAGTTCTCAACAACGCCTTTCGCCTCTGGCTAAGGCAAGAGAGTCTGGTTCGCAATGCCATCATGGCATGGACCTCTAATAGCTCATGCATCCACTGCCAACCATGCCTGGAATATACTTCAAACCACCTATGCCAATAAATCTCATTCACGCATATTCAGCAAAGACAACAACATGAAACCTGTCTGACAAACAAGATCGTAGGACATCAAGCGTTTAATAATTGACTTACTCCAAAGAAATTATAATAATTGATTTTATAACAAAACTATTCCATGTTTCAATCACTGTCTGGAGCAGAAGTATCGGTCTGAGTTCAGTAGATTTGAAGATGTCCAGGATAGATGTAAATCAGTTGAAAGAGAGGAAAAAAGAGCAACTGAGCTGGCTGATAAAGCAAGGGTCGAAGCATGAGAGAAGTATAGAAAACTTGCAGAGGCAAAAAGATGAATTGGCTAATGAAGTAGAGAAGCTTCATGCATCTGAGTTTGATGCGCAGTCAAAAGTTGCAATACTGGAGGCCAGAGTTGAAGAAAGGGAAAAGGAAATTGAGTCACTTCTGAAATCAAATAATGAACAGAGAGCCAGCACTGTGCAAGTCCTTGAGAGTCTGTTGGAGACTGAGCGTGCTGCACGTGCAAGCTACACAAGAAAAGCTGGACCTTCTTCAGCAACAGTTAACTGCAGTTCGGCTGAATGAAACTAAAGCGAAAGAAATACTCAGAAATCTCAGCCACATTTCACAACAGACTTCAAGCTCAAATTTCAGTTCACAACAGACTTCAAACCAAAAATCTCAGTCATTAAAGCAGTCTCAAACTTGAGTCAACTCCTCAAGTTCCCAGCAGACAGTAGTCAGAACTTCAACAGCAATAGACAGACACTACCAACTGCGTGATCTTGAACAAGATACTCAAGGGATTCATGCTACCAAAACAAGTAGGAAGAAAAATACAAACAAGAAACGGAAGCAGATGGTTCTCAGGTGCATACTGAACCAGAAGCAGATGGTTTTCAGGTGCATACTAAACTAGAAGCAGGGGAATCATAATTCGAATAAGGAACTCGAGCCTAACTTACGAATTCAACTCAATTAACTTAGACGATCTAGTAGAAGTTCAGTTTTTAAACTCATACATCAAAATCTGGAATAAATAACCTGGTGACAAGATGACATTGCTGCTCATCTTCTTCCTCAGAACTGGAATCAGTAGAGTTTAGCTTAAGTCATTTTACAGCAGCTATATGGAACAAGTTGGTAGGAATATTTGGTGTTTCTATTAGAGGATTGCAATTCAAACACATTAAGGTTGGTTCTAGGATCATTAATTGTTATGCTTTCAGTGTGCAGGTCAACTCAAAATTTGCAGAAAAGACCAAATAGAACTTCAGCAACAATAGACACTAGATTTTAGGTCAATCACATTCAATTCAAATAAGCAAAAACAAACAAGGATAAGTTCATCAACTCAAACAAGTCACAGGGGAATCACAATTCGAATAAGGAACTCAAGCTGCCCTGTTTGTAATATATCGTAGCATTGTACTCGCTAGAAAGTCATCTGTCATGTGTGTTACTTTACAGAACATGCCGGTGCTTCAAATGGTCTATGAAGACCCCAGTTTCATGACTGCTATTTCATTATCTATTGCTCTCTTATGTAAATGGTACTAATACTGATAAAGTTACAATCGAATTATGGAAGCATGTAAGTCGAAACTATATCTTGTTTCCATTTCTTGCAAGTTTACATGAAATCAGATTCTAATGATAAAAAAATTGGAGGAAAATTCAAACAATAGAAAACTCAAATAGTAGCACCTAAGGATAAAGATGAGTAGTACCTTGAGACAGTGAAGTATTTTCAGCAACACTAGGTATCCTTGATGTTTGTGGTACTCGTTCATGGCCACTGTTGGCATCAAGGACCTAATAAATATTAACACATTAGATTACAATTCTTTTATAGGATTGAAACTTCATTAAGAGTGCTTATAACTTCTGAAAATCGAGTTACCTATTCACTTGAGGTGCCATTGATATTTTGAGGCATAGATTCATTAAAAACATATTTGCGCATCAAATATCTCATTTGGAGTAATTCTGATTGCATCTTCTCCTGATTTTGTTTCATCAGATTCATTTCTTCATTGTGTTTATCCTTTAACTCGGTTATCTCCTGTGTTAACCTTTGTACGGCCTCATTAGACGAACCCTCTGCAATAATATTTCCTAAGGAAGATCTACTACCCCATAGAACAGAAGGAGTTGGAACAAGTCCTAAACCACGAACATACCCACTTTTGTCATTTTCCGAACACCTGGGAATAC
Source organism: Nicotiana tabacum (assembly GCF_000715075.1). Taxonomy (NCBI): domain Eukaryota; kingdom Viridiplantae; phylum Streptophyta; class Magnoliopsida; order Solanales; family Solanaceae; genus Nicotiana; species Nicotiana tabacum. The sequence continues at coordinate 156,056,251 of NC_134084.1, forward strand.
ACATGGCCTTCCCAAGCAACACTGCGAGGAGGTTGATCAGTGGAGCGCTCACTATTATTCATCCTTTCATTTATCATTTCCTGACCACAGAACACATAAATCCAAGTTGGAATTCATTTATTCGCTTTTATGTTTTTTCCTAAACTATTTCCCAATTCAGAAATTTAAATAAAAAAAAGAAATCTTACGATTGCATTGGCAGAATCAACATCCAGTGGTCTACCATCCTTACATTGTTTATGAGTTAATAAGAAAATTTGTGCTCGTGTAGGTTCTACCCCATTTACAGCCTAATACAATAAAATTGATGTCAGATATGCGTGGAAAAAAAAAGAATTTTAAAATATTATAATTAGTATTTTTTACAAGTTTACCTGCTCATCCATCAAGGTAGCAATACTTTTGGATCCTCCTGTGTGAGTCATCTTTTGATTGACCCTATTGTTTCTATTTGCTTGGGTACGCCTCTATCATTGAAATATTAAAATGATATATTACAAATTATAAATAAAAATTAAGCATAACTAAAATCAAAACACTGAAAATAATCAAGTAGAAGTGTTTTAAAGATTTGTTAATACCCTAGCTTTATCTGAAAGCCAATAGGAGACAAGACCACTCCATTAATCCCTCGGTATGCGACTTGGTCTATTTTTCAGCAAAGCGTCTTTAGTCTTATATTTTGGCAGATACTCACCTTTTAAATTGCACTTGTAATCTTTTCATTTCTTTCCTAGTTACTTTAGGACATAAGCTTCTCTTCGTCTTGGGATAGAGAACTTCTTCTAAAAAATAAAGTCAACATTTAGAAGAAAATATCATGTATAAAAGATTGAACTCGTTCATATAATAATAATAATAATAATAATAATAATAATAATAATAATAATAATAATAATAATAATAATAATAATAATAATAATAATAATAATAATAATAATAATAATAATAATAATAATAATAATAACAACAACAACAACAATAACAATAATAATAATAATAGTAATACTAATAATAGTAAAGTCAATATGGCCTGCTACGGTGTGCACTCGCACAAAATCCACCAATTTCTTCAATTTCTCCAATCATCTATATGTAGAAGTGTTAGTTCTGGAGTTCTCGCAATAATTTCTAGAAAGCTAGCAAGCTTTCGACCTTTTTCCCCAACATCTTGGTTACGATTATTAGACGACACATCAACTACCTTCCCCAGAGGAAGTTTCCAAACATCTTTCAGTAAAGTAGGTCCACGAACCTTTCTTGGCTCCGAATTACCTGGAATGGAAGATTTAAAGGTCATCAAATGGCAAAAGTATATATGGTCAACACTAAATGTATACAAAAGGTAAGTGTTTATCTTCAATTAATTAGTAAATGTATATATGCCTTCAAAGTCACTCTAATTTGGATTAGCTCTAAAATTTCAAGCCTCAGAGAAGCTACTGGAAAGCTACTTAATGTAAATGTTTTACAGAAACCAAGTACTGCTCTTCGGATTGATGTACGAATCTAATGGCAAGTGAAATAAATCTCGTGCTACTGGAATGTGCTACTGAAATCAGCAGCCAAGACCTTCAGAATAAAAAAGGAGTGCTTGATATCAGCCACAAACTAATTACAAGCTTAAACATAAAATGACTGCTTGACATCTGTTGAATCAGTGAGCTTATTCATGCAAAATAACCTTGCATCTTGGAGGTTGCCTAATGTGTTATTTCATGTTTGCTATCTTAAAAATGGCCATAATCTTCCACAAATTGTCAGTAGTAAGTAGTCTATTTGACTTACTAAACCTTATTCAGCAGAAATAAGTTTCAAAATCTTATTGCAATATGACTTAAGTACAGAATGAATAGAGTCAATGTAGTAAGCAGTTAGATACCATTGATCAAGTTTAGATTGAGAAAGCAGGGGAATCAACGGGTTGCAGTTGCCTCTGAATTAATATTATCATGGTTATAGACTTATAGTTTGATATAGAAAGAAAACTCGAGGCCAATTTCAGAAGATAATTCTCAGAAGAGTGCTGACAAAGATGTTACTGAAGGTGATAATGTTCATGTGAAACCTAAGGAAAATACTAATGTGATCACTAATCGAGTGGAGGATGAATCTAGTGTTGTTAGAAATTTTAAGATCGCATCAGGTGCTACTGTTGATCCTAATGCTCTTGTGGTTACTAATGTTGTGAAAGCATCAGAGGTGAGAAGCAGGTACTTTTGGCATACTGTCACAACATCATATGCAGTGTTTGAAAATAATATTCAAATGGAGGGTAGCACCTCATGCACATAGGAATCAACATAGCAAAGGTTAGACACAGAGATCCAGCAGACCTCACATGCAGCTAATGTCAAAAAAACCAGTATCATCAACTGGTACAAAGCTGCAGGCCAGATCTGTTGGAAGAGGTTTTTTAATACTAGCAACACATACAGGGATCCAGGCAAGAGGAAAGTAATTGAAGCAACACTGGGTACTAAGTGGAGATACAGAAACAACTGGAAAGTACAACACAAAACATCACAAAGAAGGTCATGGAAACAACATGATATGCTAGACCATTTGTGGATGAGGCACAAGGGAGAAGTTCTTAGCTTGTGGATGAGGCAGCACGTTTTAACTGGATCTATAGGTTCTATATACATTCTTAAAAGAAGGAACTCATCACATACAACTAGAAGAATATATAGGATACACATCAGGATAGGAAGATCAATTTTCACAATGGAATGGTGGACAACAAAATGCAGAGTTAACATAGAATTATGGAACTGGGCAGTGATAGCAACAAACAAGCACACTGGGACATTGAGCTGGATAGGATACTACTGGGCAGTACTATGGCATAACATTGGCTACTATGGCAAGCACAGGACTAGGACATAATTCCTAATCGAAATTGGCTATTTTTGAAACTACAGCAAAATATGCAAGCAGCTGGACAAACTCCTACATCAACGCGATTTGTTGGTGTTATTGAAGGGATTAAGGATGATCATAGTGAGAGAAAAGCAGCTGGACAAACTCCTATGGCTAAAGGTGTTAGACATGTACTTGATACTTCAAAGAAAACTGCTACAAATCCAAGGACTGGACATGTTTGTGATGCTTCAGGAAAATCTATTACAGATTCTATAACATTACAGTTGCAACAGAAGCTATTATGATAGACGTTCTACCTTGGCATTCTGTCTTTTTCTTGGGCCTAATCTCGATTTTCCAACATTATAGAGTATATACAAATTCTATAACATTACAGTTGCAAGAGAAGCTATTATGATTATGGGATGCACGACATCTTTGACAGCAATACTAGATCCTAGAAGAATTGCAGAAGAGGCACATCCATATAACCAGTTCAATATCACAATAGAAATTACAGAAAACTACGATTGCTAATTACACTATATAAACTAGTTAGATTAACACACAATTAAGATTTGAAAATAATTTCAGAGAAAAGTGTTACCTGATTCATCATCATTATGTTGAACTTCAGTGCCACCAGCAGAACTGTTCAACTCATTAGATTGATCATCATGTGCCCGGTCTTTAGAGTTGTTCCTATTATCCATCAACTGTTCAATATAAGGCTGGGCCGCAGTATGATTTTGAGCATCCATCAAATGCTCAATATAAGGTCGCACATCTTCATCGTCGTCTTGTTCAATTACAAGTCGGTTGCGACCTCTAGTTCGCATAGTTCCTTCTCCAAAAATAAAAAATAAAAATTATCTAGTTGCATTAAGCTATATTAGTACCAGATTAACTCCAATAGATCAGCAGGTCACGTGCAAAACAGGAGGAAGCACCGTCCTATTCACAAGATATGAAAAAAATTAACAACTCGTGCACACAAACAAAGCCTTGTGACAAATATTGTTTTAGAGATAAGAGTTATTGATGCACTAATAAAACAATTATCAAGTGATAATACCACCTTAGCATATCACATTTAAATGGATATAATAAGCAAAATATAAGTAAATGAAAGCACAACGAATTCACTCAAACATCCAATATCAAACTTCTGAAGTAAAAAAATAACACCCTTAGAAGTTCTTAAATAACACTTGCAAAAAAAAATATTCTATAAGTTCCACCTATCTTATTCAGAATCACATTCATTTTCTATGTTATTTCTTCCCTCAATATTAGCTTCACCATCATTTAGAGAAACTTGAGAATATACGTTTGTATCAATTACTATTCCATCGATACCACTTCTTACCCAATCATTATACTCATCTTCTAGAACACGAGAATTTTCTAAAAGAGCTAAGTCAATGGCATCACTCTGCGTTGATGACTCAAGATGTACACTATTTTCCTCCCCCCATATTAAAAATGTCTCGAAGTTTAATTAACCTAGGGACAAACCATTCATGATCTTGAGGATCTTGCACAAATATTACTTGTTGAGCTTGTTCTATAAAAATAAAGGGCTCATGACGTTGTCGATCGCCAGAGTCTGTCAGGTATGAGAAATTCACAAGTGTGAAACCCAAGTTGTCTTCCTTAATTCCTCTACCTTTGGTTACATCAACCCAATCACACTTAAATAAGATAACCTTAAATTTTTCATAATAGTTTAACTCCACAATATCATTCAATCTGCTATAATATATGATATTTGTAGATTTTGGAGCATTGTCACTTGTGCTTGCATAACTTTCAGTCTTTGAAACGACCATAACAACACTATTTTGTGTCACCTTGAACTCTTCACTTTGTTTCATTCGGAATCGATAGTCGTTATTTACATCGAACGCACTAAATCTTTTTGCAATGTAACTCGGCCCTTGTGCAAGGACTTTAACATCCTTTAAGATGTTAGATGTAGCTTCCAACTCCTTTACCTAACCAAATAAAAGATACAACTGTAAATATGGATATCTGTACAAGGACAATAATTTAATGTAACCAATGACTTAGTCCTACTACTTACTTGCTCTTTGAACCACTCATGGAATGTATCGAAATGCATACGGTCAAGTTGATGTTGTGTCAAACGATGCTTACGATGTGCTCTTTTAATTTCAACAATATGTTCCCTATTCATGTAACTCGTATATATCAATTTCTCATCAAATAAGTAATATAAATATATTAAATAATAGATATAACACTTACTTTTTATAATTCTCAACGACTTCTGACTCACAATTGAAAAGCACATACCGATGTGCTTGCAACCATGTTTTCTCATCCAACTCAAATACATCTACTCCACCGTACGACTCTCCAACAGTAGGAAAAAGACATTCTTCTTTACTAGTCTCATGCTCAATCTCATCACTGCATTTTCTTGAACAATAAGACCTGAATCTCCACCCTCCAAATATCGTGAGCAAAATACCATACACCCATTTGCTATGTATGCTTCTGCTATTAAACCTTCTGGACATGCACGATTACGAACATATGATTTTAAAGTACCCAAAAACCTATGGAACAAAGTAATATTATTAGTTTGATATTAGAATATTTAACAACTAAAGACATAAAATAAAGATTCAGTGATATTCTTCATACCTCTCAATTGGGTACATCCAGCGATAATGTACTGGCCTCGCGTCTTTAGACTCAGTTGCCAAGTGAATTACCAAGTGTATCATAACAGTAAAGAATCCTGGGAGGAAGAGTTTTTCCATAGTAGACAATGTTTCTAGAATGTTTTCTTCAAGTAACTTTAACTCTTCTAGTTTTATCTCTTTGCTACACAGAACACGAAAGAATGTGCATAGTTCAATTAAAATTGAACTAACTCTTTTATCTACTGATCTCCGCAAGGCAAGAGGAAGAAGTTCTTGCATTAAAACATGACAATCATGAGTTTTTAGCCCAGATATCTTTCGTTTGCGAAAGCAACGTGAGATATTAGACGCATAGTCATCTGGAAACTTGACATTTTTTAGAATTTTATAAAATAACTCCTTTTCCATTGGAGACATTGTGAAAAAAGTAGGAGGAAGATATGCTCTACCACTAGCTCGGTACTGAGGCCAGAAGCTTGGTCTTATTTTCATCTCCTTCAAGTCCAATCGAGCCTCTAAGTTGTCTTTAAACTTTTTACCAAGATCCAATAATGTATAAATTATGTTATCACACACGTTCTTTTTTATGTGCATCACATCAAGATTATGGCACACCAAGTTAAATTTCCAATAAGGAAGATAAAAAAAATACTTCTCTTTTTCCATGTGTTTTTCATCACCCCATTTACCGCTTCACTTGATTGGCCAAGAGTAAATTTTATATCTTTAACTTGATTCAGCACTACTGAACTAGTTACTGGACAAGGTGCAGATCTTGTTTCTTTAGTCCCATCAAATGATTTTGCATCATTCCGATATTTGTGTCCTGACTTCAAGAAGCGGTGATGCCCCGTATAACAAAACTTTCTGCCATGTTTGAGCCTTCTAGATTGAGTATTTATATTACAAGAAGGTCATGCAAATCTACCATAAGTGCACCATCCCGAGAGAGTACCATATGCTTGAAAATCATTTATCGTCCACATGAGAACTGCTCGCATTTGAAATATCTCCTTAGTAGAGGCATCATACATTTCTACACCAACATCCCATAATTCATTTAACTCTTCTATTAGAGGTTGCAAAAAGACATCAATATTATTTCCAGGCGCTTTTGGTCCAGGAATAAGTAAGGACAGAATGAAGAACTCTTGTTTCATGCACATCCATGGTGGAAGATTATATGGCACTAAAATCACTGGCCATGTACTGTGGACAGTTCGCATTGTGCCAAATGGATTAATTCATAATCTGCAGGATGTCGTAGAACTCCATCTTTATTGCGCTCTTCATGATGCCATCGCATTGCTTTAGAAGTTTCTGATGACATAAACAATCTTTGTAGCTTCAGTTTTAAAGGAAAATACCTTAGGACCTTGACTAAAATTTTCTAGCATCATTTTTCCATCTAGAAGCCCCACAAACTTTGCATTCATTGACATTCTTATTAGCAAACTCTTTCCTAAAAATCATGCAATCAATGGACAAGCATGGATTTTTTCATACTTTAAGCCCAAGCCTTCAACTATCTTTTTGGTCTCATAGAAAGAAGTAGGCAATTTTTCTCCTTCAGGCAGCACATCCTTCAATAGTCCAAGCAAAGCATTAAAATATTCATTTGACCATTTGAACATGCATTTTGTACGATACATATGCAGCAAAAAGGACAGTTTGCTAAACTTCTTACATCCTGGATATAGTTCTTCTTTTGCCTCCTTCATGAGTCGTTCAAACTTATCCACCTCTGCATGAGGTTGATTTCCAGATGTATGAGCAATATTCTCTTGTAAGTTATGATCTACGTCACCCTTTTCATTAACGTCATTATCCATGAACTGTGTAAAGCCTCCAAAGGCATCATGTATCATTCCAGTCATATCATCGCCCCTTAGAGTTGACTGGCTTTGATTATTTGTTTGAGCATTACTTGATCCCTTTAAAGACTCACCATGACAAAACCAAGTATCATATGATGGCATAATACCATTAATCACAAGATGATCATATGTTGTAGCCCGATTAACTTGATGGATAAGCATACACATCATACAAGGACATGGAATTTGTTCTCCATCTTGATTTATAGAAAAGGCATGGTTTATAAAATCATCTACTCCATCCAAATATTCTTTACTAACTCTATCACAATGCATCCATCTTTTATTTCTAGGATTGTCCATGACGTTCAAGATATTCTTTTCTTTTCTACACTTACTGCAATAGCTAAAAATTCGTTAGTAAAAAGAGGGATTTATTCAAAATGTAGTAAAATAGCCATCCTATTTGTATGTAATTCCATAGCTCAAAGATTATTGTACAACAAACAACAAAGTTCTGGATATACTCGTTTATCTCATTCTTCTCTTCTACTCTTCTCAGTTATTCGACAATAGCTGTTTTGTTTAGTTTTTCTTTTCTCGGTTTGATTTTCTCGATTCAGTTTTCCAGTTTGAGACCCAACTAATCTTGTTTAAAATTATAATTTTTTTAATATATAGTTTGTGATCTATGCAGGCATTATTTCATTGGCAATTTACTTATCTAAACATATTTATTAGTTTACTAAGGTTCACTTCTTTTATTCTTTCCTGCGTGTTTTCTTCTTAGTGTTAGGTGAGATAGCGGCAAACATTTGTTATTACAAATGGCAATGCTATCATTTTAATTTTACCCGAGTTTTGTTATTAAAAGCATCACATCTATGTGGATTCACCCACGACTATTCAGTTTTCCAAACACAAATACTTTGTACCTACCTAATAGAACTAAAGTTGTCTAGCATACTGATCTATTATCGGATTATAGGTTTTTAGATCTCAAGACTATAATGTTGTTCTTTACTGTGTAAGACATGTATCTTTCCTTCCTTTCAATACTCAATTCTACTTTTAGCATTTATATAGATCAAAGGACCCATCACTTTTGCATTTGATTGGCAGTTTTTTGATAAGTATAACAGAAAATATATAGAGAAATACATCTCGACTAATGGTAGATTCAATGAAAATATCAATATGCATCGACGACACTTAAAATTTTTGAACAATGACAAGAATAACAGAAAACATACAGAGGAATTCATATCTCGACTAGTGGTAGATTCAATGAAAACATCAATATGTATCGGCGACACTTATAAAATTTCTGAATAATTACAAGAATAGCAGAAAATAGAGGAACAAAATCATAAAACAGTCAAGGAACAGATGAGGAATAAACCCAATCACCGCATGTCAATTTAACAGCAGTCGGATATCACAAAAAACTTGCATATGCAGAAAAAACTGTACTTTCGCAAATCTCAAATTGCAACAGTTGAAGGCATGAATTTGTACCTGGTAAGCAGATTGTTTTGCTGATAAACACAAGAAATTGAAACTAACAATGAGTTATCTGAGTTCTGCAATGATCTTGAAACCTACAGGAAAAGAGAAGTGGGAAATGGATAAAACAGAGAATACTAACAACGACGATAGAGCATAATCGAGCAGCACAATCCTAACTCCACTGTTAATCACGTCTGCTGGGTGAAAATGAAGATACCTGGGAAGAAGAGCAGTTATCTGGGAAAAACACTGGCCGAAGACCTACGATTCTGTTAATCTCGCGTCTCTTCCGTATCCCGTTCAATGAAAGAATAAAAACTCGCCGAAGGCGAAGACCTATATGTGAGATTCTGTTAATCGTAGCATGTTCAATGAAGCAAAATTGTATCCCGTTCAATGAAGGAATAGGTTTTTCTATTTTTTCTATTGGAGGTAATCGTTTATTCTTTGTCCAAAATATTTGGAGGGAAAGATTTATTTTTGGGGAAGGGAGGGAAAGTTAAAATAAAAGAAAAACTTATTTCCTAAAAGTCAATTAGTAACTTTTAATGGCAATTTATTTTTATTGTCGGTAAAAGGATATTTTTTACTGGCTAATGGTCATTTGCCGCTAATATTTCAGCTTATAGAATATATTAGCGGCAATTGACTTATTGCCGCTAAATAATTATTGCCAAATACCCTTTTTGTAGCAGTGACATGCCACCAAAGACATCTGTAAGTTCATCTTCTCCTTCGCAGGTATGTTCTACACTTAAGTCACTTACTGTTATATCTTCTCCATCTCAATCATCATTGTCTCAACCACATCCTAGGTTGCAATCTTCCAATCATCGCATGGTCACTAGAGCACAGAACAACATTTTCAAACCTAAGGTCGTTTTTGACTACCTTGCCGTATCCTCACCAAAGTAGCTACCTCTTGCTCCTACCACATTTTCTCAAGCCAAGAAATACCCTGAGTGGCAGCCTGTTATGCATGATGAATTCATAGCTCTTAAAAACAATACCTGGTCTTTGGTTCCTAGCTCACCCTAACATGATGTTTTTGGCTGCAAGTGGCTTTATCGTGTTAAACATAAACCCGATGGATCGATTGATCGATTCAAAGCTAAGTTAGTAGCCAAGGGTTTTCATCAACGTCCTAGGGTTGATTATCATCAGACTTTCAGCCCTGTAATAAAACACACTACTATTAGGCTTATTCTTGCTCTAGCAGTGTCATTCAAGTGGCATTTACGTCAACTAGACCTAAACAATGCCTTCTTGCAAGGAACTCTCAATGGGGTTGTCTATATACAGCAGCCACCGGGTTTTGCCAACCGCGGCTTTCCACAACATATCTGCAAGCTTCACGAATCCATTTATGGCCTTCGTCACTCTCCTAAAGCTTGGTACAAAGAGCTCAAAACCTTTTTTCTTTCCTGTAGGTTCCTTAGAGCAAAATCAGATGATTCTCTGTTATGAAATGCTCTCCTAACTCGCTTCTCTTTGTCATGATCTATGTTAATGATATTGTGGTCACTGGTTCTAATTCCTCTCAAGTCCAAACCACCATTCAACTCCTAGGTGATAGGTTCTCCATTAAAGACCTTGGTCCCTTGAATTTCTTTCTTGGAGTCGAAGTTCTACGAAATGCACATAGTTTAATTCTCACTCAAAGTGGCTTTATTACTGATATTCTAGAAAAATTTATCATGCTAAACTCCAACAGTGTTGGCACGTTGATGTCAGTCGGTGAAGCTTTCTCACTGAATGATTATGCCACACCTGCTGATGCCAAACTATATAGGCAAGTTGTTGGTTCCCTATAATACCTAACTGTTACTCATTTGTACATCTGTTTTGCAGTAAACAAAACTTGCTCAATTTCAACATGCACCTAGTTGGAAGCATTGGCAGGCTGCCAAACAACTTCTACACTACCTGAAGGGCACTATCACATATAGTTTTCATTTTCATCCCAGTAGCTCACTCAAACTTCAAGCATACTCAAATGTTGATTGGGGTGAACTTCTTGATACGAGGCATTTGACTTCAGCATATGTTGTCCTTTTTAGAAACAATCCCATAAGTTGGTACTCCAAAAAGCAATGGATAGTTGCTAGATTCTCCACATAAGCTGAATATAGAGCTGTTGCTTCAGCTATTGCTTTAGTTGTTGCTGAGCTTAATTGGATAACCAACTTGCTGAAGGAGCTTCACATTCTAATATCCAATCCTCATATGGTGTTTTTGTTGGGAATAAACCTCATACCAAAATAATATTCATGGTAATAAAAGCAGAATAATAATGTAGCACCGAGATACGGTAATTAACAAGAATAAAAGAGTAACAATGACACCAAGATTTTTACGTGGAAAACCCTTCTGAATAAGGGAAAAACCACGACCCCGAGAGGAGCAACTGATATCACTATAGTAAGGAATTTACACTTTGTAGGCCCGAGTAAAAATACTACAAAGACCACTACAATACTCAAAATAAATAACCCTCTTTTGATATTTCACCTCACTACAATATCGCTCACGCTCTCTATTTTCTTTACAGACTATTTTCTTATATCCTGTTTGTGAAACCTCACTCTTTCTTTCTAGCTCTCAGATATATTTTCCTCTGAGATCGATGATCAAAAATGAGAGCCGAAGCTCTCATTTTATAGGCAAAAACGAGCCTCTCATACTTGACATTTCAATGTTCTGCAGCATACTTTCTTTTACAGACAAAGAAAACGTGGGCTGATGCTGCCTATATTGAAAACTGAAGCAAGGAAGAAAACTTCTTCCTTAAATTAAGGGGCTGGACCCCACAAATCTCCCCCTCCAGTCCCATTCACCTGAAGGGGATAACACCGCAGTTTCTAGTTTGAGTGTATGCGGACAAGTTCTTTGCATAGCTCAAACTTGTCTCTTGGTACCACTTTGGTCAGCATATCCGCAGGATTTTCGCTTGTGTGAATCTTTTTGACCTGTAAATATTCGTTAGCCACCTGCTCACGAATCCAATGATATCTCACATCTATGTGTTTGGTCCTTGCATGGTACATAGAGTTCTTGCTAAGGTCTATTGCACTTTGACTGTCACAATAGACGACATACTCCTTCTGATGTAATCCAAGCTCTTGAAGCAACCATTTGAGCCATATCATCTCCTTGCCAGTTTCTGTAGCAGCAATGTACTCTGCTTCAGTTGTTGAAAGTGCAACACACTTCTGCAACTTAGACTGCCATGATATAGCTCCCCCTGAAAATGTAAACAAATATCCAGTAGTGGATTTTCTGTTGTCAATGTCACCTGCCATATCAGCATCTGTATAGCCTTTCAAGATTGGATCAGATCCTCCAAAGCACAAACAATCTCCCGTGGTACCTCTCAGGTACCTGAGTATCCACTTGACTACTTCCCAATGTTCCTTTCCAGGATTTTCAAGAAACTTGCTGACAACACCAACTGCGTGAGCAATATCAGGTCTAGTGCATACCATTGCATACATTAAGCTTCCGACTGCTGAAGAATAAGGAACTTTAGCCATGTTACCTTTCTCCTCCACTGTTGTAGGACACATCTTCTTACTCAACTTTAGATGACCAGCAAGAGGTGTGCTGACTATCTTAGCATTCTTCATGTTGAAGCATTCTAGTACACGTTCAATGTACTTCTCCTAAGATAGCCACAACTTTCTACTTGTTCTCTCTCAAACTATCTTCATCTCTAGAATTTGTTGTGCTGGGCCCAAGTCCTTCATATCAAATGACTTGGACAGATCTCCTTTCAACTTTGCTATCAACCCTTTGTCTTTTCCTACAATTAACATGTCATCCACATACAACAACAATATAATAAAGTTATTCTCAGAAAATCTTTTGAAGTATACATATGGATCAAAATAGGTCTTTAGGTATGTTTGACTTTTCATGAATGAGTCAAACTTCATGTACCACTGCCTTGGTGCCTGCTTCAATCCATAAAGACTCTTATTCAATTTGCACACCATGTGTTTCTTTCCAGCTACTTCAAATCCTTCTGGCTGCTCCATATAAATCTCCTCTTCCAAATCTCCATGAAGAAATGCAGTTTTCACATCCAACTGCTCCACTTCAATATCTCGGCTAGCTGTTAAGCTCAAAATTGCTCGAATATAAGTCATTTTGACAACATGTGAGAAAATTTCGTCAAAATCAATACCTTTCTTTTGTTCGAAGCCTTTAACCACTAATCGAGCTTTGTATCTGACCAGCTTGCCATTTCCATCTTTCTTGAGTTTAAAGACTCATTTGCATTTGAGTGGTCTTTTACCCTTTGGAAGTTCAACCAGCTTGTATGTGCCATTTTTCTGTAGAGATTCCATCTCTTCTTGCATAGCTTTCATCCACTGGTTCTTTTCTGGATGGGACAGCACCTCCTTAAGACTTTCTGGCTCCCCCTCATCACTGATGAGGACATACTCTGTAGAAGGGTACCTGCATGACTCTACCCTTGGCCTCTCTAATCTCCTCAGAGGTTGAGGTTGTTCTTCTCCCTGAGTGGGGTGCTCCACTTCCTCGACACCTTCATCAAGTTGCTTCCCCTGCTCAATAACCTCACCAGGTTGCTCCCCCTGCTCGACAACCTCGTCGGTCGTACTTTTTGCACTTATGCGATTGTTAGAAGTAGAAGGAATAGTAACAAGGTTAGGAATTATACCATTCTTCGCCTTTTCTGACATATCAGCAGCAATTCCAACTTCACTTTCTCGGAAGACTACATCTCTGCTTTTGATGACCTTCTTCTTTACAAGATCCCACAGTCTGTACCCGAACTCTTCATCTCTATATCCGATAAATATGCAGGGAACAGATTTGTCATCCAGCTTTGTTCTCTGCTCTTTTGGTACATGTGCAAAAGCTCTACAACCGAACACCTTCAGATGCGAGTAGGACACCTCCTTGTTGGTCCAAACTCTCTCTGGGATTTCAAACGCCAACGGAACTGATGGACTCCTATTGATCAGGTAACAGGCTGTCAGAACTACTTCACCCCAGAATGACTTAGGCAGTTTAGCCATTCTGAGCATGCGTCTCACCTTCTCCACAATGGTGCGGTTCATCCTCTCGGCTATGTCATTGTGCTGTGGGGTTCCAGGAACTGTCTTTTCATGTCTGATCCCATGACTTGAACAATACTCTTCAAATTCCCTTGAAGTGTACTCACCTTCATTGTCACCTCGGAGACGCTTTAGCTTTCGACCCGTCTCCCTTTCTACTAGAGCATGAAACTTCTGAAAAAATTAAAACACCTGATCTTTGGTTTTCAAAATATAAACCCATAATTTTCGTGAAGCATCATCAATAAAAGTAACAAAATATTTGTTACCTCCCATTGATTCAATTTCCATTGGGCCGCAAACATCAGAATATACTAAATCAAGTATATTCAGTTTTCTTTCAGACGATGTCTGAAATGAGACTCTATGCTGCTTACCAAATAAACAGTAGTCACAAGGTTTTACCGTTGTACCTTTGGCATAAGAAATGAGTAATTTCTTGGCAAGAATCTGCAATCCCTTCTCGCTCATATGACCCATTCTTTTGTGCCACAAATCTGCAGAAATCTCATCTTGTACTACGTTCAATTCACCTTGGCATATTTCTGCATTTGGCCTGTACAACGTGCCACGAGCAACTCCCTTTGCAAACAATAATGATCCCTTAGTGAGTCTCTACTTTTGATTCGTAAAATAGTTCTCGTATCCATCTCGGTTTAAAGCAATTCCCGAGATCAAGTTCATCCGCAAATCAGGTACATGTCGCACATCCTTTAGAACCAATGTGCATCCGACATTTGTCTTGATACAAATGTCACCAATCCCCGCAATCTTTGAGTAACTTGTGTTACCCATTCTCACTGTGCCGAAATCACCTGCTACATATCTGCAAAAAAGATCTCTTACCGGTTTGGCATGGTAAGATGTCGCTGTGTCAACCACCCATTCCGACTCTGGACCTGACAGGTGCATGCATTCCCCTTCCTCATTTATAAAGAGGACAACATTATCATTATTTTGTACCATGGCGGCTGTGTTGTCGTCATTCTTCTGGCCACTGGTTTCACCTTTTCCCTTCCTTGGATTTGGGCAATCTCTTTTGAAGTGACCTGGTTGACCACAGTTGTAGCAATTTCTGGCTCTTCATTTGGATCGGTTCTTTGACTTCCCACGAGCTCCGGAAATACCATAGTTGTTCGAACTCCTTTGATAACTCCTGCCTCTACCTTCTGTGATGAGAGCATGTCCTTGATTTTCAGGCTTCTTTCTCATATTCTCATTGAGTAGAAGAGCCGATGTGACATCTTTCAACTCAATAGTAGTCTTACCGTGCAAGATGGTTGTTGCCAAATTATCGTACGAAGATGGCAACGAGTTCAATAGCAAGATGGCTTTATCTTTTTCCTCGATTTTCACTCCGAGGTTGGCAAGCTGTGTGATTAGTCCGTTAAACACATTTAAATATGACAAAAAATTCGTACCTTCACTCATGTGTAGGGCGTATAACTGCTTCTTCAGGTACAATTTATTTGTCAGCGTTTTGGACATGTATAGGTTTTCCAACCTTGTCCAAATTCCACGTGCAGTGTCTTCATCAATGATGTTATTTACCACATCATCTGATAAGCGCAACTTGATTGCACTAGCAGCTCTTTCATCCAAGTCAGCCCAATCCTCAGTTTTCATGGTATCAGGCTTTTTGGAATCAACATTTAGAACCTTGTGTAATCCTTGTTGGATGAGCAGATCTCTCATCCTTCTTTGCCATGTTGAGAAATCGTTATCTCCGTTGAATTTTGCTACCTCGTACTTTACTCCGGACATTTTTATTTTTCACCAAGTATAGTACTAACGACAGTGAATAGTATTTCAGTGAACGAGCAGAACCTGTGCTCTGGTACTAGTTGTTGGGAATAAACCTCCTACCAAAATAATATTCACGGTAATAAAAGCGGAATATTAATGTAGCACCGAGATACGGTAATTAACAAGAATAAAAGAGTAACAATGACACCCAGATTTTTACGTGGAAAACCCTTCTGAATAAGGGAAAAACCACGACCCCGAGAGGAGCAACTGATATCACTATAGTAAGGAATTTACACTTTGTAGGCCCGAGTAAAAATACTACAAAGACCACTACAATACTCAAAAGAAATAACCCTCTTTTGATATTTCACCTCACTACAATATCGCTCACACTCTCTATTTTCTTCATAGACTATTTTCTTATAACCTGTCTGTGAAACCTCACTCTTTCTTTCTAGCTCTCAGATATATTTTCCTCTAAGATTGATGATAAAAAATGAGAGCCGAAGCTCTCATTTTATAGGCAAAAACGAGCCTCCTATACTTGACATTTCAATGTTCTGCAGCCTACTTTCTTTGACAGACAAAGAAAACGTGGGTTGCTGCTGCCTATATTGAAAACTGAAGCAAGGAAGAAAACTTCTTCCTTAAATTAAGGGGCTGGACCCCACAGTTTTGCGACAATATTGGTGCTACTTACCTTAGTCGCAACCCAATTTTTCACAGTCGTATGAAATATGTAGCTATTGATTTTCTCTTTGTTCAAGATCAAGTGGAACGCAATGAGCTCTCTGTTAATCACATACCCATTGGCGATCAACTTGTTGATACCTTAACAAAAACCTTGCCTAAACGATCATTTACACACGTTGTCAACAAGATTGGTCTCAAGTAGATTGAGACCATCTTGAGGGGGCATAATAAGGATAGACACTCCTATCCTATCCAGGACTCCTAGTTTAAGTTGTATCTTATGAGATTCTTTCTTATCTCCACAAGAGTCTTATGTACATAGAACTATGTCTCCTCTCTCCCTTCTCCTCTTGTACTTGTATATAAACTTCTCTATTGTAATCATTATATACAAGCCTTTTACAATTCTTATCAACTTTTATAGCGATGACTTGATGAAAGAAATCTATGAGGGAAGGTTCTCCAACCAGGTTACGACCGAATAGAGCGTGGACCCAACGAGTTCAGTCGAACAAGGTAACGAGTCTAAGGGAAGGATCAAGCTTGAAAGGAATGGACAGGCGTGGGCTTAATAGTGAATGCAGACTCTCTGCTTATAGAAATGAGATCAATGACTTAAATAAAAGAAAGATGTCGAGAGAAAGTCTTAGCCCTTAAAATGCGTTAATAATAAACACTTGCTATTGGTCATATCTCTTGAAGATAGATAGACACTCTCTTGTGTATTTAAAGACTTAATACTATGCTGATACCAGTAACAATCTTTCGCATAATAGGTGTGTTTGATTTTTACGGTGCCACTTCTTCACATGTAATTAAAGAAATCAAAATGAAAAGATAGAACATTGGAGAGGATGGTTTAAGATCTCTCAAAAGTGAAAAATCAACCAGCAAAACACCAAATATCAGTAATGCAGGACTATAACGTTATATAACATCCCCACTGGTTAAATTGAACCAAATAGGTCTTTGCTCTAGCAATTCCCTGAGCCAACCGGAAGACTCCAGAATCGCCAACCAGCGGCGGATGTAGTATTACATCGAGGGGTTTAATTGAACTCATAATTTTTTGTATATAAAAATTTATTAAAATTATAAAAATAATAGATATGAACCCATAACTTTAAAAATATAATGGGTCTAATGCTAAAATCCTTAAAAGCTAAACCTATAGAGTTTAAATCTTGGATCCGCCTTTGCTGCCGAAGACCGACATTTCACGGTACTTGTGAAATGCAGGGTTCCGGCCAAGAACACTAAGGGTGTGTTTGGCATAAAGGAAAACATTTTCTGGAAAATGTTTTCCAATTTTCTCATGTTTGATTGGCTTAAATGTTTTGGAAAATATTTTCCTTATCAATTCATTTTCCTTATCAATTTATTTTCCTCCAATTGGAGGAAAATATTTTCCTTATCAAGAGAAGGGAAAACATTTTTCAAAGCTCCTTCTCAACATTCCCCACCCTCACCAACCCACTCCACTTCCTTTCCAAAAAAAGGTTTTTCTTTTTTCAAATTTCAGTTTTTCCGTTACCACCCACCCAACTACCCCTCCATCCCCCGCCGCAAAAAAAAATATTTTTTTTACCTTATTTTTTTTTTTGCAATTTCAAATTTCTGTTTTTTATTTTTCTGCACTGCCCACCCCCCACCTTCCCCCTCCCCCCGGAAAAAAATTTTAAATATATTTTTTAGTTTTAATTTTATTATTTATCGGTTTAAAGGCTTAAAATTTTACAAGTTCCAAAATTATGAGTTCAGAGGTTTATGTGTTTGGAAGTTTACGGGTTTAGAAATTATAAAGTTTACGAGTTCGAAATTCCGCTATTTTGAAAATTTAGCGGTTCGAAAGTGTATGAAATTTGTGGGTCCGGAAGGTTGTTGGTTTGAAAGTTTATGGCTTCATGTTTATTATATCTAAATTATTTATGAATACTCTTGAGAAGTCATTTTCCTTAATTTGCGTACCAAACACCGAAATAAGATTACTACTTATTTTCCAAAAAATATTTTCTTGAAAAACATTTTCCACGGAAAACATTTTCCGTTATACCAAACACACCCTAAGTGTGCTGCCATTATACTTGCCAGTGGTGAACACAAAGTTAAGGTTCATGATTAGACCAAACTCCTTTTGATCAGCTGAACCATTAAATTCCTTGGGCTCGACCCACTATTGTTGAGTTGGGCTCTGGCCCAAATGTTAGTGGGTCGTCTATCATTGAAGCAAACCCAAAGAAAGTTGAAAACTTAGCACTCATATTGGACTTGGATATTGGAATTGCAGTTGGATTTTTCCCACTATCTATGTCGTGGAAGTAAAAATGAAACTTGGTTACCTTTTGCTTTGCATAGGGAAATTTCTGGAACCATTCTTCCAGTCTTAGGTCCTAACACAAATATATCCCTTGAACCATTGGTAGCAATAATAGCCATGAAACAAAGTAATAGAACTAAGTTCGTCTTTCCTATTTCTAAGTCTCTTCAACTTCTTTTCTAATTGAGGAAAGAAATACGTTGCAGACAAAGACATGAGTATTTATGTGTGCAGATATTGCTTGTTTATGAAGTTTAATGACAAAAAAAAGGGTTAATTCCTTCTCTTTTGGAGTAAAATATAATAGAAGAATTAACTCAAATAGCCGTCCATTTAATTTTTTGAACTAAAAATAATCGGTGGATGTATCATATATGTATAATGCATGTGCAATATATGTATAATCAATGTATAATTTATGTATATTGGCTAGAAAAAGTAAACAATAAATCTGGCAGGCTATTTGCGTAACAATCCCAATATAATATAGTAGTGTTAATTGAATAAACTTGAACCGCGAGAGGTGCTGCAGTTGACAAGTTTCTAGTGTTGCGAACAGGGGCATATTAAAGGAATACTAGTATTAGAGGCGGAGCTAAGAATTAAAGTTTATAGATTCAAAATTCTATTATTTTAATTTTTATTTGTACATATTAAATGAAAAAAATAAAAATAAAATTTGGACAAAATTACTAATTTCGGTCGAACCACTAACTGCAATGCTATTTTTGCCCTTGAATAATAGTCACATCTAATGTAGCTTATAATAAAATCTGTATGAAACTATTGGAAATGAATACAATCATTAAATAACTTGACTGAACGCATAACTATTTTTAGTCATAGGGTTTTAATTATCTAGACTATATATCCATTTAGATGATAATTATTCAAACATATTGCAAATATAATGGATGAGTAGTTAGCAACATAACTACCGCATGATCTCATTTGATATATACACAATGAAAAAATATATTGTATGAAGACTAAACTAAACGCATCATTAAAATGTTTAATTGCTATCACAGACTACTTAAAATCAGCTAATTAATTAGTTGCCGGCATGGTTTTTATAATATGCCAGCTTTCACTTCCACATAATAACGACTTTTTGTTTTCATTACATCTATCACCACATAGCCATAGCACATTTTAGTTTTTAAGTAATTGTATATAGAAAAAATATTACTGTATAGTCACTCTCAAAATAATAATCGAAAATTACATATTTTTTTTGTGTACTTTTTTTTTTGTGTGTGTGTGTGTGTGTATATATATATATATATATTGCCATAGCACATTTTAGTTTTTAAGTAATTCTATATAGGAAAAATATCACTGTATAGTCACTCTCAAAATAATAATTGAAAATTACATATTTTTTGGTATATTTTTTGTGTATAATATATATACGATGTTATGTACAAAAAAAATAGAACTTTTATACACTTTTTCAGCTACTGAATATAATTAGTAATTTGGCCGCGGGTTAAAAATAATTTTTGCCCTTGTCGGGGGGATGCAAATGGGAGGGGTGGGTTCACGTAAGCCCATCCTCCTCACCCTAAATCATACATAACACTAGTGAATTTTAGCTCAAATATTTAAATTAATACAGGTGAACCCAAGTTCAGGTGAGCACTTTAGTACATTGGTAAGGAGGTGCATGCACCTTCTACTTTTTAGTCTAGGAGTCGATCCCCCTGCTTTTTTCTTCTTTTAAATTATATTGTAATTAATAAATAGGGTTAAATCCCCACGCCCCTGCCGTTTATCTAATTAAACATATTTTTTGTTTCTTTTTTCCTTTTTCTTTTTTTTATTGGTTACACATTTTCTTTTCTTTTTTTATTTTTTATTTTGACTTTTAAAATTCCTAAACCAAAAATATATCTCTCAGACACCATTTCGGAAACTCGAGTTTCTGGCACTCATTCTTTTGAAATCCTGAATACGCTTCTGGCCTGGTATATATCTCAGTTAGTTGGCTAAATCTGTTTAGATTATTTAGTACCTTAAACATACCCAAAAAAAATTAAGTTGGCCTATCCGTACAAGTCAAGACATCTTAAACGTCTTATTTCATTGATCATCAATATACATCCTTATTCTTATGACCCAAAAAAAAAAAAAAAAAAAGAGAAATATAGAACTATTGAGTACAACAAAAAGGAAATTACAAAAGAAAATCAACAAGCAAAACTCTATAATTAATGTGAATAATGTCGGACTATAACATTATATTCAACAACAGCATCTCCACTGGTTAAATTGAACCAAACGGTCTTCGCCGTGGCAATTCCCTGAGCTAGCCGGAAAACACCAGAACCGCCGACGATCGGCATTTCACGGTACTGATTAAACACAGGATTCCGGCCAAGGACACTAAGTGTACTACCATTGTACTTACCAGTTGTGAAAACAAAGTTGAGGTTCATGAGAAGGGCAGCTTCCTTTTGATCAGCTGAACCATAAATTCCTTGGGCTCGGCCCACTATTGTTGAATTGGGCTCTGGCCCAACTGTTAATGGGTCGTCTATCATTGCAACAAACCCAAACAAAGTTGGAGATTTAGCAGTTGTATTGGATTGAGCTATTTGAATTGCAGTTGGATTCTTCCCACTAACTATGTCGTGGAAATAGAAATGAAATCTGGTTACCTTTTGCTTTGCATGGGAAAGGTTTTCGAACCATTTTTCAACAGCTTTGGGTCCTAACTCAACCCCTTTAACCATTGGCATAGCCATAACAATGAAACAAAGCAATAGGACTAAGCTCTTTTTCTCCATCTCTTCTTTCTCTTTGTCTCTCCCACTTAGAAAATAAAGAAGGAATATTGCATTGCAGATAGTACAAAGATATTATGAGTATATATATGTGTGTGTGAATAGGTATTGGGAGTAGAATACAGAAATTAGTTAGTTGACTTTTAAATTTTTATTTTTAATGCATCAATTATTTCAAGTAAGAAGGAAAAGAAGCAAAAGAAAAGAATAAGAAGAATGATGCACATGGTATTAATTTAGTACTGCCTGACAGTTTTATTACTCCCTCCGTCTCAATTTATCTGGCGGTTTTTCTGTGAAAAGGGTTCGGATAACCCCCTTCTGCCTCCTGGGTTTGCCCACACCTAACCTAGGGGAAGTAGTTGCTACCAGGGGTGGAGGGAGACCAGTGTTACTTACGGGTCCGGACGAATCAAGTATTTTGTCAAGACATTATATTTATATTAGAAAATTTGTTAACTATGTATAAATACTTAATGCAAACCTAATAACTAACAAGTTATGGCTTCAGTACAAAATCAGAACTCATAAACTTTAAATCTGAGTCGCTCCGCCTCTAGTTGCTACACCTCATATGGTAGACGAACAGAATATCCCTATACAACTCAGGCATAGTTGTCTCTAAACCCTAAAATATATGCATTACAACCTGCACGTTGCATGTGGCTATTCTCGCATCTTTTCACGTTCACTATCAATAGTTTTGACTTTGAATCATACTTGCACGACTGATCATTACAGCAATATACCATTTCTAACAACACTTCAAATTCGAAAAGATATAAAAATTTAATAGATCTTGACATATGAATATGAAAGAACAAAGAGATTGATGCATTTCACTGATATTTAATAAGAAAGTGATCATACAACGCATTATTTAAAGATAATTAAAATAGAGCACTTCATATTTAACTAAATATTACATCCCATAAAAGAATCGCAAATAGTTCTAGACATTATTAAAGAAAATTCTATGAAAAGTCTTAAAAGTATATATAAAAATTATATATTTTATATGTCGGTTTGGTTTGATTTTTCGGTTTGGTGCAGTTTTCCGGTTCAGTTTGTACACCCCTAAATTTAAGAAAACTGTCACGACCCGAATTTCCCACCTCTCGGGAGTCGTGATGGCGCCTATTAATGAGAGCTAGGCAAGCCAATCCTTAACTACTTACTTCATTATCAAATTACTTCTTTTTAACAATATAAGTCAATAACATAAAAATAGAAGAACTTTAAATAATTAAGCGGAAGATAACAATTAAATGTCTGAAATCTGCATCTATTACAAATACTTAATTCTTAACCACCCAAAACCTGGTGTCACAATATCATAGACGATCTAAGATTTACTACATGCAAGGTCTGAAGAAATAATAATACATTATTTCTGAATGTAAGGAAAATGAAACAGGAAAGTAGAGATAGAAGGAGACGCCAGGGCCTGGGGACGCCTGCAGGTCTACCTTGGATCTCCACGTGGACTGAAGGTAGCCTCCACATTATGATCCAAAAGCTGCTCCAGAATCTACATATAGTGCAGAGTGTAGTATCAGCACAACCGACCCCATGTGCTGGTAAGTATCTAGCCTAACCTCGGCGAAGTACTGACGAGGCTAGGACCAGACTACCAAATAAACATGTAGCAGTTCAAATATATATACAACGGAAAAGAAATACAGAGCTAACCAGTCAATATGGGAGGGGGAGCATGCTGTGGGGAAGATAACAATTCCAAATAGAAAGACATCAAGTAACGAAGGAAACAACATAACTCGAATATCAATAAAGAATTAGTAATCAATAAATGCACGGCATCACTCTTCGTACTTTTACTCTTGGTCTCACCAAGGCAATTATATAACAAAAATGTGCACGACATCATCCTTCGTGCTTTTACTCTCTTTCCTCACCATATAATCAATAATATAGGCACGGAATGGTACATCGTGTGGCACGACATCACCCTTCGTGCTTTACACTCTTTCCTCACAAATAAACAATACATGGCATCACCCTGCGTGTTTTACACTCTTTCCTCACCAAAACAAGCAATACACGGCATCACCCTTCGTGCTTTAACACTCTTTCTCATACAAACAACAAACACAAACAATGGGGCAAGGTTAACAAGATTATAATAGGAATTCCGGAAAGGGAACAACGATTCAATACTTAAGTCCCAGCAAGGCAGCAACATCAATAATATCAACGTCCCGGCAAGAGAGATAACCAATAAAGCAACAATATCCGGGCAAGGGAACAATTTAATGACTTCTTTCTCTTATTCACTTTTACTTCATAATTCACTTTACCACTTGAGCCAATGCTCCAAAGGGTTCAATCAACTCATTTACTTTCACAATTCGTAATATAGCTTGAGCCAATGCTCCTCGATGTTCAAATGTCACAATTTCTTCCACAAACTTTTCACAACAAATAGAAATCATCACCAAGGCATGAAAGATACAATGAAATCAAGATATTCACCATATAAAGACTCATAGTCGTGCTAGACACCAATGTATAGATACTCGTCACCATGCCTATATGTCGTACTCAACAATTACCACATAGAAAATAGGACTCAACTCCTAATCCCTCAAGCTAAGGTTAGACCAAACACTTACCTCGAACTTCCACGACCAACTCAAGCCTCAAACACCGCTTTCCCTTTTGAATTTAGCTCCAAATAAATCGTATCTAGACATAATCGACTTAATAACATCAATAAACGCTAAGCAATCCAATTCCAATGCTTAATTATAGCTTTCTAATCATTCTTCCCAAAAAGTCAAAAATTGACCCCGGGCCCGCTGGGTCAAAACACGAGTTCGGACCAAAACCCGATCACCCATTCACCCACGAGCCTGAATATATAATTTGTTTTCAAATCCGACCCCAAAACGAGGTCTAAATCACAAATAATCAAAAAGCCCTAACTCTACCCAAATCCCTAATTTTCTACCCTTAATTACATGATTTAAGCCTAGAAATCTATTGGTTGATGATAAAAATGGAAGGAAACAAGTTAAGGATTACTTACCTAAGAAGTTATGGTGAAGAAGCTCTTCAAAAATCGCCCCAAGAGGTGTGGAGAAGAAGAAGTTATGAAATTTGGGTTAAGTCCCGTAATGCTACTATTTCTGAACTTTTAAAATAACTGGGCGAAATTACTCTTCGCGTTCGCGACATTCCATCGCGTTCACGATGGGTTAGGCCTGCTAGGCCTTCGCGTTCGTGGAAGGCGTCTCGCGTTCGCATAGAAGAAACTCCTCGAGCCTCGCGTTCACGTGCAATGGTTCGCATTCGCGTAGGTCAAATGCCCCACCTCCTGCCCAGGCTCAATTAGCCTTCGCGTTCGCGTGGCCAGGACCGCATTCGTGAAGGGAAGACCCCCCAACACCTCGCGTTCGCGACCTGGGCTACGCATTCACGTAGAAGAAATTTCCTTCAGCAGAAATTAACACATCGCGTTCGCGAGGGTCCTCCCGCGAACGCGAAGAAGGGCATACCAGAATACCAACAGCTGAAAAACCTGCAACTTTTCCTAAGTCCAAAACCTTCCGAAACACACACAAGCCCTCGGGGCTCCTAACCAAACATACGTACTAACTAAATGACATCATACGAACTTATCCGTGCGATCAAATCGCCAAAATAAAATCATTAACATCGAATTAAACCTCAAAATCAAAGAATTATCTCAACTTCTTAAACCATCCGTTTTAGCAATTTAGGTCCGAATCACGTCAAATGACATCGGTTTTTCACCATATTTCACAGAAACATCTTAAATCATATATAAAACCTGTACCGAGTGCCGGAACCAAAATACGGGCCCGATACCATCATGTTCTAATCAAGTTCATTTCAAATTCCTTTAAACAATTTCAGAAAATAATTTTCTTTAAAAATTCATTTCTCGGGCTTGGGACCTCGAAATTTGATTCTGGGCATACGCTCAAGTCCCATATTTTCCTAAAGACCCTCCAGGACCGTCAAATCACGGGTTCGGGTCTGTTTACCTCAAATTTTGACCGAAGTCAAATTAATTTATTTTACAATCAAAATTTATCAATTTTCACATTTAGGCTTTCCGGCTATGCGTCCGGACTGCGCACGCAAATCGAGGTGATGCTAAATGAGGTTTTCAAGGCCTCAGAACGCAGAATTCAACTTACAAACAAGTGATGACCCTCACCCGTCATCCAACATGGTTGGGTCATAACATTCTCCTCCACTAAAATAATTGTTCGTCCTCGAACGGACATAAGAAGGAAGTACCTGAGTCGGGGGAAAGATGAGGATAACGGCTCCGCATATCAGACTCAGACTCCCAGGTCAATGCCTCAGGAGGCTGACCTCTACACTGAACACAAAAGAAGGAAAACTCTTCGATCTCAACTGACGAACCTGCCGGTCTAAAATGGTTACCGGCTCCTCCTCATAAGACAAGTCTTTGTCCAACTGGACGGTGCTGAAATCTAACAAGTAGGATGGATCGTCGTGATACTTTTGAAGCATGGACGCATGAAATACTGGATGCACGACTGATAAGCTCGGCGGCAATGCAAGTCTATAAGCCACCTCTCCCACTCGATCAAGAATCTCAAACGGGCCAATGAACCTAGGGCTAAGCTTGCCCTTTTTCCCAAATCTCATTACGCCCTTTATAGGCGACACTCGAAGCAATACCCGCTCACCGACCATGAAAGCCAAATCTCGAACCTTGTGGTCGGCATAACTCTTTTGCCTGGACTGAGTTATACGAAGCCTATCCTGAATAATCCTGACCTTGTCTAAGGCCTCCTGAACCATATCCGAACCCAACAACCGAGCCTCTCCTGGCTCAAACCATCCAACCGGAGATCGACACCGCCTACCATATAAAGCCTCATAAGGAGCCATCTGAATACTCGATTGGTAGCTGTTTTTGTAGGCAAACTCTGCTAAAGGCAAAAACTGATCCCATGAGCCTCCAAAGTCGATAACACAAGCTCAGAGCATATCCTTAAGAATTTGAATGGTCCGCTCGGACTGCCCATCCATCTGGGGATGAAACGTTGTGCTCAACTCAACTTGTGTGCCCAACTCTCACTGAACTGCTCTCCAGAAACGGGAGGTAAACTACGTACCTCGGTCCGAGATGATAGACACGGGCACACCATGAAGACGAACAATCTCCCAGATATAGATCTTGGCTAACCTCTCGGATGAATAGAAGACTGCCACAGGAATGAAATGCGCTGACTTGGTCATCCTATCAATAATGACCCATATTGCGTCGAACATTTTCCGAGTCTGTGGGAGTCTAACAACGAAATCTATAGTGATTCGCTCCCACTTCCACTCGGGAAGCTCAATCCTCTAAAACAAACCACCAGGCCTCTGATGCTCATACTTAACATGCTGACAATTCAAACACCGAGCCACATATGCAAAAAATATCCTATTTCATTCTCCGACACCAATAATGCTGCCGCAAATCCTGATACATCTCCGTGGTGCCCAGATGAATAGAGTACCGGGAGCTATGGGCCTCCTCTAAAATCAACTCTCGAAGCCCATCCACATTAGGCACACAAACTCGACCCTGCAATCTCAAAACTCCATCATCACCTAAGGTAACCTGCTTGGCACCTCCGCGCTGCACCGTGTCTCTAAGGATAAACAAATGGGGATCGTCATACTGCTGATTACGGATACGCTCCAATAATGAAGAACGAGCGACTATGCAAGCTAACACACGGTTGGGCTCAGAAACATCCAACCTCACGAACTGATTGGCCAAAGCCTGAACATCCAAAGCAAGCGGCCTCTCACTGACTGGAATATAAGCAAGACTGCCCATAATGGCTGACTTCCTACTCAAAGCATCGGCCACCACATTGTCCTTTCCCGGATGATATAGGATAGTAATATCATAATCTTTCAACAACTCCAACCACCCCCTCTGCCTCAAATTCAACTCCTTTTGCTTGAACAAATACTGAAGACTCTTGTGATCCGTGAACACCTCACATGTCATGCCATACAGATAATGCCTCCAAATCTTCAATGTGTGAACAATGGCTGCCAACTCCAAATTATGAACCAGATAGCTCTTCTCATGAATCTTTAACTACCGTGAAGCATAGGCAATAACCTTGCCACCCTACATCAACACTGCACCAAGTCCAATACGAGATGCATCATAATAGATTATATAAGGCCCTAAACCTGTGAGCAAAACTAACACCGGTGTCGTAGTCAGAGTTGTCTTGAGCTTCTGAAAGCTTGCCTCACACTCGTCCAACCATCTGAACTGGGCACCCTTCTGGGTCAGCCTGGTCATCGGGGCTGCGATAAATGAGAACCCCTCCACGAACCGACGATAGTAGCCTGCCAATCCCAAGAAACTCCGAATCTCTGTAGTTGATGCTGGTCTAGGCCAGTTCTTGACTGCCTCAATATTCTTCGGATCAACCTGAATACCCTCTGTTGATACATTAACCCAGAAATGCAACTGAACTCAACTAGAACTCATACTTTGAAAAATTAGCATATAATTGACTATCCATCAAAGTCTGAAGAACGACTCTAAGATGTTGCTCGTGCTCCTCCCAGCTACGGGAGTATATCAAACTATCATTAATGAAGACTATCACGAACGAATCCAAATAAGGCCTGAACACTCAATTCATCAAATCCATAAAAGTTGCTGGGGAATTTGTCAACCCGAATAACATAACCAAGACCTCATAATGCCCGTACCGAGTACGAAAAGCTGTCTTAGGGACATCGGATGCCCTAATCCTCAACTGATGGTAGCCAGATATCAAGTCAATCTTTGAAAATACCTTGGCACCCTGAAGCTGATCAAACAAATCATCAATCCTTGGCAACGAATACTTATTCTTGATTGTAACCTTGTTCAACTGCTGGTAATCAATACACATCCTCATCGACCCATCCTTCTTCTTAACAAACAACACCGGCGCACCCCAAGGCAAAATACTAGGTCTAATGAAACCCTTCTCAAGCAAGTCTTGCAACAGTTCCTTCAACTCTTTTAACTCAGGCGGGGTCATACGATACGGCGGGATAGAAATGGGCTGAGTGCCCGGAGCCAAATCAATGCAAAAGTCAATATCCCTGTCGGATAGCATACCCGGCAGGTCTGAAGGGAACACCTCAGGAAACTCACGAACAATAGGCACAGAATCAATAGAAGGGACCTCAGTACTAAAATCACGGACATATGCCAAATAGGCCAAACACCCCTTCTCGACCATACGTCGAGCCTTCACATAATAGATAACGCTACGGGTAGAATGATCAGGAATCCCCCTCCACTCTAAATAAGGCAAACCCGATAAAGCTAAGGTCACAGTCTTGGCATGACAGTCCAAGATAGCGTGGTAAGGTGATAACCAGTCCATCCCCAATATAACATCGAAATTGACCATGTCCAGAAGCAACAAATCTACTCGAGTCTCAAAACCCCCAATCACAACTACAGAAGAGCGATGGACTCAATCTACCATAATAGAATCACCCACCAGGGTAGACACATAAACATGAACACTCAATGAATCACTAGGCATGACCAGATACGGTGCAAAATAAGATAACACATACGAGTATGTAGACCCTAGATCAAATAACACTGAAGCATCTCTATCACAAACCAGAACTGTACCTATAATAACTGCATCTGAAGCCTCAGCCTTGGGCCTGGCTAGAAGAGCATAACATCGGGGCTGGGCTCCACCACTCTGAACTACATCTCTAGGATGGCCTGCTGCTAGCTGGCCTCCACCTCTAGCGGCCTGAGCTCCACCTCTAGTACCTCTACCTTCACCTCTAGCACCTCTACCCTCACCTCTAGCTGGCTGGGCGGGCTGTGAAACACTTGGTGCCTGAACCATGAAATGGGAACCCTGATGCTGAGAGCTACTAGGTGCTCAAGGGAAAAATCTAGCAATGTGACCCATGTCACCACAAGTGTAGCAAGCCCTCGGCTGTTGAGACTGCTGACCCTGTCGACTTGAATGACCACCCTAGAAACTCTGAAGCGGCGGTGCACTGATAGGAGCAGGTGGTGTACTGTAGGACTGCTGATCAGAATACTGTATTTGGGGACCACGGCCACCTGAAGTACCGTGAGAAACCTGGAGCACTAACTGAAAGGGCCTAGGAAGATGGCCTCTACCATACGAATCTCTACCTCCGGACGAGGTACCACTGAATCGGCCTGAATGATGGGGCCTCTTGTCTGACCCATGACCACCTACCTGAGACAGAACCATCTCCACTCTCCTGGCCACATTGGCCGCCTCCTGAAAAGTAATCTCACTCCCAGCCTCCCTAGCCATCTGAAGACGAATCGGCTGAATAAGACTGTCAATAAACCTCCTCACCCTCTCTCTCTCTCTCTCTCGGTGGGAAGTATGATGAGAGCATGGCGAGCCAAATCGATGAACCTAGTCTCATACTGGGTAACAATCATGGAACCCTGTTGGAGACGGTCAAACTACCTCCAATAGGCCTCTCTCTGAGTAATGGGGAGAAACTTCTCCAGAAATAGCTGTGCAAACTACTCCCAAGTCAAGGCTGGCGATTCGGCTGGTCTAGCCAAGCAATGAAAAGTGGCAAAATCGACCCCATTGGTCTCAACTATCCCCATGTTCCTAAGAACCTCGTGACAGCTTTCTAGATAATCTTGGGGATCCTCAGTAGATGCACCACTGAAAGTAGTAGTGAAGAGCTTGGTGAACCTATCCAACCTTCACAAAGCATCGACAGACATAGCTGCTCCATTACCGGTCTAAGCTACCATACCCGGGTGAACTGCTCCAACTGGCTGAACCGCTGGAGTCTGAATCTGGGGAGCTACCTGCTCCAGAGTGCGAGTAGCAGGAGTCTGGGCTCCTCCTCCAGCCTGAGAGACGGCTGGTGCTACGGGAAGCAAGCTGCCCGGGTGACACTCTCCATGAGGCCTACTAGTTGGACCAGAGCATCCTGAAGAACTGGGGTAGCAATAAACCCCTCTAGGACCTGAGTTGGGCCCACCGAGACTGCTAGGGCTGGAACCACCTCGTCAAAATCAACCTGAGGCTCCGCCATTGGTGCTGTTGCTCGGGGCTGAGCTCTACCCCTACCTCGGCCTCTAGCACGGCCTTGGCCTCGCCCTCTGCCCCTCGTGGGAGCTGTTGCTGGGGGCTCGGGCTGCTGAGTAGTGGATGAGGAAGCGTGTGTCCTCGCCATCTGCGGAAGAACAGAGTAGAAGTTCAATTAGCATTGAGAAACAAGACCGCACGACGAGAAAGAACAAATGTGAAGTTTTCCTAACTCTGTAGCCTCTGGGGGATAAATATAAACGTCTCTGTACCGATCCCTCAGACTCTACTAAGCTTGTCTGTGAACTGTGAGACCCATATAACCTAGATCTCTGATACCAACTTGTCACGACCCGAATTTTCCACCTCTCGGGAGTCGTGATGGCGCCTACTAATGAGAGCTAGGCAAGCCAATCCTTAACTACTTACTTCATTATCAAATTACTTCTTTTTAACAATATAAGTCAATAACATAAAAACAACGGAATTTAAATAATTAAGTGGAAGATAACAATTAAATGTCTGAAATCTGCATCTATTACAAATACTTAAGTCTTAACCACCCAAAACCTGGTGTTACAATATCACAGACGGTCTAAGATTTACTACATACAAGGTCTGAAGAAATAATAATACATTGTTTCTGAATGTAAGGAAAATGAAACATGAAAGTAGGGATAGAGGGAGACGCCAGGGCATGCGGACGCTTGCAGGTCTATCTTGGATCTCCGCGTGGACTGAAGGTAGCCTCCACACTATGGTCCAAAAGCTGCTCCGGAATTTGCACATAGTGCAGAGTGTAGTATCAGTACAACCAATCCCATGTGTTGAAAAGTGTCTAGCCTAACCTCGGCGAAGTAGTGATGAGGCTAGGACCAGACTACCAAATAAACTTGTGCAATTTATTTATATACAACGGAAAGGAAAAATACAGAAATAACCAGTAAATGTGGGAAGGGGAAACATGCTGTGGGGGAAATAACAGTTCCGAATAGAAAGCATCAAGTAAGGAAAATAACAACATAACTAGAATATCATCAAGAATAAAAAATCAACAATTTGTACGACATCACCCTTCGTGCTTTTACTTGCACGGCATCACCCTTCGTGCTTTTACTCTCGTCCTTACCAAGGCAATTATATAACAAAAATGTGCACGGCATCACCCTTCGTGCTTTTACTCTCTTTCCTCACCATATAATCAATAATATCGGCACGGAATGGTACATCGTGCGGCACGGCATCACCCTTCGTTCTTTACACTCTTTCCTCACAAATAAACAATACACGACATCACCCTTCGTGCTTTACACTCTTTCCTCACCAAAACAAGAAATAAACGGCATCACTCTTCGTACTTTAACACTCTTCCTCACCCAAACAACAAACACAAATAATAGGGCAAGGGAATAAACAAGATTATAATAGAAATTCCGGTAAGGGAACAACAATTCAACAATTAAGTCCTGGCAAGGGAGCAACATCAATAATATCAACGCCCCGACAAGGGAGATAACCAATAAAGCAACAATGTCCCGGCAAGGGAGATATCCAATAAAGCAATAATATCCCGGGAAGGGAACAATTTAATGAATTCTTTCTCTTATTTACTTTTACTTCACAACTCACTTTACCGCTTGAGTCAATACTCCAAAGGGTTCAATTAACTCATTTACTTTCGCAATTCGTAATATAACTTGAGCCAATGCTCCTCGATGTTCAAAGGTCACAATTCCTTCCACAAACTTTTCACAACAAATAGAAATTATCACCAAGGCATGAAAGATACAACGAGATCAAGATATTCACCATATAAAGACTCACAGTTGTGCTAGACACCAATGTATAGATACTCGTCACCATGCCTATACGTCGTACTCAACAATTACCACATAGCAAATAGGACTCAACTCCTAATCCCTCAAGCTAAGGTTAGACCAAACACTTACCTCGAACTTCCACGGCCAACTCAAGCCTCAAACACCGCTTTCCCTTTTGAATTTAGCTCCAAATCAATCGTATCTAGACATAATCAACTTAATAACATCAATAAATGCTAAACAATCCAATTTCAATGCTTAATTATAACTTTCTAATCATTCTTCCCAAAAAGTCAAAAATTAACCCTGGGTCCGCTTGGTCAAAACACGAGATTCGGACCAAAACCCGATCACCCATTCACCCACGAGCCCGAATATATAATTTGTTTTCAAATCCGACCCCAAAACGAGATCTAAATCACAAATAATCAAAAAGCCTTAACTCTACCCAAATCCCTAATTTTTACCCTTAATTACATGATTTCAGCCTAGAAATCTATTGGTTGATGATAAAAATGGAAGGAAACAAGTCAAAGATTACTTACCTAAGATGCTATGGTGAAGAAGCTCTTCAAAAATCGCCCCAAGAGGTATGGAGAAGAAGAAGTTATGAAATTTGGGTTAAGTCCCGTAATGCAACTGTTTCTGAACTTTTAAAATAACTGGGCGAAATTACTCTTCGCGTTCGTGATGGATTAGGCCTGCTAGGCCTTCGCGTTCGCGGAAGGCGGCTCGCGTTTGCAGAGAAGAAACTCCTCGAGCCTCGCGTTTGCGTGCAATGGATCGCGTTTGCGTAGGTCAAATGCCCCACCTCCTGCCCAAGCTCAATTAGCCTTCGCGTTCGCGTGGCCAGGACCGCGTTCGCGAAGGGAAGATCCCCCAACGCCTCGCGTTCGCGATCTGGGCTACGCATTCATGTAGAAGGAATTTCGTTCAGCAAAAATTAACACATCGCGTTCGCGAGGGTCCTCCCGCGAACGCGAAGAAGGGCATACCAGAATACCAACAGCTGAAAAACCTACAACTTTTCCTAAGTCCAAAACCTTCCGAAACACACCCGAGCCCTCGGGGCTCCTAACCAAACATACGTACTAACTAAATGACATCATACAACCTTATCCGTGCGATCAAATCGCCAAAATAACATCATTAACATCGAATTAAACCTCAAAATCAAAGAATTATCTCAACTTCTTAAAACATTCGTTTTAGCAATTTAGGTCCGAATCACATCAAATGACATCCGTTTTTCACCAAATTTCATAGAAACATCTTAAATCATATATAAGACCTGTATTGGGCGCCGGAACCAAAATACGGGCCCGATACCATCATGTTCTAATCAAGTTTCATTTCAAATTCCTTTAAACAATTTCAGAAAATAATTTTCTTTAAAAATTCATTTCTCGGGGTTGGGACCTCGGAATTCAATTCCGGGCATACGCCCAAGTCCCATATTTTTCTACGGATCCTTCGGGACCGTCAAATCACAGGTCCGGGTCCGTTTACCCAAAACATTGACCGAAGTCAAATTAATTCATTTTACAATCAAAATTTATCATTTTTCACAGATTTTCATATTTAGGCTTTCCGGTTACGCGCCCGGACTGCGCACACAAATTGAGGTGATGCTAAATGAGATTTTCAAGGCCTCGGAACGCAGAATTCAACTTACAAATAAGTGATGACCGGTCATCACAAAAACATGGCTGAATTGGTCACAACTCACAAGCAGATGTCCAGTTGATTCTCTTTCAATTGCAAAAATTAAACTATGAAAACATGGAAGAAAATCAAATATATATAACCGAAGGTACCAAGAAAGAGCTAAAGGATTAAACTAATTAAAGCTTTGATTTCGTCAGTTGCTTCAATTTTGTTGTTCTTTTTCTTTATTGTTATCTTATGATGTTATTAGCTGGTGCTTGATAACGCTTCGTCTGGTTTGTTTTACTTGTTTGATTAAGAGGAGTTGTTAATGTCGCTGTTCAGTTTATCTATACCTGCCCTAAGAATATATATGCTATGTTGATCATTGAACAATATATATATATATATATATATATATATATATATATATATATATATATATATATATATATATATATATATATATATATATATTAACGTACCTGCAGTTGAAGGATCGGTTATATAAATTTTTATTGTTCATCTTTGTAGATTCATTATCCAAGATAACAATTATGAGTGTTGCAGCTGAAAAGGTATTTAGTGTCCGGAGTCATTATGTAATTAAGTACTTAGTTTAGCTCTTTTGGCTTAGAAAAAAAAAGTAATTTCAGAAACCTCCCCTTAAATTTGGCTTCGTCGGAGTCATCTTTGTTGTAATTTTTGATATTACGCTTACCTCTCTTATTTTATTTTATTTTGTAACATTTGGTTAAACTTTCTTATTAGTAATTTTTATAAATTATGATATGATTAATTTTCCCTTTCTAATATACTCTTCTCTTAATTAATTTTACTAACATCTTTTTTGAAAAATTCCTTTAAAGCTTTTCGACACTTGGAAGTCGAAAAGTTACCTTTCCTATTTTCTTTTTAAAT
Source organism: Nicotiana tabacum (assembly GCF_000715075.1). Lineage (NCBI taxonomy): Eukaryota > Viridiplantae > Streptophyta > Magnoliopsida > Solanales > Solanaceae > Nicotiana > Nicotiana tabacum. Next base: position 156,091,244 of record NC_134084.1, read on the forward strand.
GCGTCTCTAATGAATAGAAAAAGTAATAATATGTCAAAGATAAAAACTGAATATATCATGAAGTGAAATTACTTAGGTGGGAGTGGATCCATGGAAATGAACAGTAGGAAATGACCTTTATGGATATCTTGTTGGCTTTATTATCAATCTTAGTCCGCACCAAAAACTATTTATATTCGATAGCCAAAAAAGTATATATATATTGACTATTATTTTGAGAGCGACTATACAGTATCATTTTCCCTATTTTTTTTCCTTTCGTCTTTTTCTCATCAAGCCGGAAATGAGTTTAAATAAGGAAACATGGTTAGCGAAAATGAAAACTTGTTTGAGACTTAGGCATAGTTATTGTTATCATTTTTTCCCGACTAAGTCAAAGGCAAATAACCCCATAAACTCCATAGTACAAACAGCAAGAACACCATTTATCATCCATCAAAGCAATATATGCTCGATAGACTATATCTCATTATGATAAATAAATGAATAATAATATGTTACAACAACATGAAAGAAGCCATATATGTACAAACCCCGACTGCGATAAGAGATTTGCAAGAACACCTTGTTCAAATGTAACCCCCCATGTTGGTCAAAAATCTTAGGAAATCCAAACCTAGTTTCAGATATGAGGCGGCCTCGCCCTCCAGCTTTACCCAAAATTATGCACATAGGAAGAAACTGCTTGGCAGTTGTAAAGCTCAAGATCAATGAGCTCAAGCAAGAATTGCTCATTCCGCAATGCACAAATCAAGTATCAACTTCTTGAATCCTTCGCTAAGGCACTATACGAGTCTAAGTATTCTGAATCATGCAACAGGATGTAATGTCCATCCTCCATTGCCTTTATACGTTCCCCGTCATACCATGTTATGGTTCCTGTGTAAGCCAATGTAATATTAACTACAATGTGAAAGTAGAAAAATACTAGCACCAGCCGAAAAGAGATATTAAGGCCTCCTTCTGGACTTCTTTTAGTATCCAGAGGTGTATAACTAGAAACTAAAAATTCATATTGATATTTCAACTTCCACTATAAAACATCACAAGTAACTGCTGTATCTGCGTATAAAAAATGCGTTCAGGAGGCTGGACCATCGTCCCAAATGGCATAGCTAGAAAGGATGTCAATGTGTCAAATATGTGATAATGTAGGATACATTCTCCCTTTGTGATGAAGCACCATAGTGCAAAGAAGCCAAAAAGTAGCAGTAATCATGCCCAGTTCAACATCAGCTTTTTACAAGAATGCAAAGGAAAGATCCAATGCCATACTTGGTGTAGATAATAGGTAGCACAATTTCTAGAATATTCATATATCAAGATGTGAGGCTTAAATATAGGTTGGTAAATGCTTCCAGTAAACTTTAGTATTATCCATACCTGGCGCGGTAACTGGTTCCTGTTCTCTAGTAACATGGAGCATGATTGTTCCTGAAAGCACTGTTATAAATCCACATATCTCGGACACTATGTCGCTGACATTTTGTCCTGCCCAGTCCTGAAAAGCAATAAGAAGACGCAGATGAATAGAATCACAATACCCTGTATCATATTTATTCATAAAGGACCATAATGAAGAAGAGCTTCAATTGGAATACCTTGAACATTATAGCACTTGCGATGATGGTCATGGTGGTGAACATCACATAATATATTGGAGAAACAATTGCGGTGTTGAATGTGTCCAGTGCCTAACAAATGATGTATAGATATCAGTGATGCTTTTAAACATCCCAACGAGAACCTTGAATGACCCATAACAATCATACATGTAGTGAAATCCAAAACAAAATTAGGCATCTCGTGTTAATAGTACGCACTTCAAATTAACTATTCTTCTAGTCGTCCAGCAGCACTTCAAAGGTTATTGTCAATCACTCAACTATGCATCTCTGATTCATCTAATTAGGAAAATTAATGAACAAACTAGAATATTAGCAGAAAACTCATTTTTCTAGATACAAAATGGTACTACTTGTTTGAAATATCATTATTATGCTGCTCAATTTCAAGCATTCAAGAAAGAACAAGTGACTAAAGGAACTAAACTGTGATACCCTGTTTCTCAACTTAGGATGAGAACGGGCATTTCTGGAGGACTGCTCAGGTTGAACATTAAACTATTCATTGGCATCTAAGAGGTTCATCAATAAAATTCTTTAGCTAAATATATCCAAATTACAAAAAAATGAAAAGAAACATAAAAAGAGCTGCAATTTTGGAGAATATCTATCATAGTTGGGATCAATTCCCATTATCAAGTTTGTGATTTATCTCTATGACAAATACTGGCACACCCTATGCAATAAATAGCAACAATAAAAGGAGAGCATAAAGGCAAATAACTACTTAAATGTCAAAATCTAAATGAATGATACCAGATATGCTACTCGCAGATATGGACAAAGCTTTGCTAGGTTGATGAGAATACATCAATTAAGTATGAATCAATCACAAATTAGCTGGGGTCAGCTTCTTGAATCCCCTGTATCCATTCACTCTATAAATAAAGTATTACCTTGTTAAGGTAATTCAGCTGTGTGATGACGCATATCACTGCGATCGTAAGAAAAAACCATGTTTGAGGACAGGCAACTTGACTAATTCCTTCCAAAGTAAGCTTTATAGCAATTCCAATAGCCTTTATGCTGACAATCTGCAAAAGACCATGAAAACACTACAGTAACCAATCTCTGGACAAGCTAGCAAACTGTTGATATGTGCAAAAAGCATCGTATCCAGAAACAGTTTGGTGTCCACATTGCAGCAGGAATAGTAGCTTATAAGAAGACAATTACCGTGAATGAACCCATTAAGGAACAGATTCCCAAATAAACCAGTATATTTGTCTGCCCATAGCGAGGCTCAAAATGCAAAATCAAGGCTAGCACCATAGATAATGTTGCAGCTACATAAATCAAAAATGCTGCAGACAGAAGCAATAAGGAGGAATTAGTAATCACTTCTACGTTTTTCTAACCTATGGCATGATAAACAGAAAAACATATATGTTAAAGACAAAATTCAAACCTGGTTGCGTTGCCAAAATCCAGATTTCTTGTAAAGAAGATGGCATATGCTCCTGAGGTGCATGGATAACAATAACCACCGAGCCTACGATGCATGAAATGCATCCTAGTACACCTAATTTTTGCAATCGTTCTTTCAACATAAAGTGCGCCAAAATAGCACTGTTCAGATTCACCAATATCAGTTTTGCAAACACCACTAATGATTCATTATTAGAGCTCACAAACAGTTCATAATCTTCAAAATCATACCTGATAATTATACTCAAAACACCAAGAGGGGTCACCAGAACTGCTGGAGCATAAATATAAGCCACAAAATTGGCCACCTCTCCAGTGATCACTGCAAATCCAAATAAGAAATTTTCATCGAAATCCAAACCACACAATGCCAATGTATTCCTTTTCCCGAATGAGGGTTAAGGTATGGAGACAACTTATGCTCAACTCACTTGTTATCATGCCTGCCCACCAAAGTGGTTCAAGCAAATAAGTATAGCCTCCAACTCCTGCAATAAATATTTCAACTGTTTAAGTGGGTGAACTGAAGTTGACACAGTCTGTGATAAGGACAAAAAGATTGTGTATACACTATACAGCTATTAATTAGTTTCTGGTCATGAAAATGGGAAATTAAACAAGGACAATATGGCACTAAAAGGCTTCAGAACAACTGAAAGTAACTAACTTTTGCAGTTTTAATTTGAAAAATCAAGAGAGTTGAAATATCAAGAGAACAGAAGAAAGTTCAACAATTATTATGTAGAAATTAAGTAGAAGACTATAAAGTACTTTATATTTTTGACTTTTCTATACTCAAAAACGCACTCAGTTAAAGATATACAATCTCATAGTATTGAGTATCTGTCAATAGAATAACTACCATGTCTTCTTTGAACATATCATTTGAAGGTCCGGTAATAATGTTTTCTTGAATGTTTGTACTATTTCCATAGCCATTAATAAAATTCATCTTTTGGACCAAGGAGCTTTCTGTGAGCTGGATGGCGGCAAAAGCTGTTAACTTGTCTGTTTTGGAACAGAATCGAATTATTGAGAGGCCAAGAAAGGATTCGCTCTACTTAGTTGTGTTTGCTTCTACAAATTTAGCTTGGTATTGAACAAGCCAATTTTGACAACCAACTGGAGCAAAATTAACAGACTTGAGCAGATAGAAAATTAAGTTACAACTGAAGCAGCTCAACTAAACAGAGAAATGAGCACTTTAGATGCATACGACACACAGAGAAAGTGAGAGATGGTAAGAAACATATCAGAAATCCAAGTCACAATTTTTAAAGGCTAACCTCCTGTTTCATTTTACTAGTTAAGTCCTAAGTTGCGCGGACTCTTCGATTTTGGAGCCGTCCCCGTCCCGATACGAGACGGGAACGGGGGCGGGATACGTTCCGGATTCGGTCAACTGACTTCGGACACTTCGACCGGAGTCCATTGACAAATTTGGGAGAAAAATTGAGATTTTGATTTCTCAAAATCAAAATAAAACAGATTTAAGTTATGGAAAATGGCATACCTTCAATATTGTAGTATTTTTGTCTCATATTTTTGGAGAATGAAAGGTTGAATTCTACAACATTCATGTAAGTTTTTCACAGAATATCTCTCAAAATTTACAATATTTTTATAGCTCTATTTTTTATTATCTTGAATTTTCTTAGCCGAATCCCTGCACTCGTATCCATATCAGGATCCGCACCACCGAATTTTAAAATTTAGATTTTGCCGAATCCGATACTTGGATCCGTCCCGTATCGGATACCCGCACCCGAGTCCGAGCAACTTAGGTTAAGTCAATGGCAAACTGAAGTAGATACCGATAGAGATCGTTGCACCGAGACGTAATCTGACAAAACGTACCCTCTAAGATGATGATAACTAAGATGACAAAGAAAATACAGTAAAGAAGACGCAAGGTTTTCTTCAGAGTTCAGATAAGTAGAAGACACAGATTTTACATATTTCGATCAACTAGACCTCCATCCGCCGGGAAAGAGAAGCAATCCACTATTTCAGATAGTACACAAAAGACAGTGCAAAGCTAGGTAATACTCTAATCGTCCTGCAAGTATGTCTATAAAGATGTAACCTCATAAATTCATGAACACTGAATTTCTCAAAAGTGGATCTTCGACACAAGTATCTCCCACAAAATAACTTACTACCTTTGAGAGATCTACATCGTACATGCTATCAAGTTACAAGGAAAGAGTGCTACGTTATAGGAGATTGTAGCATTTTCTTGCGAGTAAAAGAAAAGGGCAATTCTCAATATAGTAGGTATAATTTAGACCACCAAATTAATTAATAAATCCACGGATTTGCTTGAATTTCTAACAATGAATACTTGTTCTAGTACCTCAAATTCAATACAAGCCTTTATAGGCTGAGTCATCCACCATAAACACTGATCAAGTTAGGCAGTGCTTGAACTTAGTAATTGGGGTAAGTATTGTTAATATGTCAAAAAAGATTGTCTCTGGTATTGATCTTATGAATAGATACTTTCCTTTCAGCAATAGGCTCTCGAATGAAGTGTTATTTCACATTAATGTTTCTTCCTCTCGTGGTACATCTGGCCTTTAGTAAAGCACATAACATGTTGACTATCACAATAAATAGTAATCACATCTGACATAGACTATGCTCGTCAAACAAACCCTTTAACCACAATACTTCTTTAACTGATTTCGCCATATCCATGTATTTAGCCCCATGGTAGATAATGTTGTTATAGTGCCTTCCAGCTAACAACACAACTGCCAATACAAAATATATCCTGTGAATGGTCTTCTCTATCAAATTCTCTGGCATAGTCAGAGTCCATGAAACCAACCAAAATATTATTATTTCTCCCCATCTCCAAACATATATTAAACTTCCAGACAAATATCTAAGAATCCACTTCATAGTGATACAGCCTGTGAATGCACTTTACCTGGACAAACCATAACTTTACATACTAACATTTTGTTAAGTTTCCATATGATCTTGCATACATAGTACAAAACGTTATTGGAATAGGAAACCCGCACCATATATATCTTTCTTCTTCATCTTGCTCGTGACTAAGCAGTTGGGAGTCTGAAATGTGCAGCAAGAGGAGTATTCACAGGTTTAGCATCTTCAGGCCAAACCTCTTTAAAGGCTTCGTCGAATAATTTTTGTATGTCAACAATAGCTTCCTAACTCATCAAACTATCTTGATCTCCATGGAGAAATTTCCTTAACTACTCTCAATGTCATTCATTTCAAATTCACTGTAACTGTATCTTCAATAGGAATGTCTATCAACTCCTGGTCAGACCTTAAGATGCCACAATTTGAAATTGGCAATCCATCTCAACATAAACCTTTTCGTCAAATTGACTATTACTGCTGAAGCTGAGAACCTCGACTAGATACCAGATGGTTAAGATCAAAGTTCCAAAAAGATTTAATATTTCTTAACAAGCTATTAACAAATACTAAACGTGATTCAGTCATTAAACCTACATCCACGGGCAAAGAGGAGCAACCCACTATTTCAAAGACGGTATAGGATATATTAGAGATAACACACTAATAATCTTGGAAGTAGCACAACCAAAAATAACCTCATACAGTTCCTTCTCTACGGTGAATACACACAACTATATTCCCCAGACATAGATTTTGTTGCCACAAAACTCTCTTAACTCCGAACACTTTACATTGTGAACTCTATAAGTGAGAAGAAAAAAGCTTCAATTTAACAATTTCTCATGAAAATGAAAAGTCAAATACAGAGATTTGTAATAAGCTAACTATAATTCAGGCCAAAAAAACACCAACTACGCCTCAGTACCAAACAAGTTGGAGTCTGCTATATGTACTCACTAACCATTTACTCCAATAATTCAAGTCAACATACTAAAAATAAGAGAAAATTTTGCAAACCTGCTCGAGTGCCAGCTGCTGCAGCACGCTTAAGACCTTTCTTCTTCAATATAAAACTTGTTCCAATAAACAAACTTGATGATATTGCCAGAATTAACCCTCTGCTATTGTCCGAAATCGTCATCCTCTTTCCCTCTCCGTTTAAGTTCTACCCTTTACTTTCTTCTTCAGCATATACAACAAGGTCAAATGGGTACCAAATACACAATCCCAAAACAGTATCACGATAAAGACCTGTTAAAATAAAAAAGCATATTCCAGCAATTCAAAAAATTCAAAATCTAATATGACGACAAATATAATTTCCCGCCAAATAGACACGAACAAAAGCTCAATTCTCACCTCAAAAAAGACAAAACTGGAAAAATCACGTTGGACCAGGCTACCAGCCAACAACTCAAGCTAGTAATTGAAGATTTTGAGTTGCTAAAATCAATTACTATATATAGATCTTTCTAAATCTATTTTACATATATTATATATTAATATATACATAGATCGGCCGGAAAAATGAAGGGGTTTAGGAGAGGGAGATCTGAAAATTGATAAGAATTAAGAAATGTTCATTGCTCCCTCTCCCCTTAAGGCATAAGTCCGTTGGTTGTCGTATTTTTGTCGGAAGCTTCGTTAAGGGTTTACTGTGATGACAATTGGCGACTAATTATTACACGTGAAAATAAAAATGAAAATGGAGAAAAAAAAAAGTTGAAGATTTGATTAGAGTTGTGCTGATATCATGGTTAACGACAACCAAAGACCTCACCTACCAAAAGGCCAAAACCCAAATATTTGTGTCTGAGCTGGTCCACTTGTTCTATTTACATTGTTCAAAATTGTCTCCTATGTATTTTGTAGTAATCATCGAATCATAATTGTTGTCTTAATTACGCGGCTTCATATTCACATCGTGGGTTACTCTTTATGTACATTGTCGAAGCATCCTTTTGCCCAAATAGTTTTTCCTTTTAAATTAAGGTGTTTAGAGCGTGTTTGAGTTTTTGACTAATATTGTATCTTATAAAGTAGGTCTATTTTTATCCTTCAAATATGATATTAAGTATCTTTAGTTTTTGGATGACACTTTAAGAAGAAGACCAACAATAAAAGAAAAAAGCCATTCTTATTTTCCCCGTCTCATTCACGAAAAAGAGCTTCTTGAATACAGGGGCAGATCTATAGCCCGTATTACAGGGCACGTGAACTCATGGCCCCTCCGTCAAACTAGGTTTTTTATGTACATATTTTTAAGAATTGGTCCAGTATTACGTATTGGCACCCACGCTCCATAAAGGTTGAATGGTGCACTTGGTTCAATATTTAATTATTTAATCAAAGAAACATGGATCAATTCTTACTTAGAACTTTTTTCCCTCTTTTTTTTAGTGGTGCACCTACGTTCTAGAAATCCTAGATCCGTCTTTGCTTGAATATCCCTACTTCGTTGAAGAAAAGCCATTCCTTCCACTGTTCTCCGAAATGAAAAAAAAGGATTGTGTCTAACTCTCAGAGTAATAATTTAAAGCTCAACAGAACAAGAAAATGTTCCCATTTTTCCTTTATTTGAAAAATAATCTTCCCCGATTTCTGATCAGTTTCCAAGAAACTGTGTTTAGTTCAGCCTTTTTGTATATCTTCCAAAACTCCTTTAAAATGTTTTACATAGAGAACGCAAAATAATAAAACTACAAAATCGTAGTTTCGAACTGCAATCACAATAGTGAGTAAAAACAAATTCGGTTTTAAAATATGGAGATCAAAATCAATTTTCAAAATGTAGAAACCAAAACTAATTCCAAGAACAATTATGAGGTTGGTTTTGGTACTCAACGTCTTTTTAATTTACTTAATCAAATATGTTTTATAAACCAACAACAATTAATAGTGCAAAGCTGATAAATTTGAGATTTTAAAAACTTCTAGTACAAAGCTAATAAATTTGAGAATTTAAACTTAGAAACTTTTACTTTTAAAAATTCGGCTGGCTTTTCCAATAAGAAAAATTGAAATTGAAAAAGAAAAGAGCTGCCAGGATCACTTCTGGGCATATTATTGAAGCAAACAAATAACCAGATTGGAAACTGACGCGGAAGAGGATATTTTTAAGGTCAAAATTTTAGGAAACGTTACTTAAAAATGAAGAATTAAACTAATAATTTGTATTACCCAATAAAAGTAGAGGAAACATTTTGCTTCAAAACAGAAAATTTGCTTCATGAGTCAAAGTCGGGTAGCACAGTTATTTTTGAACACATTCTGTTACTGAGACTAAAGATGCTCTACTTTAGCATACTTAAGGGAGTAAATATGCTCAGAGTTATATTTGAAGGATAAGAATAGGCTTATCCTCAAAGATAAGGGACAATATTGATCAAAAATTCGAGTCTTGTCTGGCCAAGGTTATGCGATGCCAAAAGTACTTTATTTTTACAAAAAATATTTTTTGAAAAATTTGAGGTGTTTGGCCAAGATGAAAAAGTGTTTTTGAGAAGCAGCAGAAGCAGTTTTTCTGCTTTTGGGGAGAAGCTATAAATTCTAGCTTCTTCCAAGTAGCAGAAACAGAAAATTAATTTATTCAAAATAAAAATAATCGTACAATAAATTTATATTTTCCATATCATTCCTCGTTAATTTAACATTTTCTATTCCTTTTCCTTTTTTATTTCTACCATGCCTTTCTTATCTTCTTTTTAATCATATGTTGTTCTTTTTCTCCTATTACTAAGAGTATATTTTTAATTTATATTGAATAATGTATTTTGATATATTTAAATTATCATATAAACAATAAGTAATACTTAATTTTATGCTTTGGAATAAATATATTTTATATTGATTAGAATATTTAATTTATATTTTTGTTCTATATTTTATATTTTAAGTAATTCTTTTATAATAAATATTTAATTATTTTTTTAAAATAATATTAATTGCAAAATGAGCCTTTATTATTCTTTTTCTTTATTTAATACTTAAAAGTAGTTTTTAATAATATTGGCCACACACAATAAGCTTGTAAAAAGCACTACTCAAATGAATAAGGCAAATTGTTATTTTGCAAAAGTATTTTTAAACAAAAGTACTTTTTTTAATACTTTTCAAAATAAGTAGCTTTTGGCAGATTGGCCAAACATGCTCTTAGTTAAAAGCTTTTAAAAAGGAAAAAAATACTTTTGAGTGAAGCCAGAAAAAAATAACTTCTCCCCAAAATGACTTTTTTGAAAAACATTTTTGAGAAAAATACAGTTAAAAGTATCTTTTAAAACCTGGGCCGAGCACTAATTGCTGCTCAAAAGCATTTTTAAAATTAATTAGCCAAACACAAATTGTTTCTCACCAAAAATACTTTTTAAAATAGTACTTATGAGAAAAATACTTTTCAAAATAAGTTAGATTTTAGAAATACTGCCAAACATGCTAGTAATATTCACATCATGGGTTACTCGTTATGTACATTCTCTTAATATGCTCCTTCTGATTCCAAAATATGAGTAGTTGTTTTGGCTATACTTACCTTTTTTAATTAGTAGGATGTTAATTAGGTGATAATAAAATGTGGTATAAACATATACTTTTATGTTAAAGTTATTTCTTTTAAAAGGGACTGTCTTACATATTTAAAGGTTAATAATTTGGACAAGAGGTAGTATCACTTCACAAGTAATCTTTGCGTTTGTAAAATTTCAACTATTAGAAACCAAAACCTCTTTTGACTTTTTCCATCAATTTGTTCTTATTGTCGTATACTTATTTTCCATTAAACAATTGGTTTCTCTATTTTGATATTAACTTTAAATTAAGAGTTTAAGGAAATTAGGAAATGTTTAAGAGCCATTTGTCATTAATCAGTTTGGTTAATTTGGTATTAAAAAGCCAGCGAACGGAGAAATAACTTAAAAAGTCGGGTAATAAGCACGTGGCTGTCCAAAATAGAAGATTGAAAGCCATCGGAGGGATTTTTTCTATTTTGTTTTGCAAACTTGAAGAATGCATTGTGTTATCATGTATAAGATATACTTAAAAAATCGTTCGTATTCCTTGGGAGCACGAAAGTTGCGTAAACTGATGAAACAAGAGGGGTAAAATAGAATAAACATATAACAGTTCCTCAAGACTCATAATTAACTTGGTAACTTATTTACAAAAAAATCATTTTGGTTGGTGAAATAAGGGATAATAATCTTCGAATTAGATGTGAAATTATTTTATCCCACGTCTGGTTGAATTTTCGAATTCTCAGATTAATTTAACAACAATTGTGGCAGTATTCCATCCCACATTGTGAGTGGGATAATAGTACCGGGATTGCTTAATCCATGGATAAAATTACTTAATCCATGGATAAAATACTACAATGACAAAAATGCTCTTTTTTCAAGGCTCTTTCCCTAAAGTCCTTTAAAAAAATATTGAAAATAAAAGGTTATCTCAACTTATCTAGTATACATCAAACACATATTTTATATTATACTAGTTCAATAAATCAAACATCTTTCAATAAAAATATATCCACTAACTAATCCTATATTGGTCTAAAATTGGCGATTTGATAATAGTAGATAAACTGAATCAAGGACGGGGTCGACCACGGTGTGATAACATGAAGCCATCATCGAGAGGATTGATGTCAAGGACGAGCAGCTGAAGTGATGAAATAACGGTAGGATAGGTTCAGATATGGACACAAGGAATATTCCTTTGAATATTCCTTTGAATATTCCTTATTTTGTACATTTTTAAGGTTTCTTGGAGATATCCCTTATAAATAGGAAGAGATAGAAAACAAAAAAGGGATCTTCACTTTCTAAGAGAAACATATATTGTAAAAGGTTGACTTGAGAGAATTTGACGAAAAGTTGTTTTGTTCATTGATTATATTACTCAAGCGCATGTTACTTGGTCTTTATCCATAAGATCCAAAGATTCCTTAACCATCTTCATTTCTCTTCTTTCCACGTCGCTATCAGGAGAAGGAACCATCCAAATCGTGTAATAATTGGTGGTAGATTCCTTCTTATTACATTTATTGTCATCCTCTACATTTATTACATATTTATGTTACCACATTTACTAGCATTCATTGAATATAAACGTGCTATTTAACGCTATCAAACGTCGTTCACCACATCGATTCCTTAACACATTTGATCTTGAATTTATTATTCTTATCTAAGATTCACCCTGTATCTCATCATTAGTTAGTTTAACTAAAAGGTTTAACACTTTTTTGGTCAAACAATTTGGCGCCGTCTGTGGGGAGTTTTTTAGTTAAAATTTTAGTATCTTCTAGATCACAAAAAAGGGACTACCATCTTTTCCTCGTTTGCACGAACTAACAAATGGCAAGAAAAGGAGATGAAAGACAGAAAACAATAGTGGGTGTCACTACCAACATCTTAAACACCATCGATGAGGATGGCAGAGAAGACAACGAGAATGTGACGCCGGGTGTTACACCCACGCGGAGTGACTCATCTCCCCCTTATGGAAGTGTAACCGCTTCACGTGAGAGAGGAGCTTCCACATCCACAGCCGAATAAGCACCACCAGCAGTAAAAAGATTACTGGAGGAGTGGCTAACAAGCACTCTAAATAACATACTCGACAAACCCGTTTAAAGGGCGAATAGAAATGTCGCGCTAGCTGATACCACAACGACCACCGGTGAACAAATCCCCCCCCCAACAGGTAACACTCATACCGTTGTTGACACAGGTAATGATGCACTGACAGCCATTTTAAAGAAAATAGAAGAAATGAAAAACAAAAGTAAGGCACTCCGCGACCAGATGAGAGAATATCAAGAAAGGGTCGACAAGATACCGGGCGCCCCAAAACTTCTACCAAAATGGGATATCGGCCGATTCGTTGCACAACCATATAGCGAGGAGGCAGCCCCACATGCCATACCCAAGACCTTCAAAATGCCACCATATTTGAAAATATACGATGGCACCACAGACCCATAAGATCACATCATTCACTATATCACAGCAGTAAAGGGCAACGACCTATCAAAGGAGCAAGTACCGTCAGTACTACTAAAAAAGTTTGGCGAAACTTAACCGGAGGAGCCCTAACTTGGTACTCATAACTACCAGCATGGTCTATAACAATGTTCGAGGAAATGGCCGACAAGTTCGTCACCGCCCACGTCGGAGCTAAGAAAGCATAGGCAAGGGTAAACGACATATTCGCCGTTAGGAAATCAACTGGCGAAGGACTCAAGGTCTCACGACCCTAAACCCGGACTCGATCATGATGGCGCCTCTCATGAAGACAAGGTCAGTCGACACTTTTCCATTTCAGTTTTAAGCAGTTAAACAATAAGAATTAAGTCTAAAGCGTACTAAATAATCGAAACGTAAGCAGTGAACATTATAGTTTGCGGAAATAAAACCCAATACAGCCCGATACTGAAGTGTCACTAGTCATGAGCATCTATCGATACACTACAAGTCTGAAATGTCTACCGAGCTATTACAAAATCACTAAGAAAGAGAAAGAAATGAGATAAAGGGGGAGAAGCACGGGACTGCGGACGCCAAGCAACTATCTCGTGAACTCCGAAATCTGCCGGGAGCTCTCAACCCTCGCTAGCAAGATCAGCAACGCCTGAATCTGCACACGGGGTACATGGAGTAAAGTGAGTACTCCAACTCAGTGAGTAATAATCATAAATAAAGACTGAAAGCAAGAAATCACGCAAGGCACATTGTAGGTTATACGGAAGCAGTAAAAGCCAGTAAAAACAGTGAAGCAGTGATAATGTGTAAAGTCATTTTAGTTCAGTTCGAACTTCATGAAATGCCTTTTTAACTATTAAGCAGGTAAGTAACAGACAAATAAGACAGATAAGCACATAAAGGATTGCCCCTCGGGCACAATGTCAACAATACCAGCCTCTCGGGCTATATCTCACATCACAATGGGTACCCGCGCTCACTGGGGGGTGCAGACTCCTAGAGGTACCCCTTTCGGTCCAAGCGCAATATCAATCCATATCGTGGCATCATTACTAGGCCCTCGTCCTCATATTAACAAGTCACCTCGTGGCGTACAAATCTCAGGCCATTGGCCTCAAAATCATAATCAGTGTTTCCTCACAACATAGGCCCTCGGCCTTACTCAGTCAGAATCTCACAAGCTACTCGGGCAACAGTAAAATATGATGCTCAGCCCAGAATATTATTTAAAATATCATTTAAGTGTTAAAATAGAGTAAACATGGCTGAGTTATGAAAACAGTAGAATATAGCATGACTGAGTTCAAGTATAAAGTCAAACAGCGAGGAAATATCAATAAAAATCTCATAAGGGTTCAAATAGTTGGCACGAGTCCCAAATATGGCATTCAACCCAAAACATGATGATAGCAAATAGTTTTCAGTCAAATACGCAGAAAACCATCACTTGGGATGGACTAAGTCACAATCCCCAACATTGCACGACCCTACGCTCGTCATGTAGCGTGTGCGTCACCTCAATATAGCACAACGATGTGCAATCCGGGGTTTCATACCCTCAGGACATCATTTACAATCATTACTCACCTCAATCCGGTCAAATATGTAGCCCGCGACGCCTTTGCCCCTCGAATCGGCCTCCACTTGTATCGAATCTATCCAAAACCAGAATCACGGCGTCAAAATATGCTAAGGGAACGAAGCCTAAGCGAAAATAATCAATTTACAACACAAATCCCGAAATTACCAAAACTCGACCCTCGGCCCCACGTCTCGGATTCCGGTAAAAATTACATCAATGGATTCCTTATCACTCCTCGAGTTCATTCATACCTAAAGCATCAAAATCCAACCACAAACGACCCCTCAAATCCCAAATTCTAGGTCTCCAATTTCAAGCCCTAGTTCTTCAATTTTAGGCTTAATTTCCATAATTAATTAGGTAGATTTCACATTAGAATCGAGTTTTAAGTCCATGAATTTTACCTCCAAGTGATTCCTCTTGAATCCCTCTTCAATCCTTTAAAAGCTCCAAAATCGCTCAAAAATGGTGGAAATAAACCCCAAAATCGCGGACAAGACAACTATTTAAACATTCTGCCCAGGCGTGAAATCCTTCTTCGCGAACGCAGTCAACGCCTCGCGTTCGCGAAGCACAAACCAACTTTGACCAAAATTTCCTCTTCGCGATCGCGACCTTCACACCGCGAACACAATGCTTTCCTCAGACCACTCTTCGCGATAGCGTTATCACTCTCGTGAACGCGATGAATAAAAACACCCTGAAGATCAGTTGCTCAATTCCTCTATGCGAACGCGGTCCCCTTCACGCGAACGCATTGACCAATCACCCATCCCTTCGCGAACGCGGAGCCTTCCTTGCGAACGCGAAGGCCAAAATCTCAGCCTTCACCAGCTAACCCTTCGCAAACGCGAGGGCCTACTCGCAAACGCGAAGGCCATTTCTCTACAACACTGATCAGCAATTTTCTACAATTCCAAACAACATGAAATGGTCCGATCGACCACCCGAAACTCACCAGAGGCCCCCGGACCTCAACCAAACATGCCAACATATCCCATAACCTCATTCAAACTTGTTCCAACCTTCAGAACGCTCAAAACAACATCAAAACACCAAATTCGCATCGGATTCAAGCCTAAGAATTTCAAAATCTTCTAAATTACGCTTTTGATCAAAAATCCAACCAAACCACGTCCGAATGACCTGAAATTTTGTACACCACATCCCAAATGACACAACGGAACTACTGCAACTCTCGGAATTCCATTCCGACTCCTATTTCAAAATCTCACCTATCAACTAGAAATCGCCAAAAATCCAATTTCGCCAATTCAAGCCTAAATCTACTCTGGACCTCCAAAACTCATTATGATCATGCTCCTAAGTCCCAAATCACCTCCCGAAGCCATCAGAACTCATATCTGAGCCCTCTAATACATAAGTCAATATCCGGTTGACTTTTTTAACTTAAGCTTCCTTAAAAGAGACTAAGTGTCTCAAACCTTACCAATTCCTTTCCAAACCCGAGCCAACCAACCCGATCACATATAAAACAGATAAACAAAGCGATAAGAAGCAGAAATGGGGGAAACGGAGCGGTAACTCATGAAACGACTGGCTGGGTCGTCACATCCTCCCCAACTTAAACAAACGTTCGTCCTCAAACGAGTCAAGAAACATACCTGCAGCCTCAAACAGGTGAGGATATCTGCTCCGCATCTCCCGTTCGGTCTCCCAGGTAGCCTCCTCCACGGGCCGACCTCTCCATTGCACTTTCACTGAAGCTATATCCTTTGATCTCAACTTTTGAACCTGACGCTCCAAAATAGTTGTTGGCTCCACATCATAAGTTAAATCACCGTCCAACTGAACCGTGCTGAAATTCAGAATATGAGACGGATCCTCAATATACTTCTGGAGCATAGAAACATGAAATACCGGATGCACACTCGACAAGCTGAGGGGCAAAACAAGCTCATAAGTCACCTCCCCAATCCTCCGAAGCACCTCAAAAGGCCCAATAAACTAAGGACTCAATTTACCTTTCTTCCCAAATCTCATAACACCCTTCATAGGCGAAACCTTCAACAAAACCTTCTCACCAACCATGTAGGACACATCTCCAACCTTCCCGTCAGCATAACTCTTTTGCCTCAACTGCGCGGTACGAAGTCTCTCCTGAATCACCTTCACCTTTTCTAAAGCATCATACACCAAATCTCTCCCTAATAGCCTAGCCTTACCCGGCTCGAACCAACCAAATAGAGACCTACACCGCCTCCCATACAAAGCCTCATATGGATCCATTTGAATACTCGACTGGTAGCTGTTGTTATAAGAAAACTCTACAAGTGGTAGAAACTGATCCCATGACCCTCCGAAATCAATGACACAAGCACGCAAAATGTCCTCCAATATCTGAATAGTGCGCTCGGACTGCCCGTCCATCTGAGGGTGAAAAGTTGTGCTCAACTCAACCTGAGTACCCAACTCTCGCTGCACAGACCTCCAAAACTGTGAAGTAAACTGAGTGCCCCTATCTGAAATGATGGAAACTGGGACACCATGCAAATGAACAATCTCCCAGATATAGATCTCTGCCAACCGCTCTAAAGAATAGGTAGTACACACAAGAATGAAGTGCATTGCTCAGCCGATCCAAAATCACCCAAATAGCATAGAACTTCTTCAAAGTCCATGGGAGTCCAACTACAAAGTCCATAGTGATCCGCTCCCACTTCCACTCTGGAATATCCATTCGCTGAAGCAAGCCACCCGGTCTCTGATGCTTATATTTCACCTACTGCCAATTGAGACACCGAGCTACAAATCCCAAATGTCTTTCTTCATTCTTCTCCACCAATAATGCTGCCTCAAATCCTTATACATCTTCGCAGCACCCGGATGAATGGAATACCGCGAGCTATGGGCCACCTCCAGAATCATATCCGGCCCTGCATCCTCAACACCCCATCATCACCAATGGTCACATCTCTGGCATCATCATGCTGAAATATGTCCTGAAGGACAACCAAATGTGGATCATCATACTGGCGCTCTCTGATGCGCTCATACAAGGAAGACCAAGAAACCACACAAGCCAATACCTGACTGGGCTCTGAAATATCTAACTTCACGAACTGATTGGCCAAGGCCTGAACATCAACTGCAAGAGGTATCTCCCCAACTGGAATATATGTGCCAAACTCCCCATACTCACCGCCTTTTGGCTCAAAGCATTGGCCACCGCATTGGCCTTTCCCGGATGGTACAATATAGTGATGTTATAATCCTTAAGCAACTTTAACCACCTCCGCTACCTCAAATTGAGATCCTTCCGTTTGAACAAGTGTTGGAGGTTACGATGATCAGTAAACACCTCACAAGACACATCATACAAGTAATGCCTCCAAATCTTCAACGCGTGAACTATGGCAGCCAACTTTAAATCATGAACGGGGTACTTCTTCTCATGGGACTTCAACTAACGAAAAGCATAAGCCATAACTCTACCCTCCTGTATCAACACACACCCAATACCAACTCTCGAAGCATCACAATACACGGTATATGAACCTGAAGCTGATGGCAAAACTAACACTAGAGCTTTGGTCAAGGCTGTTGAGCTTCTGAAAGCTCTCCTCACACTCCTCCGACCATACAAATGAAGCACCCTTCTGAGTCAACTTGGTCAAGGGCGATGCGATAGATGAGAATCCCTGAACAAACCGGGGATAATAACCCCCCAAACAAGAAAGCTACGAATCTCTGTAGCTGAGGACGGTCTGGGCCAACTCTGAACCGCCTCTATCTTTTTCGGATCAACCTGAATACCCTCGCTGGACACCACCTGCCCCAAGAAAACCACTGAACTAAGCCAAAACTCATATTTGGAGAATTTTGCATAAAGCTTCTCCTCCCTCAATCTCTGCAACACAACTCTCAAATGCTCCGCATGCTCCTCCTGACTACGCGAATACACCAGAATATCATCAATGAAAACTATGACAAACGAGTCGAGATAAGGCCGGAACACGTTGTTCATCAAATTTATGAACGCTGCTGAGGCATTGGTCAGCCCAAAAGATATCACCAAGAACTCATAATGACCATATCGGGTCTTGAAAGCTATCTTAAATATATCCAAGTCCCTGATCTTCAACTGGTGATAACCTGAATGGAGATCAATCTTGGAGAAGACTCTTGCTCCCTAAAGTTGGTCGAATAAATCATCAATGTGAGGCAAAGGATACTTGTTCTTAAATGTTACTTTCTTCAATTGCCTATAATCAATGCACTTCCTCATAGTGCCATCCTTCTTCTTCACAAATAGAACCGGCGCACCCCAAGGCGACACACTAGGCCGAATGAACCCCTTATCAAGGAGTTCCTGAAGCTGCTCCTTTAACTCCTTCAACTCCGCTGGTGCCATACGATACAGCGGAATAGAAATGGGCTGAGTGCCCGGCACCAGGTCAATACCAAAGTCAATATCCCTATCCGGTGGCATGCCCGGGAGGTCTGCAGGAAACACATTGGGAAAATCCCTCACAATTCAAACAGAATTAATACTGGGAGTCTCTGCATCGACATCCCTCACAAAGGCAGCCCTTCCCAACCATACGTTGGGCCTTCAAGAATGAAATTATCCTACTGGGAACATAATCAGCCAAACATCGCCACTCAATATGTGGCACACCCGGTATAGCCAATATGACTGTCTTAGCATGATAGTCCAAAATAGCACGACACGGAGATAGTCAATCCATGCCCAAAATAACATCGAAGTCCACCATACATAATAATAAAAGATCCACTTGGGTCTCCAGACCCCCAATAGTCACCACACACGACCAGTACACACGGTCTACAACAACAGTATCACCCATTGGGGTAGATATATGAACAGGTAAAATAAGAGACTCATGGGGCGTACCCAAATAACGAGCAAAGTATGATGACACATAAGAAAAGGTAGAATCAGGATCAAATAATACAGAAGCATCTCTATGGCAGACTGAGACAATACTTGCAATTAAAGCATCAAAAGCAATAACATCAGGTCTAGCTGGAAGTGCATAGAAATGAGCCTGACCGCCAACTGATTGACCTCCCCCTCTAGGGCGACCCCTAGCTGACTGACCTCCACCCCTAGCTGGCTGGGCGGGTGGTGATGAAGTAACTGGCACTAAAGCTGATGACTGACCCCTCTGCTGAGATGGACTCGCAAGACGATGAGGACACTGCCTCCACATATGACCCATCTCTCCACACTCATAGCAACTCCCGGGTGCTGGAGAAGGGGACTGAAGGGAACCACTCACACTGAAGTGACTAGCAGATGCGCCTGGCATAGAAGAGCCCTAAACTGATGGAGCACGGGACGAACTCTGAGCGAGAAGGGCACTAAGTGATGACTAGCCCTAATGGGAACTGTGGGAACCATGACCCGATGACACCCCACGATAACCTAGGCGAGCTGGTTGAGCATGCCTGAATGAACGACCTCTACCGTGCTAAAACTGACCTCTCGAAGGAGTACCACTATAGCTACCTGATCCTCAAGGGATCTTGGCCTCCCTCTCCTCTCACTCCTAGCGACGAACAAACTCAATCTCACGAGCAATGTCCACAACCTCCCCGAAAGTAGCACCAGTCACCCGCTCCCTGGTCATGAGAATACGAAGCTGATAAGTGAGGCCATCAACAAACCTCCTAATCCTCTCTCTATCTATCGAAACCAACCAAATGGCATGACGAGCTAACTCGGAGAACCTCATCCCATACTGCATCACAGTCATCTCTCCCTGACGCAACCACTCAAACTGTCTGCGCAGCTCCTCTCTACGAGACTGCAACACATACTTCTCCAGAAAGAGAATAGAGAACTGCTGCCTGGTAAGGGGTGCTGCACCAACAGGCCTACGCCTCTCAAAAGTCTCCTACCAAGTGAAGGCAGCTCCCAAAAACTGATAAGTAGAGAAAGCGACCCCGCTGGTCTCCAGAATACCTACTGTACGAAGCATCCTCTAACACTTATCCAAGAAACCCTAGGCATCCTCGCCCTCTGCACCACTGAAGGTCGGAGGCTGAAGTCTAACAAACCTCTCCAACCTACGCTGCTCGTCCTCTGGCATGGCATTAACTACATAGTCCTGAGCAGCTGCAACCGGCTGGGCTGGATGTGCCCCTAGCATCTGAAGTCCCTGCACGACCTGCTCAGGTGTGCGAGCGGTGGGAGTCTGATTACCTCCCCCAGCCTGAGAAGTAGTTGCGGCTGTAGTGGCTGAGATCGCCTGAGCTAGGCCAGTGCAAACTGATAGAATTTGAGCCAAGGCCTCCTGAAGACCCGGAATCATAATAGGCACAGCTGGTGCCTGAGCTGGTGTTGCTGAGGCGTCCATAACTGGGACTGATCCTGAACTGGGGTGGTTGGTGGATCTACAGGTGCTACCCTAGCTTCTGTACGGGTCACACCCCTGCCCCTTCCGTGACCACGACTGCGTCCTCGGCCTCTAGTGGCCACAACTGGTGGCACTGGTGGTCGTCCATCCTGACAGGTTGTGCATGTCCTCACCATCTGTGAGAGAATAGAATAATAAAAGTTTAGTGCTCGAATCAACAAAGTCGCACGACAAGAATTTCAAGAATATGAAGTTTCTCCTAAAGGTTCTGCAGCCTCTCGAGGATAAATATAGACGTCTTTAAACCGATCTGTGAGACTCTACTAAACCTGCTCATGACTATTGAGACCTATATAACCTAGGCTCTAATACCAACTTGTCACGACCCTAAACCTGGACCCAGTCATGATGGCGTCTCTCATGAAAACAAGGCCAGCCGACACTTTCCCATTTCAATTTTAAGCAGTTAAACAATACGAATTAAGTCTAGAGCGTAATAAATAATCCAAAAGTAAGCAGTGAACATTACAATTTGCGGAAATAAAACCCAATACAGGCCGATACCGGAGTGTCACTAGTCATGAGCATCTATCGATACACTACAAGTCTGAAATGTCTACCAAGTTATTACAGAATAACTAAGAAAGAGAAAGAAATGAGATAAAGGGGGTGAAGCACAGGACTGCGGACGCCAAGTAGCTACCTCGTGAACTCCAAAATCTACTGGGAGCTCTCAACCCTCGCTAGCAGGATCAGCAACGCCTGAATCTGCACACGGGGTGCATGGAGAAAAGTGAGTACTCCAACTCAGTGAGTAATAATCATAAATAAAGACTGAAAGTAAGAAATCACGCAAGGCACATTATAGGCTATACGGAAGCAATAAAAGCCAGTAAAAATAGTGAAGCAGTAATAATGTGTAAAGTCATTTTAGTTCAGTTCAAACTTCATGAAATGCCTTTTTAACTATTAAGCAGGTAAGTGACAGAAAAATAAGACAGATAAGCACATAAAGGATTGCCCCTCGGGCTATATCTCACATTATAATGGGTACACATGCTCACTGGGGTCTGCTGACTCCTGGAGGGGCCCCTTTCGGCCCAAGCGCAATATCAAGTCAATCTCGTGGCATCATCACTAGGCCCTCGGCCTCATATCAATAAGCCACCTCGTGGCATACAAATCTTAGGGCCTCGGCCTCATAATCATAATCAGTATTTCCTCACAACATAGGCCATCGGCCTTACTCAGTCAAAATCTCACAAGCCACTCGAACAATAGTAAAACATGATGCTCAGCCTAGAATATTATTTAAAATATCATTTAAGTGTTAAAACAGAGTAAACATGGCTGAGTTATGAAAACAGTAGAATATATCAGGATTGAGTTCAAGTATAAAATCAAACAGTAAGGAAATATCAATAAAAATCCCTTAAGGGTTCAAACAGTTGGCACGAGGCCCAAATATGGCATTCAGCCCAAAACATGATGATAGCAAATAGTTTTCAATCAAATACGCGGTAAAACCATCACTCGGGATGGACTATGTCACAATCCCCAATAGTGCACGACCCCACGCTTGTCATCTAGCATGTGCGTCACCTCAATATAGCACAACGATGTGCAATCCGGGGTTTCATACCCTCAGGACATCATTTACAATCATTACTCACCTCAATCCGGTCAAATCTCTAGCCCGTGATGCCTTTGCCCCTCGAATCGGCCTCCACTCGCGTCGAATCTATCCAAAACAAGAATCACGGCATCAAAATATGCTAAGGGAACGAAGCCCAAGTGAAAATAATCAATTTACAACACAAATTCCGAAATTCCCAAAACCCGACCCCCGAGCCCACCTCTCAGATTCCGGTAAAAATTACATCAATGGATTCCTTATCACTCCCCGTGTTCATTCATACCAAAAGCATCAAAATCCAACCATAAACGACCTCTCAAATTTCAAATTCTAGATCTCCAATTTCAAGCCCTATTTCTTCAATTTTAGGCTTAATTTCCATGATTAATTAGGTAGATTTCACATTAGAATCGAGTTTTAAGTCCATGAATTTTACCTCCAAGTGATTTCCCTTGAAGCCCTCTTCCATCCTCTTCAAAAAGCTCCAAAATCGCGGACAAGATGACTATTTAAACATTCTGCCCAGGCCTAAAATCCTTCTTCGCGAACGCGGTCAACGTCTCGCGCTCGCAAAGCACAAACCAACTTTGACCAAAATTTCCTCTTCGCAATCGCGACCTTCCCATCGCGAACGCGATGCTTTCCTCATATATCTCTTCGCGATCGTGTTACCTCTCTCTTGAACGTGATGAATAAAAATACCCTGAAGCTCAGCTGCCCAATTCCTCTACGCGAATGCGGTCCCCTTCATGCGAACGCGTTAACCAATCACCGAGCCCTTCGCGAACGCGGAGCCTTCCTCGCGAACGCAAAGGCCAAAATCTCAGCCTTCACCAGCTAACCCTTCGGGAACGCGAGGGCCTACTCGCGAATGCGAAGGTCATTTCCCTGCAACACTGATCAGTAATTTTTTGCAATTCCAAACAACATGAAATGGTCCGATTGACCATCCGAAACTCACCTGAGGCCTCCGGAACCTCAACCAAATATGTCAACATATCCCATAACCTCATTAAAACTTGTTCCAACCTTCGGAACGCTCAAAACAACATCAAAACACCAAATTCGCATCGGATTCAAGAATAAGAATTTCAAAATTTTCTAAATTATGCCTTTGATTTAAACCCAACCAAACCATGTCCGAATGACCTGAAATTTTGCACACCACATCCCAAATGACACAACGGAACTACTGCAACTCTCAGAATTCCATTCCGACCCCTATATCAAAATCTCACCTATCAACTAGAAATCACCAAAAATCCAATTTTGCCAATTCAAGCCTAAATCTACTCCGGACCTCCAAAACTCATTCTGATCATGCTCCTAAGTCCCAAATCACCTCCCGAAGCCATTAGAACTCATATTTGAGCCCTCTAACACATAAGTCAACATCTGGTTGACTTTTTCAACTTAAGCTTCCTTAAAAAAGACTAAGTGTCTCAAACCTTACCAATTCCTTTCCAAACCCGAGCCAACCAACCCGATCACATATAAAACCGATAAACAAAGCGATAAGAAGCAGAAATGGGGGAAACAAAGCGGTAACTCATGAGACGACTGGCCGGGTTATCACACAAGGACTTCCTCGCTCGATTTAACGGGGTGAGAATGAGCTTACCAAACGTATCGGAAGGGATGGTGGTAGCAGCCTTCCAAAATGGGTTGAACAAGAATGGGTCCAGGGAGACCAAGAAGTTGTTAAGCAGGCTCATAAAATACCCTCCCACCAATTGGGAAGAAATTCACAACACATATTGTGCCGAGGTGAGAGCAGACGATGACGACCTTAACAATCCGACCCAACGTTTAACGTCGATCCAAACAGAGCCGAGGAAAGACCGTCGTAATGGCAGTCGAAGAGATCATTCAGGCCCACCCCTCATCAAGACAGGCATCAACCCTATGTCAGAGCAACCATTCCACCATCTCCCCGACATACGGAAGGGCCATCTAGGCCGCACATAGTTATTCAACGAAACGAAAGAGGTATGCCTCCACTCTTATCTGCTCACAATTTTTGTGTTTCTCCTTCAGAAATAGAGTACTCGCTAGAGAAGCTTGGCACAAAAGTGAAGTGGCCGGAAAAAATGAAGTCCGACCCAAGTACCCGAAAGTCGAACGTCCTTTGTGAATTTCACCAGGATCGAGGTCACAAAAACGAGGACTGCATAGCCCTACGACAAGAAGTAGTGAACATGCTAAACCAAGGGCACCTGAAGGAGCTAATGAGTGACCGAGGACGAGCCAACTTCGACCGCAGACGAGAAAAACACCAAGGCCCTCCGAAGCCACCCTCTCCTGCCCGCACCATTCAAATGATCATCGGCAGAGGCGACGAAGCAGCAATAAACCACATAAATTTTACCACCACACACAAGCTAAAGCGGTCAATCACCTACGATCGGTATGATGACCTCGAAAAAAGTATCATCTTCAATAAGTCAGATACTAATGGTTTGATTTTTCCTCACTCCGATGCTCTTGTCATTACTTTACGTATTTCAGATACTAATGTTAAAAGAATAATGGTAGACGACGGAAGCAGCGCGTGTATTATTCACCCTCGAGTGCTTGCACAAATGGACTCGAGGACAATATAGTAAACACATTGCATAACACTAACAGATTTTAACAATGCAGTCGAACGAACCTCAAGAGAAATAACGTTGCCCGTTCTGGTCAGGGGTGTCATCCTAGAGACAATGTTCTATGTCATGAACTAGGACACAACTTACAACGCAATCATAGGACGACCATAGATACACGCCGTAAGGCTATCCCGTCCAGTTTGTATCAAGTAATCAAATTCCCTACCCCGTGGGGGATATTCAACATCCGAGGCGAATAGCGCACAGCCCAAGAATGCTACCGCATCGCCCAAGATTGCATATTTACTCAACAGCTGAAAGGGACAAACTCAGAAGCATAGCAATTATCAAAGTCGGGGTCCGAGCTCAACAATCAGAAAGATGTTATCAAGGACCCTGACGTCGTGGAAGCCACGAGATCAACAATAGAAGATCTCGATCTCGTCCAACTAGATAGCAACATTAGCAACAAAAAGGCTTATATAGTCCATAAGCTCTCCGAGCCAGGTAAACTTTATGAGTTTTTAATCAATAATGCCGATCTGTTTGCTTTTTCCCACGCAGATATGCCAAGTATTCTGAAAGACGTTGCCACACATAAGTTGAACATCGATCCCTTATACCCCCCAGTACGACAAGGAAGAAGAAAATTCAATGTCGTAATCAACGAGGCTATCAGTGAGGAAGTGGATAAGCTACTCACTAACGGCTCCATCCTAGAATCAAAATATCCTTAATGGGCCGCCAATGTAGTCATGGTAAAAAAGAAACAAGGGAAATGGCGAATGTGCATGGATTTCACCGACCTAAACAAGGCTTTCCCAAAAGACTCATTACCCCTGCGTCATATCGATCAGCTCATTGACGCAACGGCAGGACACGAGTTGTTGAGTTTCTTGGATGCCTACTCAGGTCACAACCAAATCCTCATGGAGGAAGAGGACCAGGAGAAGACTACTTTCATCACCCATCAAGGAACGTACTGTTATCGAGTCATGCCATTCGGCTTAAAGAAGGTGGGGGCGACTTATCAAAGATTGGTGACCAAACTGTTCAAGTACTAGCTCGGCAAAACTATGGAAGTTTACATAGACGACATGTTGATCAAATCGAAAAGGAAGGAAGATCACATCGACCACGTGAAAGAAGACTTTGAAATACCTAGGCAATACGGTATGAAGTTGAACCCTGAAAAATATGCCTTAGGCGTAACTTCAGGCAAGTTCCTCGATTTCTTGGTGTCACGAAGAGGCATCGAGGTCAACCCCGACCAAATCAAGGCCATTGAGAGAACATCCAAAATGTTAACCAGCAAGAAACATGTGCAAAAATTAACGGGTCGCATAGCTACCCTGTCAAGGTTCATCTCGCGATCTTCTGACATATGCCACAAATTCTTTAACGTGCTCGAAAAGGACAACGGGCTCCAATGGAATGCATAATGCATTGAGGCCTTAAAAGAACTAAAGGCGTACTTATCATCTCCCCCGCTACTCGCCAAAGCAGAACTCGATGAGCGTCTCCTTATATACTTGGCCGTATCAAAGGTCGCGGTAAGCGCAATATTGGTCTGTTAAGATAAAGGTACGCAGTCTCCGATCTACTATATTAGCAAAACTCTCGTCAACGCCGAAACGAGATACCCTCACCTCGAGAAATTGACCTTGGCATTGGTCATAGCTTCATGAAAGCTTAGACCCTATTTTCAATGCCACCCCATATCGGTGGTAACGACCTTTCCCTTGCGAGGTATCCTGCATAAACCCGAGCTGTCGGGGAGATTGGCCAAATGGGCCATAGAATTGAGCGAGCATGATATAACGTATCAGCCGCGAACAGCGATAAAATCGCAGGTACTCGCTGACTTAGTCACCGATTTCAGCGCCAAAATTATAACCGAGGCCGAAAAGGAAATTTCTAGTACCTCGTCTGGTCTACCCGATCTACGGGTCCTATACACCGATGGCACATCCAACGCCTCAGAATCTGGATTGGGACTCGTACTCGAAGTCCCAACAGGCGAAGTCATTCGCCAATCCATACGGTGCCCTGATATGACTAACAATAAAGCCGAGTATGAGGTCGTAATTGCAGGATTGAAGCTAGCTCTCAAATATGGAGCACGATGAGTTGCCCTTAGATGTGACTCACAACTCATTGTCAACCAAGTCACAGGGACTTTCCAAATCAAAGAGTAGAGGCTACAAAAATACCAGGCAAAAATTCATAAACTGCTACCGGAGTTCGACGAATGTCGACTCGATCAGATACCTCGAGCACAAAACATCAGGGCAGACAGTCTCGCCAAGTTAGCAGCGGCCACCAAAAACATCACGAAGGAAAACGTGGTCACCCTCCTACACTCATCAATAGACCAGCTCGAGATACACTCTGTAAATTTGACTTAGGACTGGCACAGCCGTATTATAACATATTTGTAGGAAAGAGTACTCCCAGTAGACAAAAAAAAAAGCCAAAAGGCTTCGAATGTAGGCGGCCGGGTACAACATCATATATCATGACATATACAAAAGAACGTTTGAAGGCCCTTTGGCGAAGTTCCTAGGGACGAATCAAACAAGACGCGTGCTCAAGAAAGTACACGAAGGCCATTGCGGTGCCCATACCGGCAACAGTCCCTCGTCAGATGCCTCACCCGAGCAGGTTATTATTGGCCCACAATGAAGAAGGAAGCCGCCAATTACGTCAAAAAGTGTGAACAGTGCCAAAAATATGCTCCCATGATACGTCAAGCGGGCGAACACCTCCACTCTGTTACATCGCCATGACCGTTCATCAAATGTGGAATGGACATCGTTAGACCCCTCCCAGCAGGGCGAGGTAATGTACGTTTTCTTTATGTTTTAACTAACTATTTCTCCAAATGGGTAGAAGCAGGTACGTTCACCCAAATACGCGAACAAGAAGTTATCACATTCATATAGAGAAACATCATATGTCGCTTCGGCATCCCTAAAGAAATCAGCTGTGACAACGGACCCCAATTCATCGGAAAGAAGACCGCCGAGTTCTTCGAAAAATGGCATATTAAGCGAATACTCTCCACGCCATATCACTCTGCCGGCAACGGTCAGGCTGAATCCTCCAACAAAACAATACTGATTATCTTGAAGAAAAAGCTTGAGGATGCCAAAGGACTATGGCCAGAATTACTACCAGAAGTATTGTGGGCATACCGCACCACGCCAAAAACAAGCACCGGAGAAACACCATATTTACTAGTCTACGGAACTGACGCCATGATATCGATCGAGGTCGGGGAATCTAGTTTGTGATACTCCAATGAAAGCACACCAAGCAATGACGAGAACAGGAAACAAAACCTCGATGAAGCAAAGGAATGAAGAGGCATGGCTTACATAACAATGGTAGCCCAAAAATAACAAGCAAACAGTAATACAACAAAAAGGCCAAAATACGACCACTCAAAGTCGGAGACTATGTACTCAAGGCCAAAACACATGCAAACAAAGATTCAAGAGAAGGCAAACTAGGAACCAATTGGGACGGGCCGTATAAAATCACGACAGCAGCAAACAAAGGATCGTTCCAACTAGAAACAATGGAAGGAAAGCTACTATAAAATAATTGGAACGTCGCCCACCTCAAATACTTCAACTTCTAAAAACAGACGCCCTCCACGTCGTACTCTTTTTCCCTCACTCGGGTTTTGTCCCAATTGGGTGTTCTTGGGGAGGTTTTTAATGAGGCGACAAAGGGGACGTCTCGAAGTTCAAATATATTTCATCGCCCTGCCTGCCGACTACTTCTCCAGGCCGAACGGTGAAGGGACTGGATACATGAGAACTTCTCCAATATATGCATGAAAACAAAAGGAAACATGTGATATTCTCCAGTGAATGAAATAAAGCAGCATCTTCACGCTCCGAGTCTTTTCACATTTTACATTCGACCTCGCTCAAATTACTTAAACATTCGACCTCGCTCGAATCACTTACATCCGACCTCGCTCGAATTACTTAAACATTCAACCTCGCTCGAATTACTTAAAAATTCGACCATCCTCGAATAACTTACATTTGACTTCGCTCGAATTATTTTACATTCGACCTCGCTCGAATTATTTTACATCCGACCTCGCTCGAATTACTTAAACATTCAACCTCGCTCGAACTACTTACATTCAACTTTGCTCGAATTATTTTACATTCGACCTCGCTCGAATTACTTAAACATTCGACCTCGCTAGAATCACTTACATTCGACCTCGCTCGAGTTATTTTAAACTCAATCTTGCTCGAATTATTTTATATTCGACCTCACTCGAATTACTTAAACATTCGACCTCGCTCGAACCACTTATATTCGACCTCGCTCGAATTACTTAAACATTCGACCTCGCTTGAAATCTTCAAATGTTCGACAGCGTCGAACATCGACCTTATCAAAAAAATCAGGGACTTCTACATTGCGAAAAGAAAATAGAACGAAAATCAAGAAACACGTAGCAAAAAAGGGGCTGTTCCATTACAACTGTCAAATTACAATACTTTTTACAAAGGGCCCAAAGACGCCCTCACAAAAATAGCAAAACAAAACAAAAAAATAAGTATGACTATGCTACGCCGCGTCATCCCCATCGACATACTCATCATCATACCAAGAATCGTAGGCGAGCCTATCCACATCATCGTCAACATCATCCCCACCAGGTGTACCAGGGGCGTAACCGCAAGCTTTACGAGCCGCATGTGCCTTAACACGGACGCCCTCGAGTTCCGCTTCGGAAATTTTCCCGTTGGCTTTCAAAGACTTATACACGTCGAGCTGAGCCTCTTCGTGAACCCACATCTCATATAACTCCAGCGGAATGCCAGGATCGGCAGAAGCATGAGACATGGATGGTTGTGACTGCCCGCACATCCTCGGCCTTCAAGGCAACGACCTGCTTGTTCAATCCAGACAACTCCGCCTCCAGATCGTGAATCCTCTCTTCAAACCTCGCCACCATGAGCGCCGATGTCTCCACCTCATTCTCTTGCTCGGACCTGCAAACGCAAAGGGCATCTTCTAAGGCCGCCGCTTCAGCCATATCAGCCACTCGGCCTTTCTCGGCACGAGTCAATTCTTCAACTTTGGCGCTCAACTCGCCTCGTAGATCAACAGCTTCTGCCTCCCTCTACCCAAGTTGAGCAGTTAAAGATGTCATCCGCGCTTGAAGATCAGCATTCTCAGCCATCACCCCCTTGCTCACCTCGAGCTCATCCTCCTTGGCCTTAAGAGTCGCCTCAAGCTCGCTGCACCGATCAATGGCTCTCATTATCTCATCATCCCGCTCATTTAGCTCATCATCTTTCCTCACCAACTCCTCGTCCTTCTGCTTAAGCCCGTCATGAAACAACTGAAACTCGTTGTCCTGGTTAAAGACATCGGCCAGCGTTCGGTGCTTAGTACGGTACTCTTTGTACTTAGAGGTCACCTTCTTAAAAATGGCCATCCTCCGCTCCTTCCGCCGGTCACGCTCGACCCCCATAATAAGAGTTTGACATGCAAAAGGAGGATTCAGTATGAGCAGATTACGCACGCAAACAAATCCTAACACTAAAAAGCACTTACTCGCAAAAGCCATGCCAGATTACTTAGCGATAACTCTGCATCGCTCATCACCTGTAGCGTCGTGTTCTCAAAAGCCGCGCATAAGGGGGCAAAGGACGGCACTGCCCGTTCAGAGTTGGCCAAAAGGTCATAACCTACGGGAATGATTACGTGCCGGTTAGGACCCTTCATCCTTACCTCCACGTGAGTATTCCTCTCCAAGAAGGCCCGTACCTCTTCAGGATTGATATCCGAGCCAGAACCGTCGTCCCCCGCAGGTACTGCTCTATCTCTCCCAGCCGCTGATGATGTTCCACCATTTGCGGTCCTTACAAGCTCCTCACTATCATACACTCCCTCGGTCCCAGAGGGCCTCCTCTCCGCAACGGTATCCACCGTAAACATGGCCGCTATATCTGGTGTAAGTGCAGACGCCACTTCCGGAGCAATGAGCTTCTCCAGTTCAATATCAGTGATGACGTCCTTCCTAAGCTCCATCTTCGCCTTTTTCTCGATGGCGACTCCTCTCCATTAGACGACTCGTCTACAAGATGATAGATAGGCTGGGAAGAGATCTCATATCACATAACAGCAGTCTGAGGGGCGGAATCCCTCATCGACGGAGTTTGAGTACGACCTCCACAAACGGACTCGGACAAAGCAAATTGCATCCCAGCCGATGCGATAGCTTGGCGAAATGCCGGCATTGGAGCCTTCTTCTTAGAAATTCGCCGACCTAGCACCAAAAGAAGGTCGCATTAACGGGCAATGGTAAACAACAGAAAGCCAAAGCAAAAACAACACTTACTAGACGGGACCTTAGGTCCGAAACGCTTGGAAAGATGCCCAATCACGAATCCCCACCATGTGAGGCAACACGCGAGCCACCCAATCTTCAACGTCGAAGACAGGAGAGGGTACACGCCTTTTAGCTGAAAAACAAACCACGAGTGAGCTAAAAACGAAAGGACGACAGAAGACAACGAGCGCACAATACACTTACGATTATGATTCCACTACTCGGGAAACCCAGTTGGGTCCACCACCAAGTGTTTGGTCTTGATAAAGAAATACTTATTCCAGAACTTTCAATTCGTTCTATCGTCCATTCTGACTACCAACCCTCTGGTCCCACGATGTCGTAAGTGTATCATAGTACCTCTATAAAAACTTGGTGAAAATAAGTGCAACAGATAGCGAACATCAACCTCACAACCAGCCAACTCCGCGTATTTTGTCAGCATCAGAAAAGCTTTATACAGGTAAGGAAAGAGTTGCGCCAGCCAGACGTTGTAAAATCGGCAAAATTCCTCCGCCAACGGAAGAAGAGAAAGAGTATAACCAATCAGGAACGAGTAGACGTAAAAGGCACAATACCCGGGTCGATGGACCTCCACGATGTCGCCACCAGCCGGAACTATCTCGACATGGGGGATACGATATTTGGACCGAAGGTCTGCTATATGATGTGGTTCAGTCTCAGAGATCACCTGAGCGAGAGCGGGAGAAGGCTCCTTGGAAAAATCATTTCTATCCAAAGGGTTTCTGAGAACTATCTCCTCCGCAGTAGGGAAGCTATCATCCTCTTCAGCCATAAATTCCTCACCGTCCGGAGGGAGAGCCACCAATAACGGAGTGGCATCGGAAACTTCATCATGAATGTGAAGAGGTTGTGACATATTTCGACGATGAAACATATTCTACCAAGCCCGAAGAAGAAGATAACAACTGGGTAAGAAAGAGAGGAATGGAATCGGAGAAGCAAAATCAGCAGCAGAAATTGGGGGAGAAGATTAAAGAAGAACATTACTCATGCAAAGTAAAGGATGGTGAAAACTTTCGAAAATTGAAATCCCCATCTATTTATAGGGCTAGGTGGCACGAGAATCGAAGCAAAGGGTTGTCAAAGGCACCAAAACCAAAGCGGCATACACACAGACGTTGTCTCGTGAAGATGTTTAATGATGACGTGCGTGGCCATGACATCACCCCATGGCAGCCACACCAACTACCACTTTGCTGATTGTGTTGTTCTCCTCACCTCGGCCGATCCGACTTATCCAACACAGTAAAACTTTTCCTCAACGGAAGCAAATCATGTCCGCTTATCGAGGGCGTATAGGACCACAACCTCAACAAGCAGAGGGACTAACTGTATTGGTCTAAATTTGGCAATTTGATAATAGTAGATAAACGGGATCAAGGACGGGGTCGACCATGGTATGATAACAGGAAGCCGTCATCGAGAGGACTGCTGTCAAGGACGAGCAGCTAAAGTGAAGAAATAACAGTATGATAGGTTCAGATATGGACACACGGAATATTCCTTTGGATATTCCTTATTTTGTACTTTATAGGGTTTCTTGGAGATATCTCTTATAAATAAGAAGAGATAGAGAACAAAAAGAGGATCTTCACTTTATGAGAGAAACATATATTGTAAAAGGTTGACTTGAGAGAATTTACGAAAAGTTGTCTTGTTCATTGATTATATTACTCAAGCGCATGTTACTGGTCTTTATCCACAAGATCCAAAGATTCCTTAACCATCTTCATTTCTATTCTTTCTACGTCGCTGTCAGGAGAAGGAACCATCCAAATCGTGTAATAATTGGTGGTAGATTCCTTCTTATTACATTTATTGTCATCTTCTACATTTATTACATATTTATGTTACCACATTTACTAGCATTCATTGAATATAAACGTGCTATTTAACACTATCAAACGCTGTTCACCACATCAATTCCTTAACACATTTGATCTTGAATTTATTATTCTTAACTAAAATTCACCCTATATCTCATCATTAATTAGTTTAACTAAAAGATTTAATACTTTTTTGATCAAACAAATACCGTCACTATTTAATCGTCGTATTATACTCCCCGCATAACTTATTCCTCAACTAAACGACCCCAAAAAGTTCACAAATTGTGACTATTCCATACCTTGAGTTGAGTAGGAGCAGAAATCGTCCTTTTTAGTGCCATAAGTCGAATAGTAGCAGAATCCAACAATGGAACCTCCGCGTAATACATTTCAGATTAGTCTTGACCACTAGCTGCATATTTTTTGCACAGAGAAATGCTGCTTTCTCAATTGTAAGCTGTGCCTTTTAGCAGGAACGCCATGTAGCATTTATCACAGCTTCAAAGTAGTATTTTAAATTGTATTCGGTTACATTTGTTGCTTGCCCAAATGCTACAGCTCTACCACATAAAGACATAATTGACCGAAGCACCCCAGTGCAGTTTATTTCAATAAAACAGAAAAATATATGCAGCGACTTACTAATTAAGGCACTGCACAATATCAAAAAGCCGGATGAACTTTGGCAAGAATTGACCACCTTTAAAGAATTTATTTTGGCTCAGTGTGTTTAGAAAGCTTTGAGACTGAAGCACAAACTCTGTATTGCAGACAATTTTAAATACAAGAAAATGAATGAAAAACATAAAATGAAAAGGGCTCAGTCTTTTGAAGTGGAAAAGTAAATGTACATTTGTCTCTTTAACATGGAATAACATTCATTGTTTAGCTCAGCGACACTTGTACCGAGCTACAGAGTGGTAACTCTGCTCATCTAATATGAAATTATTGTAATTTCTAAATCCTACAGAATACACCGGAATCCTGCTTTACAGCTTTACAAAATTGTGTAAGCAAAAATAGGGATCAGTGTATCAGTATCCTCAATAAATAACTGCCACATAACAACAACAACAACATACCCAGTATAATCCCACGGGTGGGGTCTGGGGAGGGTAGTGAGTACGCAGACCTTACCCCTACATGGAGGGGTAGAGAGGTTGTTTCCAAAACACCCTCGGCTCAAGAAAATGTGGAAAGGAAGAATAGGGGAGAAGAAAAGGAGGAAAGAGGGGGGGTGGGGGAAGAAAGCCGCTAAGCAAAGAGGGGAAAAACTAGCATCAAACAGTAACCATCAGGGAGCAACAATATCCAGTAAAAGGGAAGAAAAAATAGCATCAAACAGTAACAATTAGAGAGCAACAATCCCAATAGCCATTTACAAAAACAAAGGACGTAGTTGCAAAGTACCAGATACAATAACAAACTAGACAGAAGTAACTTTCAACCCACAGCAAGAATATTACTAGTACTACTGGTGAACCTATGAAAACTCGCAACTACCTGTCAACTCACCACCTTAATCCTTGACCTCCACACCTTTCTATTGATAGTCATGTCCTCGGTTAGGTGAAGCATCGACAAGTCCTACCTAATCACCTCTCCCCAATACTTCTTAGGCCTATCCCTGCCTTTCCTCAAGCCCGCCATGGTCAACCTCTCACACCTCCTGACCGGGGCATCTATATCTCTCTCTTCACATGCCCAAACCATCACAGCCTCGATTCCCGTAACTTGGCTTCCATAGATGCCACTCTCACCTTGTCCCTGATAACTTAATTCCTTATCTTGTCTTTCCTGGTATGACCATACATCCATCTCAACATTCTCATTTCTACTACGCAGTATCCTCAATAAATCAAGCAAGAAATAAGATCAACGAAGACATACTCTGGAGGTGTCACACCACCCAATTGGATGATCGAAGCCATATTCTTCCTCGGGTTGACTAAGCAAATCCTGAAATAAATGCTGGCTCAAGAATGATTTGGGGATCATAAATCTCTGCCTCAGGTTCTCCCCAGCATAGATGACAAAGTGGCCCTTGAGTTAAACAGAGTGGCCATGTTAAGGTAAGCAGAGGGCAAAAGGTCATTTTGAGAAGTACAATGTAATTTTAGTCCATTTAGTAACAGAAAAAATTCCTTTGGACAATAATATAAGCTGCTTTCAGTAGGAA
The DNA here is from genome assembly GCF_000715075.1 of Nicotiana tabacum. NCBI lineage: Eukaryota > Viridiplantae > Streptophyta > Magnoliopsida > Solanales > Solanaceae > Nicotiana > Nicotiana tabacum. The sequence continues at coordinate 156,126,739 of NC_134084.1, forward strand.
ATAAAAAGAAAAGATACAATACAAATCCAAGTCTAGAGATGAATAAGTAATAACTCTCACACTTAAAGACAAGCGCTCATATACTAAAAAATTCACTGAGGAACTCCATATCGAAAAGGATCCAGCAGTTCATAAGCGAAACGACATAACAAGTTTCCTATCATAATGAATTTTTACAAAGCATAGATCAGATTTCCCTTGTCTTAGTTATAGAGACATAGTGAAGCATTTTCGTAGTGCTTATATAGACTTCAAAAAGCAGTCAGCTTTGGTGTATGACTAGTAAAATGGTGTGCTTTGAGGAGTAACTAACTATGTTAAGACTTAAGTAGGAAGTTAAGCAAGATGCCCTGGATCAGATTAAATCAACTTACACCAAGCAGATTGAACAAGTAAAGCTATTTTAAGAATGGACTTGTTGAAGAAGCTATGTCACTCTTTCATAAGTTGGAAAGAGAGGGAGAAGATAATGACATTGAACTTTACAATATTGTCATTGATGGATTGTGCAAAAATGGAAAGTTGGACAAAGCTCATGCCATTTTTGAAAAGCTTTCTTTAATAGGTTTACATCCTAACGTGATAGTGTACACTACAATGATTAATGGGTTTTGTCTAGAAGGATTGTTAGATGAAGCTAAAGATATGCTAAGAAAAATGGAGGACGATGGCTGTTTGCCAAACAATGTAACTTACAATGTTATTGTACAAGGGTTTCTGAGAAGTAACAGAATTGGTGAAACGAGGGCTTTCTTAAAGGAAATGACTGGGAAGACCTTCCCATTTGATACAACTACAACAGAGTTTTATAGCAAAGGATCCTTCTTTGCTTGACATGATACCAGAGTTTCACCCGGAAAAGAAGAAATGAAGATGCTTTCCCAATCTTATCCAATGCATTTGGGGAAACAGGAACAACGAAATTTGAACATTGCTTTTGCTTTATAGGCAAACTTATTGAGGAGGTAAATCACTTCTAATTCTGAATGTTTTGTCCTCTTTTTTTCTTGCAAATTAGATGCTATTGCACTCTTAATATGATAAATAATCTGAATTCCCTTATGAGCTATTCTCCTATTTCTTTATAAAGGCTAGAGGTTATTCTAAAAGCAAAATCAGAGCTTTAAAATTAAGGGGGATAGTGAATTAAAAGTGAAAGGATCATTAATGTTCTGATTTTTAGTTTTCTTAATATAATAAATGTTTTACACCCATGACATCTGAGAAATAAGTTCTTTGTGTCAAAGCCTCTTGTTCTTTCACTCTTTTCCCCTATCTGCTACCTCATCTCACTCTTTTCCCCTATCTGCTACCTAATCTTCTCCACTGGCTGATGGACAACTTGATGCCAGTCATTTAGTCACCTCTCTCTCTCTCTGCCATCTTTTTTCTTCTCATATATAGAAAGGATAAAGATTAAATTGAAGAAAAGGAAATAGTTGAAATTGGTATTGTACAACTACAAGCTCTCTATGGACTAAGATAATCAATCAATTAATAGGGTGTCCTAGTGTGAATTTTTTGTCTTGCTTGTATATGTGAAGGAATCTTCAAGTTGGTAAACACTCGGTGATCTCATTAGCTGATTTTACAATAAGAGCGCCACATCTTTAGAAATTAAATCACTTCAAGTTTTTAAGCTCACCATTATATATGGTTATATATATTCAGACATTGTCCTCTTGAATGTTGCATATATTAATTATAAAAAGGATTTTGATCTTTTTTTTTTTCCTTAAATGAAAAAAATGGAGTTGATCTTTTCTCATAGTTTCTAGTTCCTGGTACATCAACCATAAATGAAAATCACAGCTGACTAGATCAACCTTATTTTTAGATTGAATCCTCTTAGTTGTTATTTCATATTTCAAATTCAAATTCTCTCAGCAACTCTTTCTCAGATTTTCTGCTTGGTTAATAATAGATTTCCAGATTGTGGAAAAATGGCTCGTATGAAACAGACAGCCCGTAAAATCGACCGGTGGAAAGGCTTCAAGGATACAACTTGCTATAAAGGCTGCAAGGAAATCAGCCCCTACCACGGGAGGAGTGAAGAAGCCACATCGTGACAGCCCTGGAACTTTTGCTCTCCGAAAATATTAAAAGAGTACTTAGCTTCTCATTCGGAAGTTGCCTTTCCAGAGGCTTGTCCGTGAGATTGCTCAGGATTTTAAGACAGATCTGATATTCAGCTTGCAAGACGAATTCGCGGAGAACGAGCTTAAGCTTATCACGATGTTGATTAATGATCAATCTCTTCATGGTTGCCCGTCTATGACTTATGGTACCGAACTAGTATCTTTTTGTCTGTGCCTGGAATCTAAGTTGTTATCTTAAGGACCTTATTGTGTTCTATAAATACTAGTACTAGGTTTACTAATACAAGTACATTGATTAAAATGAATTGCTGTTTCTGAAAAAGGAAAAAAAATCCTCTTAGTTTCCCAGAAATTGGAGTGAAACTTGTTCAAACCTGGCACAATGTAGTGTAAATTAACCAGAAGCGAGATGCTATGAGTACAAAAATCAGGTCTCTGCCCTGCCGATAGCATATCTGCAAAAACAAATTGTGCGGTGTCGCTTCTTCCAACTCCAAACAGACCTTGTAAGATAATATTGTAGGTAAAAATATCAGGTTTAAACCCCTTTCGAGAAATTTCAAGAAACAATTGCATGGCCTCGTCCAACTTCTTTTTCTTGCAGTATCCATTTATTAGTGTGTTATAACTAATAATGTTAGGCTCAATGCTCTTGTCTATCATGGAATCAAAAATTCTCCTCGCTCTATCCATTTGACCACGCAAACAGTATCCATCTACTATTGCATTGTAGGTGACCACAGTAGGCTCCACACCTTTTCTGATCATGTGTCTCATTATTTCCTCGGCGATCTTCAGCTTTTCCTTCTTTGCATAGCCCATTGATCACTATGCTGAAGGTGTACACAGTGGGATAAATATTAAGATTAACCATTTCATCAAACATAGTCCTAACATTTTCCCACCGACCAAACTTACACAAACCATCAATCAATGAACTATATGTGATAATGTCTGGTGGAACGCCTTTCTGTTTCATCTCGTTTAAAAGGTTGATAGCATCATCTAGCATTCTATCTTTGCAAAGGGCATCTATAACAATGCTATATATGCATGTGTCAGGCTTAGTGCTTCCTTGTTCCATTAATCGGAGCAAACTAAAAAATTTTCCAGTATGGCCCCTTTTGCTAAGCCCATTCATGACAGTTGCATACATGACTTCGTTAGGCTCACAAATATTCTCTCTCGTTAGTTTTTTGAACAAGTGAACCGCATCTTTAACCTTATTTTCAGCAAAGAGTCCCCCTATTAGGGTGTTAAAGGTAACAACATTATATGGAATGCCAGTTTTGAAGAAAATGGCTAATACAGAAAATCCTAAATCAGCACGGTGCATGAGGCAATAACTGTTAATCACTATACTCAAGATGAATTCATTAGTTGAAATACCTAATTTCTGCATTTCCCCAAAGAGAGAAACAACATCAGAGTAATGTTTCATATTTACCATAATTTTCAGCAATTTCGAGAAGCTGACAGGAGAAGGAAGAGGCTGCTCTCTAACCATTTGACGGAACACACTCACAGCATCATCTAAACACTTGACATTCTCAAACCTGTTCGAAACCCTAAGTTTACCCTTTGTCGAAATGAATGTATTGCTAGGAGATGAAGAATAATCTCTGCGCCCAATTGCGAAAGAAGAATGAGCAATCTTAGGGTTTACATGAGAAAGAGCCAAGAATGAGATGAAAGTATTGTAAGAACGTAATTTTTGCGCTATATATGAGAAATACTCCCAAAAATGCAAAATAAAATGATTTTCCTTGGTGTGCAATTTTGTGAGATTTTGTGCTATTTTTGCATAATTATTTGTATTTGTCTGTGTTTGTTTATTTGTTAAATTAATAAAAAATACAAAAATATGTTGCATTTTGCATGTAGGATTTAATTCTACAATTTGTTAGTAATTAAGTTTGTTTTACAAAAATTAAAAATTACAAAAATAGGCATCTTTTACATTTTTAGCATTTAATGTCCAAATGAACAATTTTATGCTTAATTATTACTTAATTGTGCGTTAATTGTTATTGGGAGTTAATTTGCGCTTTTATAACTTAATTTAGTTCTTAATAATAATTTAAGTGCTTTTATAATTTAGTTTTAGAAAATAAAAGAAGAAAAAATAACAAAAATACAAAGAAAAATCGGATTGGGCCACTTCTTCAAATTTCAACCCCAGGCCCAAATAATTGCCCAATCTTCCCCATGACCCAGTCCACTTCAGACCGGGTCGACCCGGTCCGCCCCATTAACCCAACAACCCCTCTTCATTTTTCATCCAACACAAAACAAAACAAAACAAAACAAAAAAAAAAAAACCCTAAAAAAAGACCTAAGCCTACCCGCCCCCCCCTCCATCTTCTTCCTCTCCAAAATCTCAAAAATCACCCAACTCCCATGTCTGCACGTCGCCCATCCCCTCCAATGGCTGCCATAGCCAACCATGGCTACTCACCTTCACACCCGCGCACAACCCCTCCATCGACCACCCTTCGCTAGTAGTCGAACAACCCATCGTCAACGAGCAACCATGGCTGCCCAGCTTCCCGTCGATGACCCACCTCGCTGCCTTCGGCTTCACCATCACCAAAGTCGCAGCTGCTTAGTCTTCGACCATGAGCAGCCCAGGCGACCACGCGACTGTTTCTGCTTCATCTTCGTCGTCCGGCGTCAAGCTCGAGCTTGAGCTCGACGTCAATGGCTGCCTTCCTCCTCCCCGCGTAGATGCTCCATTCTTATCTTCCTCCGAGCTGCTGCTGCGCTATTGCTTCGCCGTCAACCTACTGACCCATCTGCTTCCGTTGCTGCCTTCATCTTTTTCACGCGAACAAACCAAACGAACCCCCAGCTGCTTCGTCGTCGCTTCTGCTGCGCGTCCACCATTTACGCGGCCAGAATGCTGTTGCGTTCTTCTTCGCCATGGTTGTTGCTGGACGTTGTTGCCTCACCCTCGTCTTCTTCCTTCTGCTTCGCGTACAAAACCAAACGCACCCCCCAGCTGCTTTTGTTTTGTTCGCTGCTGCCCGCACCCTTAAGTCGGCGTTGCATCAGCTTGCTTCTTAGATTCGTTCATCGTCGTGTGGTCGAGCTTTGGTCGAGGTTCGTCGAGTCAGTCCATACGCTCTTCGTTTCAGTCCGGTTAGTAGTTTTTGAATTTTATTTTGTCCGTATTTTGTTTTGATATTTCTTGAATCTAAAATCAACAAATGTTTGTTTTGTTTATCGTTTGAATTAATTTTTACTTTGTTCATGTGTTTTGTTAAATTAATTTTCAGATTTCAAATGGAAGTTAATTAGTTGTTTTTCATGTTTATTTCATGTTTGTATTATTGTTTAGATAAATATTTGTTAGTTTTAATATTTGTTAGATTCAAATTGAAATTTAATTAATTGTTTCTTCAATTTATTTCATGTATTTGATATATTTTCCGGAAATTGTTAATATTGTTAAGTTCAAGTTTAAATTCATAATTGTTTCTTCTTAGTTTTTGTTTTGTCATTTGCCTAAAAGAATTTAGTTGTAATAAGGAAAGTATGTTGGTTTTTAGTCATTTGAATCCGTCGTTTTTATTTTTAGATTTAATTCATGTTCATATTATGTTTGTTTGATTTTGAATCCGTTTGATTTTGAATCCGTTTGATTTTGAATCCGAAATGTGTATAGTTTGATTCCTTGATTACATTTGTGATTATTTCTTGAATTGGTCTCATAATCTTGTTTAAAGTTTAATATAAGAATTGTTTGTTGTAATGTTGTTAGAGTGGATTTTAAGTTCAATATGATTGAATTTAGAAATCTAAACATACTTGTTTGTTGTAGTTGTTGAATCCGAAAATAGGATTGTTTGTTGCTAAAATATTGATTCAATCAAATTTTAGTTGTTCTTTGTTGTTCAATTTGTGTTATGTTGATTTGTTATTGAAATGTTGTTAAAATCGTGTTCATGCGATATTGTTGTTATGATGTTCATCCGTGTTCATATTGTTGTTTGAACATGGTTAGAAATTGATCATATTGTCTATATTTTGGTTAAGTTTGATTAATTGATATGTTATAGCTGATGTGTAGTTTGGTAATTTATAATACTTTCGGGGGTAAAATAGTAATTTGTAATAGGGTCAGAGGGGTAGTTTAGGAATTGTACATTTTGTAATTGTTTATATGAAGCATGGGGGACAAAATAAAATGGGGTGAGTTGTGATATGGTTATTTAATATAAAGGGGGGACAAGATTTAATTTAAAGGGGGAATCTTGCATTATTTTATGTTAGGCATGGGGGACAAAATGAAATGGGGTGGTGTGATATGTTTATTTAATGTAATGAGGATGAGTGGGAAGATAATGGGTTGGGTAGAGAAAAAGTATTGATTTTAATTAATTGAAAGATTTATGGGATGAGATTATATATATGAAGTCTTGAAATCATATTGAAGGATACAGGGAGATAGAGAAAAAATACACAGATACGAGAGAGAGAAACAAATCTGAAAATAAGAGAGAGAAAAGGGCTGAACATTTAAGAGATAGAAATTTTCGAAAAATATTTAAGCTTTCAAAATAAAAATAAAAAACTAAAAAAAAAATATTCTGCTTTCTTTTGTTGTGTGAAATCAGAATTAATTGTTGTTTCATCAAAGCTGGAAGATTTTGTTTTTTTGGATTACTACTCCACTGGTTTGTTACTGTTGCTGGACTATTGTTGCTGTGTTGTACTGATTTTACTGCTGCTGCTGATTCTCATATTCATTTTCTTTTGCTTCCAATATCAGGTACACAACTGAAAAGCTGGTTATTGTAATCCGAAATATGAAGCATGAATACATATGAAGAATGAAAATTTGAAGTTTTAATTTCGTTTTTTTTCTTTTGTTTCTTTTGTTGATTGTATTTAAGCTATTTCATGAATTACTAAATAATAGCTGGAATAAGAAAATAATATCATAAGTTAGTCTGTAATAAATCAGTTCGGCAAAACAGGTTAATTCACTAGCTATGAAGGCTTCAAGATTGTAGGTTGATCATGAACAAGTAGCTAAATTTAGTTAAAACATGAATTTAAATTAAACATCGTAAATTAGGCATTAAGGCATGACTTGAGCTTAAGCAAGATTAGAAGAACGTTTAAGTCTAATAAACTTTCTAATAAGCTTTAGTAATTATGGTTAAATCTAGTTTCAAATGATTGTGAATAATTAATCTCAATAATATTTTTTTTAAAAAAAATAATAACAATGTTGAGTTTTAATCTAGCTATATTTGTTTATTTTGAATATTATTTGTTGAATTTTTATTTTATTTAAAATTTCGAAATTAAGAGTAAAATTCCTTTTTTTTCATCAATATTTGTGTTAACCAAGCAATTAGCATGTCATGTTTTCTTAAAATTATAAAAGCTAGTAATTAATTAGGATTTTTCTTTCTTTATTTTAGAGACTAATTTTTATAGAAAAAATGTAGTCGCTTTAAGATTTGTCCATTTAAAATAAATGATATGAGCATCACTTAATGAAATGTATAGATTTCGGGGCCCTCAATAAATGTACAGTTAATTACTTAGAATTAGGGAGGAGCCGTTTTAGCAAATTTCACGGCCCTACCCAAAATAATGACACGCTAGTCGCTCTAGGCGCGTATTTAATAATGTTATTTCCTTAAATACGGGTGTGCATTTATGTAACCCAAATCTAAATCTCAACGGAGTCGAAATGTGTCGATAACCACGGGTGCATTGATTGCGACGTGATTTGAAATACGTTTTCACAATGTTGCAATTTTTCGTAAAATAATAACAATAAATAAAAAGAATAATAAAAGCGGCTAAAGGATAAAATTTGCACATAAGTTTATAATACGTATTATATTAGATAATCAAGCCGAATATAACAGTTAAGCGACCGTGCTAGAACCACGGAACTCGGGAATGCCTAACACCTTCTCCCGGGTTAACAGAATTCCTTATCCGGATTTCTGGTGCGCAGACTGTAATACAGAGTCATTCTTTTCCTCGATTCGGGATTAAAATAGGTGACTTGGGACACCCTAAATCTCCCATGTGGCGACTCTGAAATAAAGAAATAAATCCCGTTTCGACTGTCCTTTAATTGGAAAAACCCCTTGCGCCCTCGCGGGGGCGGAAAAAGGAGGTGTGACAGCTCTGGCGACTCTGCTGGGGATTTTATAACCCAGAACCACTGGTTCAGGGTTCAAGAATTTGAGCTTAGAATAATTGTTATATTTGGCTTTATTATCTGATATATATTGCATGTTCTGACATAACATACTAAATGTTGTCTTTTACCGCTTTGATATTATCTGAACTGTATATAAACTGTGCCGAAACCCTTCTCTTCTTACCTCCGGGGAGAAGCTCGCTGGTCGAGGCTCCCTATTCTGTTAGTGTCAATACCTGAAATAAGAAAGAGGACGGATAAGTTACGAAGCCGGATGGCCTTTTGGTTCCCGGTAAGTTGCCCCCTCCTCGACTCGAGTTGTCCGCTCGGGTACACAGTCTAGAACATATACCCAGGTTATAAACCTAGTATAACGAAACCTCATTCCGGATCCCTAGTAGGAACGATTATTTGCATCACGTTACATTTGACTTAGGGGACTCAACACAGGGGTTGGGTCCGTCTAGGACTAGCAACCTGAAATGAAAAGACCATTCTGATGCATCCTACTTGCTCTGTACATATATTTGTTTCGAACTTGCATGTTGACCGGTTTCTGAATCTCGGGAATGTTGGAAAATTGAAGAAAAAAAAAAGGGAAAAAGAATATAGAAAAAGAATATATCAGTTAGGGAGTTAATTGATTATTTTAGAAAAAATCAATGACCAATTACTGGCGAAACTCTGCCGAAATTTTGAAAAAAAAAAGGAAAATATTTTATTTTGTTTTACTAAAAAATATAGAAAAAAAGAGTCTTTTATTTTTGGTTTTTTTTTCGGAAAAATAGATTGTTTTATTGTTTGTTGAAAATGAAAAAAAAAATCGTTATTTTGTCTTTTTCAAAAATAGAAAAGGAAAATAGATTGTCTTGCCAGGAAAAAAATAAAAATGAAAAAGAGTCATGTTTTAAAATAGTTCGGTTAATTTGACCGAACTACGCGGGTTTGATTCTCACCGGATGTGAGATACGTAGGCAACCCTCATCGGGTCCAACCCCCTTTTTGCTAAAAAAAAAGCCAAAAAAAAAAAACAAAAAAAAACATGTCAAGAATTTTAATTTTGCCATAAATAAGTCGGGTGGTGTCCAACCTCCCCTTTTGCTAATAATAGCAAAATATATATGTCAAATTTCTAAGAAGTCGGGTGACACTGTTTTATGAAGACATAGCCGAATGTTCCCAAACGGGGCACCGGAGGGCTGACTTTGCATAAACAACCACCTTTGGTCGTATTTTGATTTTTGACCTTCACAGCCTTAAAATTTTTGCCCCTAAGGCGCAGGAAGGCCGTGTCGCAATATCGGGTCTTTTATCTAAAAATATTAGAATTAAGAATTGAGTTCTTCATTTAAAATATAGGGTTAATTTTGAGTCGATAATATAGATAGTAGTTTTTGGAGTTAAATAAAAGTTTTCTTTTGCTTAAACGCTTTAATAAATGTGCAGGATGAGCACAACAATAAATGAGCCTTTTTCAATAATGACCAAAATCCCTTTTGAGCTGCAATTGTGGTGGAATGATTTGGGCAAAGAAGGGCAAGACGAAGTGAGAAAATATTTGAAAGACCTTCCGGATTTATTAGATATTCAGCCTCGGGGGGATATCATCAGGGCATTGGTCGCCCATTGGGATTCGGCACATAATCTGTTTCATTTTTCAGACTTTGAACTCACCCCAACAATAGAAGAAATAGCGGGGTACATTGGAAGTGACCAAGCTCCATTGAGATTCAAATACTTGATTGCTCCTAGAGCCATTACCATACATCGATTCCTGGATTCCTTGAAAGTACCCCGGACAGTTCATCACCCAGATTTTGCAAAGGGTTTCTGCAGTTTCCGCTTCGTGTATGATAGATATGGACATGTGGGCGGGTTCAATAATCCAGACTTTAAGCTTTGCAGCAGAAATAGCCGACAAAAATGGGAGAAACACAGGCGAGTGGCATTTATGGTAGCTTTTTGGGTCTCGTAATATTCCCAAGGAAAGATGGTAATATTGATTTGAAAATAGCAGGCGTCGTCAGTACTTTGCAAACCATGGGGAAAAACACTTTAGCACCTATGATTGTGGCTGATATCTTCAGAGCTCTCACTGCGTGCAAAGCTGGGGGCAAATTTTTTGAGGGATGTAACTTATTGTTACAAATATGGATGATTGAGCATTTGTGCACGCGCTCTCAGTTATTGAGTTATGGCTCGGCTGAGAAAACTTGTATAGGGGAATTTTGTACGAGAATCAAAGGGGTTGGTCTACCTGAAGGAGTCACAGCTTGGGCATTATTATTTCGGAACCTCGAGGCTAGCCAGATACAGTGGGTGCTTGGATGGTTGTCTGTCGAGGAAGTCATATATATGCCAGCAGCCCGACCGCATTTTTTGTTAATGGGACTCAAAAGCATACAACCTTATGCACCATATCGGGTTCTGAGGCAACTCGGTAGATATCAAGTAATACCGAGAGATGAAGATTTAAGTACCCAAGTGATCGAAATTAGTCCTGACGGTCGATTCCCCAAGGAAGAGGTTCGTCAAATTTGGAGTGAGTGTCAATATCTGATGGCAAACACTTGTGTGTCTGATAGGGTCAGAGGGGAAATTGCTCCAGGGTATCACGAATGGTTCAGAGGTGACGTGGCATATAGAAGACCGGCTGGGATGATGCATGAGGTCAGAGCAAAAGCATGTTAGAAATGATTAAATGCCTAGGAGCATTGCATCCCCCTAACGTGCAATTACAATATCTGTTAAGACTCTAACACTGACAAGATTGTTGTTTTTCCAATATCAGTTAGTTGTTAGAGCGTACTGGCACCGTACCATTATCAAACAAGATCAAAAGGTCCTATACCAGAAAGCATGACTGGGTCAGACAACAGCGTTGAGTCAGAAAAAACGGTCAATCAGATGCTGAAGGAAGCCCTGGAGAAAATGGAAAAAATTAGGCTAGAAATGAATGAAATGCAGATAGCCTTAGCTAGAGCCCAGAAGGGGCAAGAACTACCCGTTACTCCTACCCTCCAACCAGTACACACGCCGGAATACCCCTCTCCCGGTCCTTCAACAAGTTTCCCAAGCCATCACTATTATCAGGGAAGAGAGGCTTATGATTCCCAAGCTCCACCTCCCACTCAAAACCCTCATCCACCAAATGTTCCCGTCTTTGTGGCACCTCCCCCAGCTCCACTACATAGATCATCCAGTGAGCCGCTATTCCAAGATCACGACACCCAATATTACCCTCCCGAACCCACTTTCAAAGCGCCTGAGCCATATACCTCCTCTCCCCATTTTGAAATCCCGGGAGAAGTTGAGAAACCGGTTAAGAATGCAGAACAAGAGGAGGTGATTCGTAAAGTCAAAAGCCTGGAGCAATCCTTCAGGAACATGCATGGTTTAGGAAACCAAGTTAGTATTGCATACAAAGATTTGTGCCCTTTTCCTGATGTACAGTTGCCTGCGGGGTTTAAAATGCCGAAGTTTGACTTATATGAGGGGCACGGTGACCCAGTAGCCCATCTGCGTGGTTTCTGTAGCAAAATGAGAGGGGCTGGGGGAAAAGATGAGTTGTTGATAGCATATTTCGGGCAAAGCCTGAGCGGGTCAGCGTAGAATGGTACACGAGGCAAGACCCCGGCCGATGGTATACATGGGATGATTTGGCCCAGGCATTCATCGGCCATTTTCAATATAACCTCGAAATAGTCCCTGATCGTCTGTCATTGTTGAAACTAGAAAAGAAGCCTGGGGAAAGTTTTAGAGAGTTTGGTTTCCGCTGGAGGGAACAAGCTGCAAGGGTTGATCCTCCCATGCAGGAAAGTGAGATGGTAGATTACTTCTTGCAAACATTGGAACCTACCTATTTTGGTCATCTAGTGACATCTGTCGGGAAGTCGTTTAATGAAGTGGTAAAGATGGGAGCCATGATTGAAGAAGGATTGAAATCTAACAAGATCTTGAGCTACTCGGCTTTGAAAGCAACCACCCAGGCCATCCAAAGCGGTACTGGTGGTGTGCTGGGAAAGAAGAAGAAAGAAGAAGTTGTTGCAGTTGAAGCTAATATTTGGTCCAGGCACAATAACCGTCCACTCTACTACAACCAACCCAGACCCCATCACCCAAACTATCAATATACCTCATATGGTCCACCGCAACACTATTATCCACCACCAGAACCACAATTTTCTATTCACCACGCCCAGACCTACACTCAACCCCCAGTGCAAACGCAATGGCGTACACCAAGTCCCCAAAATACACAGCCACACCCACAAAACACCTATCTACCTCCCAGGGCTAACAGACCAGGAACCAGCTTCCGCCCAAACCAAGCTTTTAGAAATGAGAAGGCCCCAAACAAAAAAACATTTACTCCGCTGGGAGAATCTTACACTTCTCTTTTCCACAGATTGAAACAGTTGGGGATGTTGACCCCAATTGAATCCAAAGCACCAAATCCTCTTCCCAGAAACCTGGACCACTCTGTTAGCTGCGAGTATTGCTCAGGGATGCCGGGGCACGATACTGAAAAATGTTGGAAGTTGAAAAACGCAATCCAAGAGCTCATTGATAATCGTCGTATTGAGGTACAGGCTCCAGAGGCCCCGAACATCAATCAAAATCCGTTACCAGCGCATTATGAGGCCAACATGATCGAACTGATACATAAGGGGGCAGAGCCTAAGAAACCTTCGCAGGTGGTTATGGTGATTCGTTCTACGGAAACCAAAGAAAAGACAGTGAGTGTAAGGCCAGTGGTTCAGTTAAAAGCAGTAGAAGACAAGCCAGTGCTAATAATGGGAAAGGGACCGTTTGTGGCCGAGAAAAAGCAGGAGCCAGTCAAGATAGTGGTACCAAGGTCAGTATCCACGCCCGTGGTGGTTGTGAAGGGAGTCTATATAGAGCCGGTTGTCATAAAACCACTAGTCCAGTTACCCATGGTTGATAGCAAAGCCGTACCCTGGAAATATGACAAAGTAGTGGTGACATACAAAGGAAAGGAAATTGAGGAAAAAAGTTGTGAAGCACAGGGACTGACCCGGTCAGGACGTTGTTTCGCCCCTGAAGAGTTGAGAAAAGCTAAGGGCGCAAAAGACAATCCAGTGCCAGTTAAAAAAGCTGTAACGGAAGAGGAAACAGAAGGGTTTCTGAAAAAGATGAAAGGACAAGATTATTCCATTGTTGATCAACTGAGAAAAACACCGGCCCAAATCTCGTTGTTGTCATTATTAATTCACTCTGATGAGCATTGCCGAGCTTTAATGAAGATATTGAATGAGGCTCATGTGCCTGACAAAATCTCAGTAAACCATTTAGAGACAATTGCCAACAAGATCTTTGAAGTGAACAGGATAGCATTTTCTGATGATGAATTGCCTATGGAAGGCACAGAACACAACAAGGCTCTCTATTTGACGGTCAAATGTGAAGGTTCAATGGTTACTCGGGCACTAATCGATAACGGGTCGAGCGCTAATATTTGCACGTTATCCACATTGAACAAGTTAAAGATTGATGAGGATAGAATCCGCAAAAATAGCATTTGTGTTCGAGGGTTCGATGGAGGGGGAACAAACACAGTAGGGGATATTGTACTCGAATTGACTATTGGCCCAGTCGAGTTCACGATGGAATTTCAGGTGTTGGATGCTGCAGTATCCTATAATCTTTTGTTGGGTCGACCGTGGATTCATGCGGCAAAAGCCGTGCCCTCCACACTACACCAAATGATCAAATTCGAGTGGGACAGACAAGAAATTGTGTTACATGGGGAAGATCCCACATGCGCCGTGAATGATGCCATTGTACCCTTTATAGAGACCGAAGATGATAAGGGGCCATGGGTGTATCAGATCCTCGAAACGGTTCCGGTGAGCAGGTTGCCTGAGGGTAAAAGCATGCCATGTCCCAGGGTGTCAGCTGCGACCGTCATGGTAGTGTCAGAAATGTTGAATAACAGGTTCGTGCCCGGGAAGGGTTTGGGGGTTGAACTGCAGGGCATTACTCAACCTGTGTCTTTGCCCAAAAATCTGGACACCTTCGGGTTAGGGTTCAAACCAACAGCAGCAGATGTCAGAAAGGCCCGTAAATTGAAGAAGAAAGCTTGGGTGCTCCCTAAACCAATTCCTCGATTGTCCAGGTCCTTCGTCAGGCCGAATATCAAGAAACAGTCATTGGCAAAGATATCGGGTTCGTTAGTTGAGGCGGATGGGAATTTGGATAAGGTGTTTGAGAAAGTATTTGCTGAAGTAAACATGGTTGAGGCCGGGGAAGGGTCAAGCAGAGCAGACATACAGTACATCGGACCACGTGCTAACATCAGCAATTGGGAAGCTACTCCTCTTCCAGTTCGTAGGGAGTCGTGGTAGTGGGTTTTGTTTTCCTTTTTGTCACCTGGATTATTCCCGGATTCGTAATCCAGTTGTTATGTTCCGTCCGTTTGGATGAGTTAAAACCTTGTTGTCTTTACGTTTAATGAAATGCAATTTTCTTCGTCCCTAATTCTCTTTCCATTTTCGTTTCTTTTCTTTGTACAGTTCTCTTTATGCTGATATCAATGACATGACATGCATGAGGAATCTTCGGCCCAGTTCTAAAAGCCAATCTAATTCAGAAGTAATAATACAAGAGAACGAGTGTGATGATGGGATGGATTGTAATAATGATGAAACTTATGAGGAAATTAGTAAAGAATTAAGCCACTTTGAAGAAAAACCCAAACCTAACCTAAATGACACAGAAGCAGTTAATCTAGGGGACCAAGATAATGTACGGGAAACTAAAATAAGTGTTCATTTGGATCCACAACTCAAGGAGGAGATAATTAAAGTATTGCATGAGTACAAAGACGTTTTGCATGGTCATATGATGATATGCCGGGTCTAAGCACCGATTTGGTGGTTCATAAATTGCCCACTGATCCAGCACTCCTCCCTGTCAAGCAGAAGTTGAGAAAGTTCAAAACAGACATAAGTGTGAAGATCAAAGAAGAGATCACCAAGCAATTTGAGGCAAGGGTCATTCAGGTTACACGGTACCCCACTTGGTTAGCCAATGTCGTGCCTGTGCCAAAGAAAGATGGCAAGACCAGGGTGTGCGTCGATTATCTAGACCTTAACAAAGCAAGCCCAAAAGATAATTTCCCACTGCCCAACATCCATATACTGATCGACAATTGTGCCAAACATGATATTGGCTCTTTTGTGGATTGTTATGCGGGTTATCATCAGATTCTAATGGATAAGGAAGATGCAGAAAAGACGGCATTCATCACGCCGTGGGGAACGTATTGTTATAGGGTCATGCCGTTTGGTTTGAAAAATGTTGGGGCAACTTATATGAGGGCCATGACAACTATCTTCCATGATATGATACATAAAGAAATTGAGGTATACGTGGATGATGTGATCGTTAAGTCTAGACAGCAATCTGACCATGTCAGAGATTTGAGAAAATTCTTTCAAAGGCTTCTCAGGTACAATCTTAAGCTCAATCCTGCGAAATGTGCTTTCGGGGTGCCATCTGGGAAGTTGTTGGGATTCATAGTTAGCCGGAGAGGTATTGAATTAGACCCGTCAAAGATCAAAGCTATTCAGGAATTGCCACCTCCAAGAAACAAAATCGAGGTGATGAGTTTGTTGGGAAGACTGAACTATATCAGCAGGTTCATTGCTCAGCTCACGGCAACATGTGAACCAATTTTCAAATTGTTAAAGAAAGATGCCGCGGTCAAATGGACTGATGAATGCCAGGAGGCTTTTGATAAGATAAAGGGGTATTTGTCAAACCCACCCGTGTTGGTCCCACCAGAACCAGAGAGGCCTTTGATTCTGTATCTGACAGTTATGGACAGTTCATTCGGCTGTGTACTGGGGCAGCATGATGTTACGGGCAGAAAGGAGCAGGCTATCTACTATCTCAGTAAGAAGTTCACATCTTACGAGGTCAAGTATACTCATCTAGAAAGAACATGTTGTGCCCTAACTTGGGTGGCACAGAAATTGAAACATTACTTGTCATCTTACACCACTTACCTTATATCTCGCTTGGACTCGTTGAAGTATATTTTCCAGAAACCCATGCCCACAGGAAGGCTTGCAAAGTGGCAGATCTTACTTACAGAGTTCGACATTGTCTATGTGACACGGACTGCCATGAAAGCACAGGCATTAGCCGATCACTTGGCTGAGAACCCTGTTGATGAAGATTATGAGCCTTTGAAAACTTATTTCCCTGATGAAGAGGTAATGCACATTGAAGAATTAGAACAAGCTGAGAAGTCGGGATGGAAACTTTTCTTTGATGGGGCTGCAAATATGAAGGGTGTGGGAATAGGAGCAGTACTTATTTCGGAAACAGGTCAGCATTACCCCGTTACAGCTCGGCTTCGTTTCTACTGTACAAACAACATGGCAGAATATGAGGCGTGTATATTGGGATTGAGATTAGCTGTGGATATGGGTGTACGGGAAGTCTTGGTCATGGGTGACTCGGACTTACTGGTACACCAGATTCAAGGGGAATGGGAAACACGAGACTTGAAGCTTATACCGTATCGACAATGTCTGCATGAGCTTTGCCAGCGTTTTCAGGCCATAGAATTCAGACACATTCCAAGGATTCATAATGAGGTTACTGACGCTTTGGCTACTTTGGCGTCAATGTTGCACCATCCAGATAAGGCCTATGTTGATCCATTGCAGATTCAAGTCCGTGATCAGCATGCTTACTGCAATGTGATAGAAGAGGAAATCGATGGAGAGCCATGGTTCCATGATATCAAAGAGTACATCAAAGCGGGAGTGTATCCAACGCAGGCCACCGGTGATCAGAAAAGAACAATTCGACGGTTGGCAAGTGGGTTTTTCCTTAGTGGAGGAGTACTGTACAAAAGAACGCCAGAGCTCGGTTTGTTGAGATGTATAGATGCACGGCAGGCCATAACTATCATGACTGAGGTGCATTCCGGAGTTTGTGGACCGCATATGAGTGGGTATGTTCTAGCAAAGAAGATTCTCCGAGCAGGTTATTATTGGCTCACGATGGAGCGAGATTGTATCAGTTTTGTGCGTAAGTGTCATCAATGCCAAATACATGGAGATTTGATTCATGCTCCACCATCAGAATTACATGCGATGTCTGCGCCATGGCCTTTTGTCGCATGGGGCATGGATATTATTGGGCCAATTGATCTAGCAGCATCAAATGGGCACAGATTTATCTTGGTAGCTATAGATTATTTTACCAAATGGGTGGAAGCGAAGACATTCAAGTCTGTGACCAAGAAGGCTGTAGTTGACTTCGTGCATGCAAATATCATATGTCGGTTTGGGATCCCAAAGGTAATCATCACAGATAATGGGGCTAATCTTAATAGTCATTTGATGAAGGAGACATGTGAGCAGTTTAAGATTGCTCACAGGCACTCTACTCCGTACCGTCCCAAGGCAAATGGTGCGGTTGAAGCGTCCAATAAGAACATAAAGAAAATACTCCGGAAGATTGTTGAAGGATCTAGACAATGGCACGAGAAATTGCCTTTTACATTGTTAGGATATCGCACCACCATGCGTACCTCGGTAGGGGCGACTCCTTACTCATTAGTATATGGTACCGAGGCAGTAATACCCGCAGAAGTGGAAATCCCATCTCTGCGAATCATTGCAGAGGCTGAGATCGATGATGATGAATGGGTGAAAAGCCGTCTTGAGCAGTTGAGTTTGATCGATGAGAAAAGATTGGCATCAGTGTGTCATGGCCAACTGTACCAACGAAGAATGGCAAGAGCATACAACAAAAAGGTACGTCCAAGGAAATTTGAAGTCGGGCAATTAGTACTGAGGCGGATCTTGCCTCATTGGGCTGAGGCAAAAGGAAAATTTGCCCCAAACTGGCAGGGACCATTTGTGGTAACCAGAGTGTTGTCTAATGGAGCATTGTATTTGACAGATGTGGAAGGAAAATGTGTAGAAATGACCATCAATTCCGATGCGGTCAAGAGATATTATGTATGATTTCTTTATGTTCTAAATGTATCTGTTCATATTTGGCATATCTTAAAGATTGAAATGATGAAGGCATTTTGTTCTGCTATCCAAACACTCATATCCCTTGTTATCCCCTTCGAGCCTTACTTATTTTTCATACACCTCTTTCGGAATCAGCAGCATTATCAGAGAACACAAGTGCCGAACAAAAAAAAAAGAAGAAAAAGAAAAGAAAGAAAAGTGAAAAAAAAGGAAAGAAGAGAAACATAACAACGTAGTCTCGCCAAGTGAACTACGTTTGACTTGATCCCGAAAGGGTACGTAGGCAGCCTTACTCCAAGGTTCAGTCATACCAAATA
Source organism: Nicotiana tabacum (assembly GCF_000715075.1). Classification (NCBI taxonomy): domain Eukaryota; kingdom Viridiplantae; phylum Streptophyta; class Magnoliopsida; order Solanales; family Solanaceae; genus Nicotiana; species Nicotiana tabacum. Next base: position 156,145,358 of record NC_134084.1, read on the forward strand.
GAAATCCAAAAATCCCCAAGCAAGAAGCTGGGGCAGAAGTGGTAATTGTTATGAAAGTTGGATTCCGAAAGTTGTAATTTGAACCCATTTGAATTATTCTGAGCCTTTTATACCTTTCTTTCTAGCTTAATCCAAAAGCCTACATTACGGTCCAAAGAAAAACCTTATGATCAGTTTTGAGAAATGCCAAGATGAACAGGTAGGAATAACTCACGACAGGGGCAACACTCTGGTTCGAGCAAGAAGAACTAAAATAAATGAGAGAGTCTTATGGGTGAAAACCCTCACGGGCACCGTAAGGCGACGGGAGCTGAGAGAAAAATAAATGAGAGAGTCTTGTTGGTGAAAACCTTTATGGGCACCTCAAGGCGAAGGTAAGATAAGAAATGGAAAACTAAGAAAGGTCTGTTGATAGAAACCGTTTCGCGATACCGCAGGGAAACAAGGTTAAGGTCTGGATAAATCAAACAAGTGATGGAAGTTCTGGGCAATGAGGTACGACAATTGAGAGTTTGTTTGGTTGGACAGATTGGGCTGATTAATCCAAAATGCATGTCATGACCATTGGTACTAGTTGTCTCGCTCAGATAAGTTTCTTTTCCTTCTCTTTTCAAACAGTCATTTGGTTTTGGATTCTTCTTATCCTTAACTCAAGAATCATTGCATTTCATTTTCTTTTGAGGGTTTTATCTAGCTGAGATGTTTCAGTGCCAGTTTTGTTCAATGCAAGCAGAAAGGACTTCAAAGTTCACTACCAGCTTCTAGAATTGTAAAGCACAACGTGGTCAGAGCATGTCAAAAACAACTTGATGTCAAGTGGAATACAGGGAATTAACGAAAGTTTCATTGGTGAAATGATTGGGGAATGTCGTGGGAAAGGCGAAAGCTCAAACAAAAAGGTCAGAAAAGTGAAATAACAGCAGGGGTGTAAAACATTTAGGTCACCAGAGGTTGGGAAATCTAAAAGTTGGTCAGAAAGTCAAGCGGTTCAGGGTCAGTACGTGGAAATTAGTCAACACAAAGCAAGGCAGTGGAAGGATTTTTCAGCAAGAATGCCATCAACTAACCACCGTTTTAAACTGACAAAATTTTCTTTGATTGAGCAGGGGGAGAAAAGTTAGTTGTTGAAGAGGAATTCTCCAGGAAAAAAAAAACAAGCACTAATCAGGATAAAATGCAAGTTATCAGGAGTCCGCCTGGAGAACAGAGACATACTTTTCAAGTTTGACGTTAGGAGTCCGCCTGAAGAACGGAGACATACAGTTTAAATTTCAAAAATCAGGAGTCCGCCTGGAGAATAGAGATATTCATTTCAAATTTAGCAATCAGGAGTCCGCCTGGAGAACAGAGACGTACTTTTCAAGTTTGACGTCAGGAGTCCGCCTGAAGAACGGAGACATACAACTTAAATTTTAAAAATCAGGAGTCCGCCTGGAGAACAGAGACATACTTTTCAAGTTTGATATCAGGAGTCCGCCTGAAGAACAGAGACATACGGTTTAAATTTCAAAAATCAGGAGTCCGCCTGGAGAATAGAGACATTCAATTTTGAATTTAGCAATCAGGAGTCCGCCTGGAGAACAGAGACATACTTTTCAAGTCTGATGTCAGGAGTCCGCCTGAAGAACGGAGACACACAGTTCAAGTATTGGTTGAAGTCAGGAGCCCCCTTGAATAACAGAATGGTGATTTATTGGTTGAAGTCAGGATCCCGCCTGAAGAGAGGAATGGCGTTTCTTTTTTAAGGTTGTTGTCGAAGTTGGGAGCCCTCCCATAGAACAGAGGCATACATTTTAGTCTTTACATTTCAAGAGTTGAAGTTGGGAGCCCGCCCAGATAACAGAGGCATACATTCAGTCTTTTCATTTCAAGTGTTGAAGTTGGGAGCCCGCCCATAGAACAGAGGCATACATTCAGTCTTTTCATTTCAAGTGTTGAAGTTGGGAGCCCGCCCATAGAACAGAGGCATACATTTTAGTCTTTACATTTCAAGAGTTGAAGTTGGGAGCCCGCCCAGATAACAGAGGCATACATTCAGTCTTTTCATTTCAAGTGTTGAAGTTGGGAGCCCGCCCATAGAACAGAGGCATACATTTTAGTCTTTACATTTCAAGAGTTGAAGTTGGGAGCCCGCCCAGATAACAGAGGCATACATTCAGTCTTTTCATTTCAAGTGTTGAAGTTGGGAGCCCGCCCATAGAACAGAGGCATACATTTTAGTCTTTACATTTCAAGAGTTGAAGTTGGGAGCCCGCCCAGATAACAGAGGCATACATTCAGTCTTTTCATTTCAAGTGTTGAAGTTGGGAGCCCGCCCATAGAACAGAGGCATACATTCAGTCTTTTCATTTCAAGTGTTGAAGTTGGGAGCCCGCCCAGATAACAGAGGCATACATTCAGTCTTTTCATTTCAAGAGTTGAAGTTGGGAGCCCGCCCATAGAACAGAGGCATACATTTCAGTCTTTATACTTCCAGAGTTGAAGTTGGGAGCCCGCCCAGATAACAGAGGCATACATTTCAGTATTTATATTTCGAGCATTGAAGTTGGGAGCCCGCCCAGATAACAGAGGAATACATTCAGCATTAATTTTCAAGTATTGAAGTTGGGAGCCCGCCCATACAACAGAGGCATACGTTTCAAGATCAAGTCAGAAGACAATAAAACAGAGGGTTACAACAAGAATCCCCAGCAGGAAACAATAAAATCCCCAGCACCGGGAAACAGAAGGTTGCAACAAGAGATCCCAGCACAAATTCAGGCGCATGAGTCAAAAGGAAGAAAAGAGGCATTTTGAAAGAAGCAGCTGTTGAACATTAAATCATGCCCAGCATAACAAGTCTGATGAAGAAAGCCATGTCCCCAGCGGACCGAGCAAAATGATGAAAACTGGTATTCAGAAAAGCAAATGGCCAGTATCATTCCAAGTTCAAGGAAGAAAAGCACCGGAGAAAACACAAGCCGATAAGAAAGCAAGGCAACAAGAACAAATTTCAGTCTAGCCTAACTTCTTGTTTTATTTTAAGCACGGTGTAATAAGGAGATCGGTAAGCAGTGATAACAACATGCAACAGTAGTAACATTGCAGTCCCACGGTAGTCCCAGCTACCAAAACTTCCTGAACTACATTAACCTGATTCCCCTTTAGCCAGGGATATGTAGGAAACCTTTGAAGCAAAGGTTCGGTTAAATCTTTTTCGAAAAAATGCTTCACACGGAGTACTCGGATGGGCAAAAATCGCTCGCTTTATCTTTGCACGAAAACCCTTCGTGTCTCCGGGTAAAGAGGGGCAGCTGTAAGCACGTGATTTTTGCCCTATATGAGAAATACTCCCAAAAATGCAAAATAAAATGATTTTCCTTGGTGTGCAATTTTGTGAGATTTTGTGATATTTTTGGATAATTATTTGTATTTGTCTGTGTTTGTTTATTTGTTAAATTAATAAAAAATACAAAAATATGTCGCATTTTGCATGTAGGATTTAATTCTACAATTTGTTAGTAATTAAGTTTGTTTTACAAAAATTAAAAATTACAAAAATAGGCATCTTTTGCATTTTTAGCATTTAATGTCCAAATGAACAATTTTATGCTTAATTATTACTTAATTGTGCGTTAATTGTTATTGGGAGTTAATTTGCGCTTTTATAACTTAATTTAGTTCTTAATAATAATTTAAGTGCTTTTATAATTTAGTTTTAGAAAATAAAAGAAGAAAAAATAACAAAAATACAAAGAAAAATCGGATTGGGCCACTTCTTCAAATTTCAACCCCAGGCCCAAATAATTGCCCAATTTTCCCCATGACCCAGTCCACTTCAGACCGGGTCGACCCGGTCCGCCCCATTAACCCAACAACCCCTCTTCATTTTTCATACAACACAAAACAAAACAAAACAAAAAAAAACAAAAACCCTAAAAAAAGACCTAAGCCTACCCGCCCCCCTCCATCTTCTTCCTCTCCAAAATCTCAAAAATCACCCAACTCCCATGTCTGCACGTCGCCCATCCCCTCCAATGGCTGCCATAGCCAACCATGGCTACTCACCTTCACACCCGCGCACAACCCCTCCATCGACCACCCTTCGCTAGTAGTCGAACAACCCATCGTCAACGAGCAACCATGGCTGCCCAGCTTCCCGTCGATGACCCACCCCGCTGCCTTCGGCTTCACCATCACCAAAGTCGCAGCTGCTTAGTCTTCGACCATGAGCAGCCCAGGCGACCACGCGACTGTTTCTGCTTCATCTTCGTCGTCCGGCGTCAAGCTCGAGCTTGAGCTCGACGTCAATGGCTGCCTTCCTCCTCCCCGCGTAGATGCTCCATTCTTATCTTCCTCCGAGCTGCTGCTGCGCTATTGCTTCGCCGTCAACCTACTGACCCATCTGCTTCCGTTGCTGCCTTCATCTTTTTCACGCGAACAAACCAAACAACCCCCAGCTGCTTCGTCGTCGCTTCTGCTGCGCGTCCACCATTTATGCGGCCAGAATGCTGTTGCGTTCTTCTTCGCCATGGTTGTTGCTGGACGTTGTTGCCTCACCCTCGTCTTCTTCCTTATACTTCGCGTACAAAACCAAACGCACCCCCCAGCTGCTTTTGTTTTGTTCGCTGCTGCCCGCACCCTTAAGTCGGCGTTGCATCAGCTTGCTTCTTAGATTCGTTCATCGTCGTGTGGTCGAGCTTTGGTCGAGGTTCGTCGAGTCAGTCCATACGCTCTTCGTTTCAGTCCGGTTAGTAGTTTTTGAATTTTATTTTGTCCGTATTTTGTTTTGATATTTCTTGAATCTAAAATCAACAAATGTTTGTTTTGTTTATCGTTTGAATTAATTTTTACTTTGTTCATGTGTTTTGTTAAATTAATTTTCAGATTTCAAATGGAAGTTAATTAGTTGTTTTTCATGTTTATTTCATGTTTGTATTATTGTTTAGATAAATATTTGTTAGTTTTAATATTTGTTAGATTCAAATTGAAATTTAATTAATTGTTTCTTCAATTTATTTCATGTATTTGATATATTTTCCGGAAATTGTTAATATTGTTAAGTTTAAGTTTAAATTCATAATTGTTTCTTCTAAGTTTTTGTTTTGTCATTTGCCTAAAAGAATTTAGTTGTAATAAGGAAAGTATGTTGGTTTTTAGTCATTTGAATCCGTCGTTTTTATTTTTAGATTTAATTCATGTTCATATTATGTTTGTTTGATTTTGAATCCGTTTGATTTTGAATCCGTTTGATTTTGAATCCGAAATGTGTATAGTTTGATTCCTTGATTACATTTGTGATTATTTCTTGAATTGGTCTCATAATCTTGTTTAAAGTTTAATATAAGAATTGTTTGTTGTAATATTGTTAGAGTGGATTTTAAGTTCAATATGATTGAATTTAGAAATCTAAATATACTTGTTTGTTGTAGTTGTTGAATCCGAAAATAGGATTGTTTGTTGCTAAAATATTGATTCAATCAAATTTTAGTTGTTATTTGTTGTTCAATTTGTGTTCATGTTGATTTGTTGTTGAAATGTTGTTAAAATCGTGTTCATGCGATATTGTTGTTATGATGTTCATCCGTGTTCATATTGTTGTTTGAACATGGTTAGAAATTGATCATATTGTCTATATTTTGGTTAAGTTTGATTAATTGATGTGTTATAGCTGATGTGTAGTTTGGTAATTTATAATACTTTCGGGGGTAAAATAGTAATTTGTAATAGGGTCAGAGGGGTAGTTTAGGAATTGTACATTTTGTAATTGTTTATATGAAGCATGGAGGACAAAATAAAATGGGGTGAGTTGTGATATGGTTATTTAATATAAAGGGGGGACAAGATTTAATTTAAAGGGGGAATCTTGCATTATTTTATGTTAGGCATGGGGGACAAAATGAAATGGGGTGGTGTGATATGTTTATTTAATGTAATGGGGATGAGTGGGAAGATAATGGGTTGGGTAGAGAAAAAATATTGATTTTAATTAATTGAAAGATTTATGGGATGAGATTATATATATGAAGTCTTGAAATCATATTGAAGGATACAGGGAGATAGAGAAAAAATACACAGATACGAGAGAGAGAAACAAATCTGAAAATAAGAGAGAGAAAAGGGCTGAACATTTAAGAGATAGAAAATTCCGAAAAATATTTAAGCTTTCAAAATAAAAAAAAATTAAAAAAAAATATTCTGCTTTCTTTTGTTGTGTGAAATCAGAATTAATTGTTGTTTCATCAAAGCTGGAAGATTTTGTTTTTTTGGATTACTATTCCACTGGTTTGTTACTGTTGCTGGGCTATTGTTGCTGTGTTGTACTGATTTTACTGCTGTTGCTGATTCTCATATTCATTTTCTTTTGCTTCCAATATCAGGTACACAACTGAAAAGCTGGTTATTGTAATCCGAAATATGAAGCATGAACACATATGAAGAATGAAAATTTGAAGTTTTAATTTCGTTTTTTTTTTCTTTTGTTTCTTTTGTTGATTGTATTTAAGCTATTTCATGAATTACTAAATAATAGCTGGAATAAGAAAATAATATCATAAGTTAGTCTGTAATAAATCAGTTCGGCAAAACAGGTTAATTCACTAGCTATGAAGGCTTCAAGATTGTAGGTTGATCATGAACAAGTAGCTAAATTTAGTTAAAACATGAATTTAAATTAAACATCGTAAATTAGGCATTAAGGCATGACTTGAGCTTAAGCAAGATTAGAAGAACGTTTAAGTCTAATAAACTTTCTAATAAGCTTTAGTAATTATGGTTAAATCTAGTTTCAAATGATTGTGAATAATTAATCTCAATAATATTTTTTTTAAAAAAAATAATAACAATGCTGAGTTTTAATCTAGCTATATTTGTTTATTTTGAATATTAGTTGTTGAATTTTTATTTTATTTAAAATTTCGAAATTAAGAGTAAAATTCCTTTTTTTTCATCAATATTTGTGTTAACCAAGCAATTAGCATGTCATGTTTTCTTAAAATTATAAAAGCTAGTAATTAATTAGGATTTTTCTTTCTTTATTTTAGAGACTAATTTTTATAGAAAAAATGTAGTCGCTTTAAGATTTGTCCATTTAAAATAAATGATATGAGCATCGCTTAATGAAATGTATAGATTCGGGGCCCTCAATAAATGTACAGTTAATTGCTTAGAATTAGGGAGGAGCCGTTTAGCAAATTTCACGGCCCTACCCAAAATAATGACACGCTAGTCGCTCTAGGCGCGTATTTAATAATGTTATTTCCTTAAATATGGGTGTGCATTTATGTAACCCAAATCTAAATCTCAACGGAGTCGAAATGTGTCGATAACCACGAGTGCATTGATTGCGACGTGATTTGAAATACGTTTTCACAATGTTGCAATTTTTCGTAAAATAATAACAATAAATAAAAAGAATAATAAAAGCGGCTAAAGGATAAAATTTGCACATAAGTTTATAATACGTATTATATTAGATAATCTAGCCGAATATAACAGTTAAGCGACCGTGCTAGAACCACGGAACTCGGGAATGCCTAACACCTTCTCCCGGGTTAACAGAATTCCTTATCCGGATTTCTGGTGCGCAGACTGTAATACAGAGTCATTCTTTTCCTCGATTCGGGATTAAAATAGGTGACTTGGGACACCCTAAATCTCCCATGTGGCGACTCTGAAATAAAGAAATAAATCCCGTTTCGACTGTCCTTTAATTGGAAAAACCCCTTGCGCCCTCGCGGAGGCGGAAAAAGGAGGTGTGACAGGTATTACCGTTGCGAGGGTAACGAATTGCAACTCTCGCCATCTTCACTTTACTACAGTGGGAGTCTCTCCAATTTCTGTCAAGGAAAATACGGGCAGCCGGCAGCCCAATCTGAATTCTGAAGAAGCAGACAACAAAGTGATAGTATTGGTTTATTAATTAAATTAATGTGTTAATGAAGAATTTTAACTATAGTAAAGGAATGGCTTTCACAATTTAAAAGTGGAGAATTCAAGTAGAAAATGACGATGTTAATTGATTTTGATATATAGCAGAACCTCTTTAAAATAATATTGTTGGGGACCATAAAATATTATTATTTTGTAGAGATAATTATTTAATCAATAAATTAATATTTATTATTCCTCGGGTTCACAATAAGTGACCAATTTGCCTTGGGCACACCCATTAAAAGAACGGACGGAATTCAAAATTCTAAACAAAAATAGTTAGTGTGACTAAACTACTCTTAATTAAATGTTGCAGTATAATTTAATATGAGGAGAAAAAGACTTTTTAGAGATGCGTACATAAGGATAATTTAGAAAAATAAATTGAAATTTTTCTTGATTATATAAATGGACATTTATTTAGACCAAAAATAAAAAGACAAATTGATCACTTATTGTGGACCGGAGGAAGTAATTTAAAGAGTATTTTCGAAATTCAATGAAGGTTAATTTTGATTATATCAAAATCATTGTATCTTATTAATTTATGTATCATATTTATTGAATTAATATAAAAAATAAATTCATTTTACATAAAATACAATGTATGTTGTATGATTCATTGTAATTTTTTTAATTATTAAATGATTCATTATAATGTTCATTGTTTACAATCAATAGATCATTGTAATGTTCATTGTTTCTTAATAAATAAAATATTATTCATTGTATTTTTTACTAAAAATATTCAATGTATGATGGTGAGAGAATAAAATTATATGAGCAACATAGAAAATTTCTTCAAATCGTACCCAATAATGGCTTCTCATCTAAAACAATACAAGCGGAAAAAATAATGTTGATGATGAGATTGAAGACGATACAATATCTTTGGAATCGATTACGCGTAAGGAAGCACTTATCGAGCCTAGAACTCTTCATAATTTTTTGCTGCAGTTCGAGAAGACAACACCGAGACTTTTGAATGCAATAAGAAAAGTTAGAGATGAGCTTCAACTAGATTTAAATTTTAAGAAAAAGCAAACCTAAGGATTTTCCCAAACACTTCACTACAACTCTGAGCCAACAACAAAGTTTATAAACTCTTGCAAACCTAAGGATTACTTCTAGCCCTTATAGCAACCAGCCACAGGCTGTTGCAATTGCTTCAAGTTAACTCTAACTTGAACAATAAAACTCGAGTTTATAACCTCTTACAAACCTAGCCACAGGTTGTTGCAACTATTTCAAGTTAACTCTAACTAAAAACATACAACTCATATACCGAGTACAATTTGCTTCTAAAAAAACTGAAAGGTACAAGTCAAAACGCCTACTACACTTTGAATTAGAAATAAAGAAAGACACATAAAACTCTTTATGAAATTGGTTCTTCAATCTGGTTCGTGTAGCTTCGGGATCACACTCTTGAATTTCATAGCAATTGCTCACAAAATGCCTTGTTATTTTACTCTCAATTCGTGTTTTCACTTTTGTATTAGTGTGTCACTTGTAAAAGAGAACAAAATTGATATTTATAGAGCTAGTAGAATAAGGATTAACTAGATTCTAATGTTTTACTCTTTCTTAGTGAAAGAGTTCTAGTCAACTTCAACTTCTAACTATTCCCTTATCTTGGATAGAGTTCTCTTCAAGTAAGGAGTCATGCTCCTTATCAAATATGCAACCTTGATTATCATAAATAACTACTTATAATTATCTCTTTCATGTGCATGTATTATACTTGATTCTGTCTGTCACCTGTGTACACTGTCCATGGACTTGATTCATGCAGGTGTTCCTTTGTCAATTATCAAAACCAAAATCGCTCAGGTCAACAGTTGACTTACCACTAATTATGTCTGAATTCAAGGGAGTTACGAATGATGGTTGGAGAATTTTTTATGGGTATACCTACTGAAAAATATGAATTTGGCGAAATAATGTTAATGTTCTGATACGAGCAGCTTTTATTTGACAAAAAGGTAGCGACCCTTGTTAACGTGGTTAGAGCTTGTGTTACTTCTTTTGCATTCGTTGAAGAATATTGGGGAGATTTCTAATTATAAGCATGTATTCTTTAGGGCTGCTTATCGGGCGTATTGAGCGGTTAATTACTTTTAACGGTTTGGCTTAACGGTTATCGGCTTTTAAATGCACTAATCCGTTAGCCACCCGATAAGATATCGGGCGGATTGGTATCGGTTTAGCTCTTATTGGGCGGTTATTGGGCGGTTTATCGGCCTATCATACATATTCACAAATCGAAATTACACCAGACATACATATCAACATATTCTTACCTATCATCTGTTTTTGTTGTCCCATTGTATATCCAGATCCTAGAGCAGTTTCAGCCACACATCCTTCACTTTACCGGGCTCAAGGTCTTTCAAATCTATTCGAGCACAACCAATGAATTCAACAGCCTGAATCTCTTCATCATCATAAACTCTAATTGTTAAATGTTGAGTGGATATGTCTTCAACTATGAACTCAAAGTGCTCATTCCAGATTGGATTTAAACAGTTATCCTTAACAAAGGAAACAAAATCTGGCGTTATACATTCCTCATCAGGAGATAAATAAATTAAGAAGGACAATAATAGATGGAAGTTCTCTTACAATAACTTTGCTGGTCTTTGTCCTATCGCGTAGTGGACGTATAAACAACTCAACAAAAGGATCAGACTTCTCAATGATGTCTTTATTAGTCAACTCTTTGGCTTCGATGAGCTTGACTTATAATATACCAACTGGCTTTAGCTCCAGGTCACTGCAAGTAACGTTAGTCCTAGACACTAGACAGACAGAGTACTGGAAAGTGGAAACTAAAGTCAAGGGTTTTTGTCTTTTTTTATATTTAATATATATAAATCAAAATAAATTTTGAATATATATATATTCTTAACGGGTTAACGGATTATCCGTTAAGAAAATTGAATAATCCGCCCCCAAACCGATAAGCCGTTAATAAAAAAATCTCAATCCGTTCTCCGTCCGTTAAGCCGTTAACCCCGTTACCAGTAAGCCATTAAGCTTCGGCTCGGTTCGGTTTTCGGTTTCGGATCGGTTTTGAACACTGTGAGCACGTGATTTTTGTTTTCGCACGATAATCGCTCCAAAAAGAAATAAAAAAAATATAATTGGCCCTGCTGTACAATTTCGGATTTCTGTGCGGCACCTTGTTGATTTATTTGTGACTTTGGCCCATTTTTATTTATATACTTTATTAAAATGAAATTCAAAAAAATATATGTGTCCTGCATAATTCAAACCGTAATCCGGTCGTTAAATAGAAAATCATGAATAGGCATTTTCGTCCGTTGATTTTATTTGGTTTGACTTTACCTGTTTTGAAATATTTTAGTGTGTGTGCAAATAATTGTATTGAGTGTGTATTTAATTTTAATTTGATTTTTTGGCTTAGTTTTGTTTTTAAAATAAATAAGAAAAAGGAAATAAATAAAAAAAATATATAATAAAAAAAAAAAGACCCCTTCCCTTCCGGACTTGGGCCAATTTTAACAAAATTGGCCCAAACAAACTCAGCCCAAACCCAGGCCTGCCCGGTCCAACACCAGTGGATGCCCAGGGTGTCTAAACGACACCGTTTTAATCCAGTGTGGTCTGGGCCGTTGATCTCAGATTGATCAACGGCCAAGATCATTTCCCCACAACCCACTGAGGAACCCGACCCGTTTCCACCCGGACCAACCCAAACCCCTTACCCTCGAAACGACACCGTTCCACTTAAGCCATCAGATCCAGACCGTAGATCTAAATTGATCTAACGGTCAAGATCCGCCTACTCATTCCATATATAAGCCCTTTACATACCCTACCCCCCTATCCAATACCCCGACCTCCGTCTTCAACCTCATCCCCCATCGAACCCTAGAGCCGCCCTTGTATCCCCCACCATGAAAACCGGCGGCATGAACGCCGGTGACCTCGCCATGAACACCATAGAACCCCCTCACCACCCTGAACATAGACCTGTTAACCGTTTGGTTCGAATCACCCCCAGGTCCTCGAATCTTCATTTGAAGATTCGAGTCAAAACTCGATCTACACCAAACAACCCCAGCTTCATACCAGACACTCCCCGGACCTTCCTCGTGACCAAACCATACTTGGTTTGGTCCGAATCTAACCAGGGAAGCATGAATATTAGATCTGAGTTTTGAAACCACAAGGTCCCTCGTCACTGGTTCAAACCGGTTCAAACCAAAGAGTTTAAGGTCTGATGGACTTTAATCAAAGTGTTTCTCATTTGAGAAACACTTCGATTAAAGCTCGTTCAGCCTTAAGAAAGTTGTCCGAGTCCGAGTTTGAGGTTTTGATTTTTCAAGATTTAAGGTGAGTTTCTTTCTCTTCTTTATTTGTTTTGGCCCATTTGATTGTGTTGAAGTCTGTTCATGCTTTGATTTTGTGTCTTTGAATTTTGTCAAATGTGCCCCGTCCATTTGCCTGAACTTCTTGTTTGTTTGAATAAGCCTTTCATTTGATCTGATAATGTATATGAATGTTGTGCAAGTAGCGGATTTTCAAGTTTGGACTGACTAATGACTCCTCGAGTGTATTTCTGCTTAGTCAGTATAATTCGAACCATGTTTAAATGTCTGATTTTGGCTACGATTGTGTATGTTAATGCTAATATAGTCGAGTCGACATGTGTCGTCAATTAGTTTCAACTGTTTGAGCAAAGTTAAATCGATTTGCTTCTATTGAACATTTGCATGAATCAATTACGAGCCAGTCCACTTATAGCTGTTGATTTGTTTGTGTTTAGATTCTGAATTGGAAGGCATGTGCACTCGTGCACAGCATGTGCACTGGTGCATCTCATGTGCTTTGTGCACAGCCTGTGGCCTGCATAAAAGCCTTTGTTAAGTTTTAAACAATTTGACAGCATATGCTGTCAGATACATTCCACTGCCCATACTTGGCTTTAGTTTAAAGAAGTATTTAAACCTTTTAAAAGTGAAATCTGCCAGGGAATGTTGATGGGGTTTAATACTTAATTAGCTAAAGTTGGAAATGGAAGGCACATGGGAAGGGTACTGTGATTTCTGAAAACAGGCTGTTTAAAAAGAGTAGGATAGAGGCTTATAAAAAGGAGGGACAGACAGACAAAAGGGAAACAGGATACCATCGGATAATAGAGGTCAGAGAGAGCATAGATATAGGAGAGTTGAAGTTCTGGAGATACAGACAGAATTAGAGACAGGATTGAGAGATAGAAATACATACACACACACACAAAAGGATAGACATTGAACCTTAAGAGCTGAATAGGAAAAACACAAACAGAGATAGAGAGAGGTTAAGGGATAGAAGCTATACAACCAACAATCAGAAACCTTCTTCCTCCTATTGTTATTGGGTTTTCAGTTGTTTCAATTTGTTCAAGCCAATTCTGATCCTTTGAAATCTCAGTTGTGTCTATTATTTGAGTGCTTTCATTGGTCTACTACTATCTGGAGTTCTGATTCTACTCCACTGGGTGTTGCTGTTATTTGGCTATTGCTTTCTATTGGCTATATTTGCATCTCTGCACTCGAGCTGGGTTCTTGCTGTATTGCTTTGTCTGCTGCTATTTCTGCCCTGCTGCTACTGATAGTGCTGTGATTGCTGCTGCATTTTGTTGTCATTATATTCTGCTGACTCCCCCTTTCCTTCAATTGTCAAATATTTCCAGGTACACAACCTCTGAAACTTTGTATTGTTGAAAGTTTGAAGTTGAAATAAAGAAAAGAACAGCTGTTCATGTTATAACATTGGTGTTAAAAATAGGTCGAATGTTAGTGGGATTGTATTTTACTGCAAACTGCAAACACTTTGTATAAAACTAGCATACATTCTGCTGAGATGGACTGTTAGATAGCGCTGTTCAATAGCAATAACAATATGATAGACAACATGTTTGATTTGGGATACGTTCAGTTCAGTATAATACTGTTTGGTTTAGTTACGACTGTATAACATAGAGTCAGGGCAAACACTTGTATGTATTTCTGCCTAGACCACTGAATCGACAAATCTGTGGTATTAGGTCTGGGATAGATGTATTCCAACCAAACTCTCATGCAGTCATATTAAAAGTCTGGCTATGAATGCCAGTTTCGCTTGTCAGTTTATTTGTTCCAATGCCGGTTTGATATCAGGTTTCGGTACAGATTCTTCGTTTCGAAATGATGTAATGATTGTTGAGAAAAACTAATAATCATTTTTGAGTTCAATTCGTAGTAATTTTTCCTAATAAAACAGCCGATTTCTTTTATCAATTTCAAATAGGTTAGAGTGTTAAGAATAGAACTTGGAGGTCGTTAAAACATAACTCAATATATGTTGTTAGTTTGTTTGCAATCTCACTTAGCGAATTAATAAGCATATTCACTTGTTGAAGACAAAGAATGCCGTAGCTTTCACCTCATGAACAATCAATCAGGTAATCAAACAAGTTTAGGTTCGGCAAACATAATAAGGATTCAGTCCGTATTTGTCTAAACCAGCAAAATTCGGCATCATCCTTCCCTTTAAAGATAAATGTAGTAAAAATGTAGTCCTTGTAGGGTACCCTTCTAAAATAATGAGACGAGCCTCGCCGAATCAAAAGGCAAATTGCGGGGCCCTCAATAATTGGTCATAATAAATACTTAGAATTTGGGACGGGCTGTTTAGTGAATTCCACTCCCCTCCCCGAAGACAATAACGCGTTAGATTCTTTAGGCGCGACTTAATCAAATTACATTCCTAAATTCGGGTGCGCATTTATGTGACCCAATTTCAAATCTCAATGTAGTCGAAATGTGTTAACAATTACGGGTGCATTGATTGTGACGTGGTTCGAGATACATTTTCACGATGTTGCAATTCTATAAAAATAAATGATAATAATAAAAGCGGTTAAAACTTAATAAAAGCACATAAGTCACAACATGTATTTAAATCAGATATTTAGCCATTATAACAATTTAAGCGACCGTGCTAGAACCACGGGATTCGAGGGTGCTTAACACCTTCCCTCGGGTCAACAGAATTCCTTACTTAGAATTTCTGGTTCGCAGACTTCATTTGGAAAAGTCGAAAATTTCCTCGATTTGGGATTCAAGATAAACCGGTGACTTGGGACACCAAAAGCCAAACCTTTCCCAAGTGGCGACTCTGAATTAAATAAATAATCCCATTTCGAATATTGTCACTTAAATTGGAAAAACTCCACCCGCGCATTTCTAAACCTTCGGGGCGGGCGCGCAAAAAGGAGGTGTGACAGCTCTGGCGACTCTGCTGGGGAATAAACCCAGAACCACTGGTTCAGGGTTCAAGAATTCGAGCTTAGAATAATTGTTATATTTGGCTTTATTATCTGATCTTTATTACATGTTTTTGCATAACGTGCTAAATGTTGTCTTTTACCGCTTTGATATTATCTGAACTGTATATAAACTGTGCTGAAACCTTTCTCTTCTTACTTCCGGGGAGAAGCTCGCTGGTCGGGACTCCCTTTTCTGTTAATGTCAATACCTAAAATAAAAAAGAGGACGGACAAGTTACAAAGCCGGACGATCTCGCGGGTCCCCGGTACGTAGCCCCCTCCTCGACTCGAGTTGTCCGCTCGGGTGCACAGTCTAGAACAAATACCCAGGTTACGAACCTAGAATAACTTGACTTCATGCCGGATCCCTAGTAGGAACGCTTATCTGCATCATGTTGCATTTGACTTAGGGGACTCAACACAGGGGTTGGGTCCGTCTAGGACAGGCAGCCTGAAACGAAAAAGACCCCCTGGTGCATCCTATTTGTGTTGTGCATTTATTTGCTTCGGTTCCGCATGTCGACCGGTTCCTAAAAAGGGGAAAATAACAGCGTAGGGGAGATAATTACTTATTTTTGGAGAATAAAACCAATGTCCAAGTAGTGTCAAAACCTCGCCGGAATTTTTTCTAAAAAAAAAACTGTCTTTTATTGAGAGTTATTAAAAAAAATAAAAAAAAAAATAAAATTTCTTTTATCACTTTCAAAATCAAAAAAAAAAAGAAAAAGTGTTTATTTTAAAAGTAAAAAAAAATGGAAAATCCATAATTCAAAAAAGTGTGTTGTTTCTTTTGTAGTACCCCTTTTATAAATTCAGACTAATGATCCAAATATTGCATAAAAAAAATAATAAAAAAAAAATATTTTTTCTTGAGCCTTTATCTTTTTTTCAAAATAATAATACTTATTCTTGATTTTTAGGTTTTCTCTATTCATGATATGCCCGAACTACGCCGGTTTGATTCTCACCGGATGTGAGATACGTAGGCAACCCTCGTCGGGTTCAACCCCATTTTTCTAAATAGCCAAAAATCAGTAAATAAATAAATAAAAGATGTGTCAAATTTTTAATAGAGTCGTAAATAAGTCAGGTGACATTGTTTTATCATAAATAGCCAAATGTTCCCGAAAGGGACGCCGGAAGGCTGACTTTGCATAAACAGCCACCTTTGGGTCTTGTTTAGCGTTTTTTTAGACCCGCACAGCCTTAAAATCTTTGTCTCCGAAGTGTTTAAAGGCCGTGGGCAAAGCTTGATCCTCTCTAAAAAAATATATATTTTTTTTGAGTCAGTCAATTTTGTTAAAATCACCTTAATAAATGTGCAGGATGAGCACGATGCAAAATGAACATTTTTCAATAATGACCAAAATCCCTGTCAAGTTACGGCTATGGTGGAATGATCTAGGTGTTGAAGGACAAAATGAGGTTAAGAAATATTTGAAAGGTCTTGTGGGTCTGTTGGAAGTCCAGCCTCGGGGAGATATCATAAGAGCTTTGGTTACCTATTGGGACCCGGCGCACAATGTTTTCCATTTCTCTGATTTTGAGCTCACCCCAACTTTGGAAGAAATGGTCGGATACATCGGGAATACTGAACTCCCGTTGAGGGAAAAATACTTGGTCGCCCCAAGAGTCGTCACGGTACATCGGTTCCTGGATTCATTGAAAATACCTAGAACGGTCCACAACCCGGATCTAGCAGCCGGATTCTGTACTCCATGCTTCATATATGATAGATACGGTCACGAGGGGGGATTCAATAATCCAATCAACAAACTATGCAGCAAAGGAGTTCGTCAGAAGTGGGACGAGCACAGACGGGTGGCGTTCATGATAACGTTTCTGGGTCTTCTGGTATTTCCGAGAAAAGATGGAAACATTGATTTGAAGATATCTGGGGTCGCCAGCACTTTACTCACGCAAAGTGGCAGCACTCTCGCGCCAATGGTGGTATCTGACATCTTTCGAGCTCTCACAACTTGTAAAGCTGGGGGAAATTTCTTCGAAGGTTGTAACTTGCTCCTACAGATATGGATGACCGAGCACCTCTGCCATCATTCCGGGGTATTGAGCCATGGTTCCCCGGAAAAAACCCGCATAGAAGAATCTTACACGAGAACCAGAGAGATCACTTGGCCTAAAGGAGTCCTGGCATGGACCTCGTTCTTGCAAGCTCTTACTGCCAGCCAAATACAATGGGCGTTGGGATGGTTACCTGTTGATGAGATCTTATATATGTCGGCGGCTAAAACTCATTTCTTACTGATGGGGCTTAAGAGCATTCAACCTTACGCACCCTGCCGAGTTTTGAGACAGTTCGGAAGGTGCCAGACAGTACCTCATGAGGAAGATCTTAGCACTCAAACAGTTGAGATAAGTCCTAACGGACAATTCCCAGAAGCGAAGATTCGCCAAATCTGGAATGAGGGTCAATATTTGAAATCAGATACTTGCGTGCGGGATCGAGCCAAGGGAGAAACGGCGCCAGGTTACCTTGCATGGTATAGAAGGGAACTCGAGCATGAAAGGCCAGCTAAGAGACCCCACATCCGGGATTTCACCGAGTCATCGAAAAGGCATTGGGATTGGTTAGCAAAGGAAAGAGGTTATTGTGCCGAAATCAGCAGATTAAAACAACAAGTAGAAGGCATGAAATACGAGCACAGCGTGCAAATTGCTACCGATCTGGGAGAGCGGAACAGGTTAACTCAAGAAAATGAGATGCTCAGAGCTCAGATCAAACAAGTAAGGTTGGACGCAGATAGACAACCAAGGCGTCGATCGGACGAGCAGCTGATAAAAGGGCTAAAAGGTGAAATCAGGGAATGGCGAGATGGTTTGGAGAAATCTGAAAACATCATAGCAGAGTTCAAGGCACAGTGGGATACAAGAGCAGATAAGCATCGCAGACACCTGAATCAATTGGAAGGCGACCACGAGAAGACTGTTGCTAAAATAAAGAGAGAGATGGCAGCACTTGAAATCAAAGCAGCTAGTCAGGCCAAGGATTTCCAAATGGAAAGCAGATACTGGTATGACACAATAGCCCATATGAAATTGGAAGTACGGCGATTGAAGCATCAACACGTGCAAGATGTTCAAGTCTTCAAGATATGCAGCGATCAGATAAAGCACCTGCTTGTAGAGAAGAAGCAAACCAGAGATAGGATCAAAGCCGTTGCCCACGCCATCACCAGACGATGTCTACGATGTGAGAACATGTCTAGTGTTACCTTCCTCTCGGCAGTAATGGTTTATGTCAAGCAGACTATGTACGAGCTAGAGCAACTTGAGAGGGATCTCACGCCTAGGACCGCGGCGAGGCCGAACGACGCCCCGCGGAAACCAATTTTTAAAACCATAATGCATTCATAGGTCAAATCTGTATCTTAGCATCTTCTGCCTGTTTTTTCATCAGGGTGATTTTTAGTCTATTTTTTGAGTCTAGGTTTATTTTCAAAGTTTGCTTTTTCTTTTGCAAAATGTAGTTTGTAATAGACTGCTTCAATAATAAAGAGTTTGCTTCTTTCACGCTCATTTGTGTTTTCGAACTACGTAATGATCTGATTCACGTGAGTATCGTGATACGTAGGCAATCCTCATCGGATCCGATCGCATTTTCTTTTGCTACAAAAAAAAAATATATAAAAGAAAAATAAATGTAAATAAAATAAAAGGAAAACAAAAGAAAAGAAAAAAAAGGGGGAAATAAGAGGAAAAATACCGGAATGACGCATGCTCTCGTAGCAGACATATAGCAATCCACTTAACTGTATAGGTGCATCATGCCCAACGTGAGATTAACTATCCGTTATTTGCTGCAAATTAACCGTGCACTTGTCATTGAGCATTCTCCAGGGTTTTTGAAAAGACGGTTGGTTTGGTGAAAGTCTGGCCTCGCATTCATACTTCACGAGATCAAGGAGAGGTGTTCAACTACCTGTTGTTAGGACTAGAAGCAGTACTCACACTTACTTCACCAGGTCAAAAGGAAGTGTGGAAATGTCTTCGGAAATTCCATTGCAAACAGTCCCCGTCTCTGAGGAGAGCTCAATCTCAGCCGTCCTCACGCCTGAATCCGCAACTGCGGAAGAAAATAGAATCCTACGGCTCCGCATGTTGGAAATGCTGGATGACTGGAACAATGGGAAAGAGCCGCCAAGTGTCGTCCCCGGATTCCCTGAATTATTCTCCAGGTCAGGTGGGATTTCTAATGTCCCCATAAATTACCCTGCTACCCCATTCGGGTACCCAGCCAACTCCGCCTTCTCCGCAGGATCACCTTCTGAGCCTCATCCCCGAATGTCGGCCACTGATGCAAGCATGAACATCTTTACTGCATCACCTTGCCCAGCTACGGCACAGCCTGCCACATACAAGCCAAGCTTTGACTCATCCTCTTTTACATTCCAAGCACCATTGTTCTCAATGGAACCAACCAGGTTCTCTACCAACAATAATCCTCTACCGCCTCAGTGCGAACTCGCACTGGGACAGGATCAGAACCCCAGGATTGCAGAACAAAATGAGATTGCTAAGAGAATGAGAAGCCTTGAACAAAGTTTGAAGAATATGCAAGGGTTGAGCGGACAAAAGAGCGTCTCTTACGCCGACCTGTGCATGTTCCCTCACGTGCACCTGCCGACGGGTTTCAAGACCCCCAAGTTCGAGAAATACGATGGGCACGGTGACCCCATTGCACATCTTAAGAAATACTGCAACTAATTGCGGGGAGCCGGCGGAAAAGAAGAACTGCTAATGGCGTATTTTGGGGAAAGCTTAGTAGGGATAGCTTCGGAATGGTATATGGATCAGGAAATGTCCCGATGGCATATATGGGATGATCTCGCCAGAGATTTTGTAAAGCAATTCCAGTATAACATCGACATTGCGCCAGACCGAAACTCTCTGTCGAATTTGAAGAAGAAGCCTTCGGAAAGCTTTAGAGAGTATGCTATTAAGTGGCGTGAACAGGCGTCGAGAGTGAAGCCTCCCATGGATGAAGTGGAAATGGTCACTACCTTTCTCCAGGCTCAAGAGTCTGACTATTTCCAAAACATGATGTCGGCCATGGGTAAGCCATTCGCGGAAGCAATCAAGATAGGAGAGATGGTAGAGAATGGGCTGAAAACGGGTCGGATTCTGAGTCAAGCAGCCCTAAGGGCAACCTCCCAGGCCGTCCAAAGCGGGTCTGGAGGGACGACAAGGGGGAAGAAGAAGGAAGAAACGGCTATGGGAGCCTCTGAAGCAAGGGAGTATCGTCATCCCAGGCCCCATTTTCCGGAAAGGGCCCCACAACACTACTACCCCCACTCAAATGTGGCATATGCTCATCAACCTTATATGGTCATGAATGCCCAACCTTATAACCATTCACCACAACAAGCCAACCGAGGCCCAGCTCCACCTCCCAGAAATCAGCCTCCTTACCGCAACCACTATAACCCACAACCCCCGCAGAATAACTACCGCCCCCAGGAGCCACCTCGACGGCGGACTTTCACGCCCATCGGTGAACAATACTCCACATTGTTCCCTAAGCTAGTCCAGTTGGGTTTCTTGCAACCAATTCCCCAAACGAGGCAAAACCCGACATCTCCTTCTTATAAAGCCGGAGTCAGATGCGCCTATCATTCAGGGGCCGAAGGACATGATACAAACGACTGCTGGTCATTGAAAAGAGTGGTCGAAAATTTGATAGAGCAGGGAAAAATAGTGCTAAGGGACGAAGAGATCCCAAATGTGACTAACAATCCATTGCCCGCTCACAATAATGGGCCGCTGGTCGGCATGATTTGTGAAGACAAAGAGTTCGACCCTGCCTTGAAAGCCATAATTGCCATTGTCGACACGGGGAGGAGGCCTGAAATAGACCAGAAATCAGAAAAGGGGGAGGAGGTCAAGGCTGCAGAAAGCAAGCTTGAAAAGAAGGTGGAGAAGAAAGTGGTACCAGCAAAGGGTGGAGTTCTTTACATACCGCGGGGTCAAGCCAAGAAGACGCAGAACTTCGGGATCAAAAAGACAAAACCTATGTACGTGCCAAAAGGGGCCTATGTGGTCCGGGGGACGATTCAACCACCTCGGCTGAATGAGCCAGTGGTTATCGGACGCGTGCCACAAAAGCCAATGACCAACCCGTCCACAGTGCCGTGGAATTATCAAAAGACTTTGGTAACATACAAAGGTAAGGAGGTCATGGAAGAACTTCCAGAAAATACTTTCGTTGGAGGGTACTCAAATACCCAAGAACTGAACAACACCACACAAAGGCGCTTCCCTCCAAAGGAGCCCGTGAGTGTTGAAGAAGCGGAAGTGTTCTTCCAACAAATGAAGATGCCGGATTACGAAGTGATAGATCAGTTGCGCAAGCACCCTGAGCAGGTGTCCATGCTATCATTATTGACAAGGTCGGCCGAGCATCAAAAGATCTTACTGAAGACCCTGAATGAGGCATATGTGCCGGTTGAAACCTCGGTGGAGCAATTAGAGCGGATGACAGAAAGATTCTTCACCGTCAACCAAATCTCCTTCAGCAAGAACGATCTACCCCCGGAAGGAGCAGCACACAACAAGGCATTGCATTTAACAGTCAAATGTGAGGACTACTATGTCAAGCGGGTGATGCTGGATGGGGGATCAGGTGTTGACATTTGCCCGCTCTCCACGCTGCAAAGAATGGAAATTGAGACCGGAAGAATCCGACCCAACAACGTCTGCGTAAGAGCTTTCGATGGTATCAAGAGAGACACCATGGGAGAAATAGACCTGCTGCTGGTCATAGGACCAGTCGAATTTCGAGTCACTTTCCAAGTGATCGACATGGACACATCTTACAATTTCCTCCTTGGCAGGCCTTGGATCCATGCGGCAGGAGCCGTGCCTTCTACTCTTCACCAGATGGTGAAGTTCGAGTATGAAGACCAAGAGATCGTGGTCCATGGAGAAGATGAACATGCCATTTATCGGGACCCATCTATCCCGTATCTTGAACCAAGAGAAGGGAGCGAGCATACGGTCTATCAAGCTTTCGAGGTGGTATTGGCAGAGCAGCACGAAGAGGGAGTACCTTGCCCCCAGCCTTTCTTGTCTAACGCTTCGGTTATGGTGGCCAAAGAGATGATCCGACACGGATTTAGGCCAGGGAAGGGGCTTGGACGAACCCTTCAGGGAATGACGGAACCCATTACTTTACCAGTCATCAAGAAACCTTTTGGACTAGGTTTCAAACCTACTCCAGCAGACGAAAAATGGGCAAAGAAAAGGAGAAATGAGGGCTGGAAGTTGCCTCAACCACTGCCGGATTTACATGCGACTTTTGTCAGGCCAAGGTACACTGAAGAAGAAGAAGATGAGGTCTTCACAGTTGAGGAAATCGAGGAAATATGTGGGGCAATGAGGGAAATGCTCTACGAGGTCCACATGGTTCAACCAGGCGAAGGCACGAGCACTGCTGAGATGATGTACATGGGGCCAAACGCCAAGCTCCAAAACTGGGAGATCACGCCATTCCCAACTAGACGGAAGTCCGGGTAGACCTGTCCTGCCACCTTTCCTGTATCACAAGTTATCTCCGGGACATAACTTGAACGTTTTCTTCTTTTCAATTGTTGTTCCGAATTCCTAGTTGTAAACGTTGTTGTCTTCCAATTTTCCAAAGAAAAAAAAATCATCATTGCTTTCCTATTCTTTCTCTGTTCTGATCTTTATTAGTTTTCCTTTCATCTTCCTTTTCAGTCCTAATAATGCGGCTTTAAATATGACATGCTTGCGGACTTCACGCCCAGATCACAATGAGCTGTTTAACTACGAATTAATGAACCCAGAACCAGAATATGATGCGGAAGAGGCTTTTAGAGAGATAAACCGAGAGTTGGAATATTTTGAGAATAAACCTAAGCCAAATCTAAATGACACTGAACCGGTAAATCTAGGAACCCCGGAAGAAATCCGGGAGACCAAGATAAGCATTCACACGGACAAGAAAACGAGAGAGGCGATAATTCAACTTCTTTTCGAATTCAAAGATGTGTTTGCTTGGTCATATGATGACATGCCGGGACTAGGTGTCGATCTAGTGGTTCACAAATTGCCGATTCATCCTGATTGTCCTCCGGTTCAACAAAAGCAACGAAAGTTCAAAACCGAGGTCAGTGACAAAATTAAAGAGGAGATCACCAAGCAACTGAAAATAGGAGTGATCCGGGTAGTCCAATATACAACATGGTTGGCGAATGTGGTTCCAGTACCGAAAAAGGACGGGAAAACTCGAGTATGTGTAGATTACCGAGATCTGAACAGAGCAAGTCCCAAAGATAATTTCCCGCTGCCCAACATCCACATCCTCGTTGATAATTGCGCCAAACACGAGATACAATCCTTCGTAGATTGTTACGCTGGATATCATCAGGTGCTGATGGATGAAGAGGACGCCGAGAAAACCGCTTTCACCACGCCTTGGGGCACCTACTGTTATCGGGTCATGCCATTTGGTCTAAAGAATGCTGGGGCTACTTACATGAGGGCCATGACCGCCATTTTCCATGACATGATGCATCAGGAAATAGAGGTGTACGTGGACGATGTAATAGTCAAGTCCAGGACACAGGATAATCACATCCAAGACTTGAGGAAATTCTTCGAGAGGCTAAGGAAGTATGACTTGAAGCTAAATCCAGCCAAATGCGCTTTCGGAGTTCCGTCAGGTAAACTTTTGGGTTTCATCGTAAGCAGGAGAGGTATCGAGCTAGATCCGACTAAGATAAAATCTATCAAAGATCTACCTCCCCCAAGAACGAAGAAAGACGTGATGAGTCTTTTGGGCAGGCTGAACTACATCAGTCGGTTTATTGCCCAGCTGACAAGCACGTGTGAGCCCATATTCAAGTTGTTAAGAAAAGATGCGGCGATTAAGTGGACAACGGAGTGTCAAGAAGCCTTTGATAAAGTCAAAGAGTACCTTTCGAATCCCCCAGTCTTGGTCTCTCCCGAACCAGGGAGGCCACTTTTCTTGTATCTGACAGTCTTGGAGAACTCTTTTGGCTGCGTCCTCGGGCAACACGATGTGACCGGGAAAAGGGAGCAGGCGATCTACTACCTGAGCAAGAAATTCACCAGCTACGAGGCCAAATACACTCTGTTGGAAAAGACATGCTGCGCTCTCACATGGGTTGCTCAAAAGCTGAGGCATTATCTCCAAGCCCACACTACATTCCTCATAAGCAGGTTGGATCCCTTGAAATATATATTTCAGAAACCAATGCCTACTGGGAGACTGGCTAAATGGCAAATCTTGCTTACGGAATTCGACATAGTTTATGTCACTCACACGGCAATGAAAGCCCAGGCGTTAGCAGATCATTTGGCCGAAAACCCGGTCGATGAGGAATACCAGCCATTGGATACCTACTTTCCAGATGAAGAGGTAAACACCGTAGAAGTGATCTCAGAGGAAGCTCATGTTTGGAAGATGTTCTTTGACGGAGCCGTGAACGCCAAGGGTATAGGGATTGGGGCAATTTTGATCTCACCTGCCGGTCAGCATTATCCCGCCACAGCTAGACTTCGTTTCTTCTGCACAAATAATATAGCTGAATATGAAGCCTGCATTATGGGCATACATATGGCAATCGATCAGGATGTCAAAGACTTACTGATTATGGGAGATTCTGACCTGATCATCCGGCAAGTTCAAGGCGAATGGGAAACTCGGGATGTCAAACTTATCCCATACCGACAACATGTGGAGGACCTCAGCAAGCGCTTTACCTCAATAGAATTCAGGTATATTCCGAGGTGTCACAATGAACTGGCAGATGCACTTGCTACTCTGGCTTCTATGCTACCCTACCCGGGCGACGCCCACGTCGATCCTTTGGAAATCCAAATCAAGGAAAGACACGGTTACTGCAGTGTAATCGAGGCGGGATCAAATACGCAGTCTTGGTACCATGACATCAAGAAATTCCTGAAGACACAAGAATACCCCGAGCATGCAACTGGAAATCAAAAGAGGACCATTAGGCGACATGCAAGTGGTTTCTTTTTGAGCAGTGAATTGTTATATAAGAGGACTCCGGACCTCAATCTCTTAAGATGTGTCGATATCGAGGAAGCGAGAAAGATCATGCACGAAGTACACGCAGGTGTGTGCGGACCTCACATGAACGGGTATGTCTTAGCAAAGAAGATCCTTAGAGCAGGTTATTACTGGATGACCATGGAAAAGGATTGCTTTAGCTTTGTTCGGAAGTGTCATCAGTGTCAGGTGCACGGTAATTTGATTCATGCACCTCCCACGGAACTGAATCCCATGTCCGTACCTTGGCCATTTGTCGCTTGGGGCATGGACGTCATTGGACCAATTGAACCAAAGGCTTCGAATGGACACAGGTTTATACTGGTTGCCATCGATTACTTCACAAAATGGGTAGAGGCTGTCACTCTCAAGTCGGTCACCAAGAAAGCTGTAGTGGATTTTGTACACTCAAATCTTATCTGTCGCTTCGGTATTCCTGCGACTATCATTACAGATAATGTAGCAAACTTGAACAGTCACTTGATGGGAGATGTGTGCGAGCAATTCAAGATAAGACACAGGAATTCCACTCCTTATCGGCCAAAAGCCAATGGTGCTGTGGAAGCTGCAAATAAAAACATCAAGAAGATTTTGAGGAAAACAATACAAAGTTCCCGACAGTGGCATGAGCAGTTACCTTTTGCATTATTGGGGTACCGCACTACGGTACGCACATCGGTGGGAGCGACTCCTTATCTTTTGGTTTATGGGACCGAGGCCGTAATACCGGCAGAGGTAGAGATTCCTTCACTTCGAATCATTGTCGAAGCAGAAATCGAGGACAGCGAGTGGGTTAAGACTCGACTGGAGCAATTGACGTTGATTGATAAAAAGCGGATGGCTGCAGTTTGTCACGGACAGTTATACCAACGAAGGATGGCCCGTGCTTACAACAAGAAGGTCCGACCTCGGAATTTCGAAGTAGGACAATTGGTACTGAGGCGTATTTTGCCGCATCATGAAGAAGCAAAAGGAAAGTTTGCCCCAAATTGGAAAGGCCCATACATCGTAAGGAAAATATTGCCAAGAGGAGCATTGTATTTAGGTGATATCGAAGGAAATGACCCTGACACAGCGGTGAATGCAGATGCAGTCAAGAGGTACTACGTCTAGATCATACTCCAAGTGGTCCTGACACGTTGAAAATGGCGAAGGTGTTTATTCCCCACTGCTCCCCAAACACTACCCAATTCTCTCTACCAACTTTTGAGCCGCTTACAAAAAAAAAAAAAAACAAAACAAAACATTGATTGACGCCTGAACTACGTTTGACTTGATTCCGAAAGGATACGTAGGCAGCCTCTCCCTGAGGTTCAGTCACACCAACAACAAAATCCCATCCACCCTGAAATTGAAAACCGGGGCATGTCGGACACTTGAGAAGTTTAGTATCAGCTACCTCTCTTTACCAAGTACAAGCCTTCAAATCAATTACCAAAGATAGTGGGAAACCAATAAGCATCACAAATGGAAACCGGCACACCCTGAGTTGAGAGAAATAAAATGAGAGAGTCTCGGCGGTGAAAACCTTCGGGCACCACGAGGCGACGGGAGTAGAGAAACCAAAATGAGAGAGCTTGTTTAGTAAAACTCGCAAAGAGTGCTATCAAGCGATGACAGGAAGAGAAATGAGAGAGGTCAGCCAGTAAAAACCCGCAAAGGGCGCTGTTGGCCGAAAAGGAATGACGCCACCCCAAGAAGGTCTCGGCAAAGTTCCACCGGTTTTGGAATCACAGATCTGTTCTGGTTCAGGAAAACGCAAGTTCATGGAAGGTCGGACGTCCAGTCCAAAGAGCATGTCATGTCATTTAAAGCCAGCGTTATCTTCCTCAGATAAGTCTTTCTCGTCCCGAAAAGGGTATTCCTTTTCTGATTTGTTTTCCCCTGCTTTGTTTCTTTTCGAATCCCTTTTGCATTTTAACCCCGAGTTCAGGACACACCGGAAAGAGTAGGTGGCATGGTTTGTTTGCACGGAATCCCGTCTCATGAAGGAAAGCACCTCATCTCGTTGATATGATTACCCAAGCATGATGAATCATGACGTTTGATGGTGTTCCGGAGTAAAGGAAAAAGAGAGAAATCTTGAAATCTTCCCCAGCAAGTCCACCTTCGGACAAATCCCCACAGAGTCTCCCCCTGTACAAATCCCAACAGAGTCTTGTACAATCTCCCACAGAATCTCCCCAATATAAAAAAAAAAAATGGAATCTCCCCAGCACATCCCAGCGAGTCCTTTTGTAAACATTCCCCAACAAGGTTACCCCAACAAATCCTAGAAATCCCACTTTGAAATAAATCCCCAGCATGCCCATTGTACAAAAATCCACACAAAGAATCCACTTTGTAAATATTCCCCACAGAGCTTCCCTTTTGTACAAATCCCCACAAAATACCTCCAATAAAATCCCCGTTGAGAACCTCCAAGCAAAACGGGACACAAAAAAAAAGAGAAAAGAAAAAAGAGCCTTACGAGGCAAATCATCACAGAATCTGGAAATACAAGCCTGAGCGGTCTAAAGGGTTTCGGCATATGAATCAAATCAATGGCGGGACTTCAAAACAGAAATGAAGACGCAACAAAGCAACCGGGAACGATCAAGGTCACCAAACCGACCGTCATTTCCGAACTAACAATTGTCCTTTGTCTGAAAAGTTGAAACAGGTGTAATCCAAGACAACCATGCAAGGAGCAGGTGTCTCCCAAAGAAGAAGGTACATGGGTACAAGAAATATTTTGGTAATAAGGAATTCACTCGAAAGGTAAGTTTCCACGAAACTCCCTTGTATCTTCTACTAAAACAAGAAAATTCAAAAAAAGAGGTCGCTTAGTATTCTCGAACTTTGCCCCCAGCCAATCAGCATTAGGGTTTTAAACCCTAAACTGAATTTTCCTTTTAATCAGCATTAGGGTTTTAAACCCTAAACTGAACTTTTTCCTTTCAGCCAGCATTAGAGTTTTAAACTCTAAACTGAGCTTTTCCATGCAATCAGCATTAGGGTTTTTAAACCCTAAACTGAATTTTCCTTTTAATCAGTATTAGGGTTTTAAACCCTAAACTGAACTTTTTCCTTTCAGCCAGCATTAGAGTTTTAAACTCTAAACTGAGCTTTTCCATGCAATCAGCATTAGGGTTTTAAACCTTAAACTGAATTTTCCTTTTAGTCAGCATTAGGGTTTTAAACCCTAAACTGAACTTTTTCCTTTCAGCCAGCATTAGAGTTTTAAACTCTAAACTGAGCTTTTCCATGCAATCAGCATTAGGGTTTTAAACCCTAAACTGAATTTTCCTTTTTAGTCAGCATTAGGGTTTTAAACCCTAAACTGAACTTTTTCCTTTCAGCCAGCATTAGAGTTTTAAACTCTAAACTGAGCTTTTCCATGCAATCAGCATTAGGGTTTTAAACCCTAAACTGAATTTTCTTTTAGTCAGCATTAGGGTTTTAAACCCTAAACTGAACTTTTTCCTTTCAGCCAGCATTAGAGTTTTAAACTCTAAACTGAGCTTTTCCATGCAATCAGCATTAGGGTTTTAAACCCTAAACTGAATTTTCCTTTTTAGTCAGCATTAGGGTTTTAAACCCTAAACTGAACTTTTTCCTTTCAGCCAGCATTAGAGTTTTAAACTCTAAACTGAGCTTTTCCATGCAATCAGCATTAGGGTTTTAAACCCTAAACTGAATTTTCCTTTAGTCAGCATTAGGGTTTTAAACCCTAAACTGAAATTTTTCCTTTCAGCCAGCATTAGAGTTTTAAACTCTAAACTGAGCTTTTCCATGCAATCAGCATTAGGGTTTTAAACCCTAAACTGAATTTTCCTTTTTAGTCAGCATTAGGGTTTTAAACCCTAAACTGAACTTTTTTCTGTCAGCCAGCATTAGAGTTTAAACTCTAAACTGAGCTTTTCCATGCAATCAGCATTAGGGTTTTAAACCCTAAACTGAATTTTCCTTTAGTCAGCATTAGGGTTTTAAACCCTAAACTGAACTTTTTCCTTTCAGCCAGCATTAGAGTTTTAAACTCTAAACTGAGCTTTTCCATGCAATCAGCATTAGGGTTTTAAACCCTAAACTGAACATTTTCTTCCAGCCAGCATTAGGGTTTTAAACCCTAAACTGAGCTTTTCCATGCAATCAGCATTAGGGTTTTAAACCCTAAACTGAATTATTCCTTTGTTCGGCATTAGGGTTTTCAAACCCCAAACCGAACCTCTCCCCAGCTAGCCGGTGTTAGGGCTCCAGCCCTGAACTGAACATGTATATCCTCTTTCATCAATTTTATGAACTTCCTGGTGAATAATTAACGAAATTTTCCTAGTGAAACTGGGGCAGAAAATCTCGTTCGTTTGTTTGTTTTCTCCCGCAGGTCTGACCTCGAGCCACATGGATCGAAATGACCCACGAGATAAATCCCAGTTCGGAATCAAAGAAGAAAAAAGACAAAAAAAAGATATCCCGAGATATCAGAGTAAAGGGAAAGCAAATCGACTCCAACATTTGACTAAGGTCCTGAACTCTGCCAGTCACATTTTATTCGGTATCCCGGAGATTAAACAAGTCGCCGCAACTCGCAAGCATCAAGATTCAGATCAGAGTCTACAAGCAGAATCAGCTAAGACCCAAGATCAAGTCGTAAAAGAATCATAGATAGGAATCTTGTAACTAGCAGTTGACATACACATAAGTAGTTAGCTCAGTTTTCCAATTTCCATTTGGTTGTAATAAGGCGGTCAGTAACGTAGCAGTGGCAACAGCAGCAGCAGGCATTGCAATCCCATGGTAGTCCCAGCTACCAAAACCTCCCGAACTACATTGACCTGATTCCTGTTTAGCCCAGGATATGTAGGAAATCTTTGAAGCAAGATTCGGTCAGATCTTTCAAAAATGCTTCATACGGAGTGTTCTATAGGCAAAAATCGCTCATACACGCTCACTTTATCTTTGCACGAAAACCCTTCGGGTTTCCGAACAAAGAGGGGCAGCTGTGAGCACGTGATTTTTGTTTTCGCACGACAATCGCTCCAAAAAGAAATAAAAAAATATAATTGGCCCTGCTGTACAATTTCGGATTTCTGTGCGGCACCTTGTTGATTTATTTGTGACTTTGGCCCATTTTTATTTATATACTTTATTAAAATGAAATTCAAAAAAATATATGTGTCCTGCATAATTCAAACCGTAATCCGGTCGTTAAATAGAAAATCATGAATAGGCATTTTCGTCCGTTGATTTTATTTGGTTTGACTTTACCTGTTTTGAAATATTTTAGTGTGTGTGCAAATAATTGTATTGAGTGTGTATTTAATTTTAATTTGATTTTTTGGCTTAGTTTTGTTTTTAAAATAAATAAGAAAAAGGAAATAAATAAAAAAAATATATAATAAAAAAAAAAAGACCCCTTCCCTTCCGGACTTGGGCCAATTTTAACAAAATTGGCCCAAACAAACTCAGCCCAAACCCAGGCCTGCCCGGTCCAACACCAGTGGATGCCCAGGGTGTCTAAACGACACCGTTTTAATCCAGTGTGGTCTGGGCCGTTGATCTCAGATTGATCAACGGCCAAGATCATTTCCCCACAACCCACTGAGGAACCCGACCCGTTTCCACCCGGACCAACCCAAACCCCTTACCCTCGAAACGACACCGTTCCACTTAAGCCATCAGATCCAGACCGTAGATCTAAATTGATCTAACGGTCAAGATCCGCCTACTCATTCCATATATAAGCCCTTTAACATACCCTACCCCCCTATCCAATACCCCGACCTCCGTCTTCAACCTCATCCCCCATCGAACCCTAGAGCCGCCCTTGTATCCCCCACCATGAAAACCGGCGGCATGAACGCCGGTGACCTCGCCATGAACACCATAGAACCCCCTCACCACCCTGAACATAGACCTGTTAACCGTTTGGTTCGAATCACCCCCCAGGTCCTCGAATCTTCATTTGAAGATTCGAGTCAAAACTCGATCTACACCAAACAACCCCAGTTTCATACCAGACATTCCCCGGACCTTCCTCGTGACCAAACCATACTTGGTTTGGTCCGAATCTAACCAGGGAAGCACGAATATTAGATCTGAGTTTTGAAACCACAAGGTCCCTCGTCACTGGTTCAAACCGGTTCAAACCAAAGAGTTTAAGGTCTGATGGACTTTAATCAAAGTGTTTCTCATTTGAGAAACACTTCGATTAAAGCCCGTTCAGCCTTAAGAAAGTTGTCCGAGTCCGAGTTTGAGGTTTTGATTTTTCAAGATTTAAGGTGAGTTTCTTTCTCTTCTTTATTTGTTTTGGCCCATTTGATTGTGTTGAAGTCTGTTCATGCTTTGATTTTGTGTCTTTGAATTTTGTCAAATGTGCCCCGTCCATTTCCCTGAACTTTTTGTTTGTTTGAATAAGCCTTTCATTTGATCTGATAATGTATATGAATGTTGTGCAAGTAGCGGATTTTCAAGTTTGGACTGACTAATGACTCCTCGAGTGTATTTCTGCTTAGTCAGTATAATTCGAACCATGTTTAAATGTCTGATTTTGGCTACGATTGTGTATGTTAATGCTAATATAGTCGAGTCGACATGTGTCGTCAATTAGTTTCAACTGTTTGAGCAAAGTTAAATCGATTTGCTTTTATTGAACATTTGCATGAATCAATTAAGAGCCAGTCCACTTATAGCTGTTGATTTGTTTGTGTTTAGATTCTGAATTGGAAGGCATGTGCACTCGTGCACAGCATGTGCACTGGTGCATCTCATGTGCTTTGTGCACAGCCTGTGGCCTGCATAAAAGCCTTTGTTAAGTTTTAAACAATTTGACAGCATATGCTGTCAGATACATTCCACTGCCCATACTTGGCTTTAGTTTAAAGAAGTATTTAAACCTTTTAAAAGTGAAATCTGCCAGGGAATGTTGATGGGGTTTAATACTTAATTAGCTAAAGTTGGAAATGGAAGGCACATGGGAAGGGTACTGTGATTTCTGAAAACAGGCTGTTTAAAAAGAGTAGGATAGAGGCTTATAAAAAGGAGGGACAGACAGACAAAAGGGAAACAGGATACCATCGGATAATAGAGGTCAGAGAGAGCATAGATAGAGGAGAGTTGAAGTTCTGGAGATACAGACAGAATTAGAGACAGGATTGAGAGATAGAAATACATACACACACACACAAAAGGATAGACATTGAACCTTAAGAGCTGAATAGGAAAAACACAAACAGAGATAGAGAGAGGTTAAGGGATAGAAGCTATACAACCAACAATCAGAAACCTTCTTCCTCCTATTGTTATTGGGTTTTCAGTTGTTTCAATTTGTTCAAGCCAATTCTGATCCTTTGAAATCTCAGTTGTGTCTATTATTTGAGTGCTTTCATTGGTCTACTACTATCTGGAGTTCTGATTCTACTCTACTGGGTGTTGCTGTTATTTGGCTATTGCTTTCTATTGGCTATATTTGCATCTCTGCACTCGAGCTGGGTTCTTGCTGTATTGCTTTGTCTGCTGCTATTTCTGCCCTGCTGCTACTGATAGTGCTGTGATTGCTGCTGCATTTTGTTGTCATTATATTCTGCTGACTCCCCCTTTCCTTCAATTGTCAAATATTTCCAGGTACACAACCTCTGAAACTTTGCATTGTTGAAAGTTTGAAGTTGAAATAAAGAAAAGAACAGCTGTTCATGTTATAACATTGGTGTTAAAAATAGGTCGAATGTTAGTGGGATTGTATTTTACTGCAAACTGCAAACACTTTGTATAAAACTAGCATACATTCTGCTGAGATGGACTGTTAGATAGCGCTGTTCAATAGCAATAACAATATGATAGACAACATGTTTGATTTGGGATACGTTCAGTTCAGTATAATATTGTTTGGTTTAGTTACGACTGTATAACATAGAGTCAGGGTAAACACTTGTATGTATTTTTGCCTAGACCACTGAATCGACAAATCTGTGGTATTAGGTCTGGGATAGATGTATTCCAACCAAACTCTCATGCAGTCATATTAAAAGTCTGGCTATGAATGCCAGTTTCGCTTGTCAGTTTATTTGTTCCAATGCCGGTTTGATATCAGGTTTCGGTACAGATTCTTCGTTTCGAAATGATGTAATGATTGTTGAGAAAAACTAATAATCATTTTTGAGTTCAATTCGTAGTAATTTTTCCTAATAAAACAGCCGATTTCTTTTATCAATTTCAAATAGGTTAGAGTGTTAAGAATAGAACTTGGAGGTCGTTAAAACATAACTCAATATATGTTGTTAGTTTGTTTGCAATCTCACTTAGCGAATTAATAAGCATATTCACTTGTTGAAGACAAAGAATGCCGTAGCTTTCACCTCATGAACAATCAATCAGGTAATCAAACAAGTTTAGGTTCGGCAAACATAATAAGGATTCAGTCCGTATTTGTCTAAACCAGCAAAATTCGGCATCATCCTTCCCTTTAAAGATAAATGTAGTAAAAATGTAGTCCTTGTAGGGTACCCTTCTAAAATAATGAGACGAGCCTCGCCGAATCAAAAGGCAAATTGCGGGGCCCTCAATAATTGGTCATAATAAATACTTAGAATTTGGGACGGGCTGTTTAGTGAATTCCACTCCCTCCCCGAAGACAATAACGCGTTAGATTCTTTAGGCGCGACTTAATCAAATTACATTCCTAAATTCGGGTGCGCATTTATGTGACCCAATTTTAAATCTCAATGGAGTCGAAATGTGTTAACAATTACGGGTGCATTGATTGTGACGTGGTTCGAGATACATTTTCACGACGTTGCAATTCTATAAAAATAAATGATAATAATAAAAACGGTTAAAACTTAATAAAAGCACATAAGTCACAACATGTATTTAAATCAGATATTTAGCCATTATAACAATTTAAGCGACCGTGCTAGAACCACGGGATTCGAGGGTGCTTAACACCTTCCCTCGGGTCAACAGAATTCCTTACTTAGAATTTCTGGTTCGCAGACTTCATTTGGAAAAGTCGAAAATTTCCTCGATTTGGGATTCAAGATAAACCGGTGACTTGGGACACCAAAAGCCAAACCTTTCCCAAGTGGCGACTCTGAATTAAATAAATAATCTCATTTCGAATATTGTCACTTAAATTGGAAAAACTCCACCCGCGCATTTTTAACCCTTCGGGACGGGCGCGCAAAAAGGAGGTGTGACAAACACCCCTAGTATTCTTGATGGGTTAGTCACCTCTTAGTGATGGGTAGGGTAACTTTAAATGCAGACAGGCCCCAGGAAGGAGTATTTATATGGGGATTGTTGGCGGTGTTTTTCATAATTCTATAGTAGGTGATTTGGTGGATTTTCAATCACAATTGGAGTCTGCACATCCTTTAAAGCTAAGCTATGGGTTTTTTACTGGTCTTCAAGAAGCCCAATGTCGGGGTTGGCGTTGAGTTGCCTTACAAATTGATAATTATAGTGTGGTTCATGTGTTACGGTCTGGAATGTTTGTGCCTTATAGGAATGGTGATATTGTCAACCACATCCGTCATCTCTTGACTAGGAACTGAGTGGTCTCTATTGCTCGTATCTACATGGAGGCTAATTCGATAGGTGATGATCTAGTCAATTTAGCCTTAGTCAAGAGCCTCGTTTTAAATAGCATACACTTGTGCTTTCTAGTATTTTTTTTCATTTCCTCACTTGATTTCTAGCTAATTTTCTTTTGTTGTTTATTTCACTTTCGAATATATATGACTTTATCTCTGTTAAAATACAAATATTAGAAAAAAGACAGACTTATTTTAATTTTTTAATATAGACAAATCAAAAGTGCAGCATAGTCTATAAGAAAATGTATTGGCAAAAAACCCGGAGATCTAATGGTTGTCGCTTATTGCGCGGAAAATGTCATAATTAAAGCATCAAAATAATTTAGGATTTACAGGAAACGGTGTCATATAACGACAGATAACCTCTACTGCCGCTGCGGAGCGCCACATCTTGTAACCACTCCAAAACCATTAAAATAATCTAATTGAATCAAAATCAAAATTTGGACTCTAGCCGAATATATTAGAGTATTATTTTCTAACATAAAAAATTAGAATAAAGAAGTAAAAACTAAACTAACATTTGGACATAGATTTGATTGAAACTTAAAAAAAGAATTTTTGGAGTTGTATTAAAAAATATTTTTTGGAAATTAAAGTTGTTTTTGAACATGTATTTTATTTGAAAAATAAATTGAAGTTTTGTGAGCAGAAGAAAAAAAATTCGCCCGAAAATAGACCTAAACCAGTTTTTGAGAACTTGAAATGAAAATTCAATTTTTTTTTAAAAAAAAAATGATTATATTCATGAACAACATTATTTTAAAATCTTTTTGAAAAAAATAGTCAAAATTTATGGTCAAAGGGGAGATAATAAATTACAAAGCCAAACTGATAACACTTAGTATAGTCGAATTATATCGAAATTTATGGGTCAGTTAGCTTAATTTCCTTATTTCCAAAATCAAAAACCTACACGAATTGAACACGAATAACTACACTCCAATGGTGGGCCCCGCTCCAATAAATCACAATAACTAATCTGACTTCGCAAAACCATTTGTCAAAAGTCAACGCATTATTTTAACAGGCGATAACTCCAATTAAAATGGAGTTCGAAACTTAAATTGTGCCAAAAATGACACAAAATACGTTTCTACTGTTAAATTTTTTTTTACATAAATACATAAAATGCAGTATAATATTGCATTTTATTTTAATGAAAAGTTAGCCGTTAAAGTTAAACGCAGTATTATACTGCGTTTTATTAAAAAAATAATTTTTTTTTGGAAAACAAACTACAATATTGCAGTTTCCTTAAACGCAATATTGTACTGCATTTTCCTATAAAAAACTATAAAATTTGGGCCCACCTTAATAAACTTCTGTAGGACTGTAGAGAATATTTGTTTTTTTAGTGTAAAACGTATTATAATATTATGTTTTACACTGAAACGTATTATTATACTGCGTTTTACACTAATTTTTGGGTCCACCAAGTGTTCTGCGGATAACTGACATAACAATAATTGAAATACATAAAACGTGGTAGTATACTGCGTTTTAAATAAAAAAAATTCTGCACCCCAAGCTCGGACTTGCCTTATTTAAAGGCGTTTGAATTTTATTAAAATCCATTCAAAACTTTCCTTCAACCTTCCGTTCATACAAAGAGCGCCAATCGAAGCAAGAAATTGCGGAGTTGAAGGCGAAACTCAATGAGGTGGAAGAAGAGAAAAAAAAAGCTAGAAGACCAGCTCAAGTGGTTGGAGCAGAGAATACTAGGCGGTTGTGACTAAACAATGGCATGTACGTGTTGAGCGTAGTGTATCTTTATGTTCCATTTGTCAAGTGTTTTCATTACTTGTATTGTTTGTGTTGTGTTAGGTCTGATATGTTTGTGTTTGCGTTGTACTATTAAAATAAAATTGTTGTTCAACCGCAGTTAAAATAAAATTATTGTTAAAATAGAATTGGTACCATTATTTACATAATGTAATATTTACACAAAGTACAAACATATGTAAATCAATTAATTATTGAATTGGACTAAGTAATTATCTATGGTTTCCAGGCTCGATATTTGAGGCCCGGTTGTACCAAGTTATCCTTAATTATTATGTGTGTCAATTTCAACATTTTAAAATTTTGTTAGTTTAATAAATTAAATAATTAATTATTGAATTGGACTGAGTAATTATCTATGGGTTCCAAGCTCGATATTTGAGGCCCAGTAGCACCATATCCTTAATTATTATGTGTGACAATTTCAATAAGTTTAAAATTTTGTTAGTTTAATAAATTAAATAATTAATTATTGAATTGAACTGAGTAATTATCTATGGGTTCCATGCTCGATATTTGAGGCCCGGTTGCATCAAGTTATCCTTAATTATTATGTGTGTCAATTTTAATATTTTTAAAATTTTGTAAGTTTAATAAATTAAATAATTAATTATTGAATTGGACTGAGTAATTATCTATGGGTTCCAGGCTCGATATTTGAGGCCCGGAAGCACCAAGTTATCCTTAATTATTATGTGTGTCAATTTCAACATTTTTAGAATTTTGTTAGTTTAATAAATTAAATTATTAATTATTTAATTGGACTGAGTAATTATCTATGAGTTCCATGCTCGATATTTGAGGCCCGATCGCACCAAGTTATCCTTAATTATTATGTTTGTCAATTTTAACATTTTTTAGAATTTTGTTAGCTTAATTATTATGTGTGTTAATAAATAAATAATTATTTAATTGTACCGAATAATTATCCATGGGTTCCAGACTCGATATTTGAAGCCCGGTCGCACCAAACTATCCTTAATTAGTAATTATCTATGGGTTTCAGGCTTAATATTTGAGACCTAGTTGCACCAAGTTATCTTTAATTCTTATGTGTGTCAATTTCAACTTTTTTAGAATTTTGTTAGTTTAATAAATTTAATAATTAATTATTGAATTGGACTGAGTAATTATCTATGCGTTCCAGGCTCGATATTTTAGTTAATTTGACAATATATATTAATTTGTTATTTTTGTAAGTTTAACAGGCTCGCTTGTGACTGAAGGTTCCAGGATTGTGATGTGTGCGGGACCTACACTTTTCGCTTTTTGTGTATGGGTGGGGCCCAAGTTTTTTTTAAAATTGCGCGGGGGACAATGGCTTCTATCGTGAAGCCAAGGAAAACGCAGTATTATAATGCGTTTTTCTATAATAAACTATAGGGAAATGTGGCCCAAATATTATAGGGAAACGCAATACAATAATGCGTTAAATGCAGTATTGTAATGCGTTTTCCTATAACAAATTATAGGGATTTAAATGTCCTGCAGATAGGAAAATTTAACTTTAACCACTAACTTTCCGTTAAAGTAAAACATAATATTATACTGGATTTTATGTATTTATGTAACTTTTTTTTTAAGGTAGAAACATATTTTGTGCCATTTTTGGCACTATTTTAGTTCCGGACTCATTAAAATGTCGAAACCCACAATTTAAGAAATTTGCACGAATTCGAACTTACACAGTGAAATAAACCGAGAAATCTAATCTTATTCCAATTCCAACATGCACTGGTAGTAGTAAACACCACCAATTACAGTAAAGACCCGACACAGTACGCCCGAAACCCGACCCACAATCTCAAAAAGGAAAAGGCTAAAAAAAAAACGAAAACCAGCAAATCAGTACACTGCGATCACATAGTTAACTAGACTAGATCATCATTAACATTAATTGATACGATTAATAATCTAAGAGAGTTGACCACAGTCAGCAATCACAACGGGCTTCGAGCACCTGCCGGAGCTAGATCCAACGGCTTCCACTTTCTTAATCACGTCCATTCCTTCAATAACTTGACCAAACACCACGTGTTTCCCATCAAGCCACTCGGTTTTGGCCGTACAGATGAAAAACTGAGATCCGTTAGTTCCAGGTCCAGCATTGGCCATAGAGAGAATTCCAGGTCCAGTATGCTTTTTAACGAAATTCTCGTCGGCGAATTTGGCGCCGTAGATCGATTCACCGCCGGTACCGTTTCCAGCAGTGAAATCACCTCCTTGACACATAAATCCAGGAATCACACGGTGAAATGATGATCCTTTGTAGTGTAACGGCTTGCCGGACTTTCCGACGCCTTTCTCTCCGGTACAGAGTGCTCGGAAGTTATCCGCTGTTTTCGGAACTACATCGTTGAACAACTCCATCACCACACGGCCGGTCGGTAGACCGCCGACGGTAAGGTCGAAGAAAACCTTAGGATTTGCCATCTCTCACTCTCTTCTAGAAATTTCTGTGGAGTTTTTAAGCTATGCTCTCACTGTATGAATAATCGATGCTTTGAGATTAAGCTAAAAGGAGTTTATATAGGAAATTGCAAAGCGGATAATTTGTTAAAGAGATGATCTTAACCGTTTATCACGACAGGTGTCAGCAGCATGAAGTGTGAATTTGACCGTGGTTAGTTTAACATTTTACCGCAGTTAGTTTAGCATATGGATCACGTGGTATATGCGTTTCTGATGCTGTGGGACCAGTTAGTGGAGAGAATTTCGATGTTTCGACTGACTTCGGCCCATTTTGTGGTCCACAAAAGCCCAAGTCCATTGGAACCGGGACAGCTTTTGTTTCATTTTGTAGTTTAAACTTTTTTTCCTCTTTTTGGAGATAGGCAAGTAGAGCCAAGGTTATATCGAAAATAGTATCTCTGCCCTTTTAGGGTCAGAATAAGGTTGTGTATATTTTACTTTCTCATAAATTATATCCCACCTATGAGAAAGTACTGGACTTATTATTGCTGAGTTAGGCACAGTAGGAAAACCAATTTGGACAGTCTATTGGTATGGTATATAGATTTTTTTTTGATAATAATAATTGTAGTTTTGAAAAAAGAAAATAGAATTTACAACAATAACAATAACAATAACAAAATCCAGTGTAACCCTACAGGTAGGGTCTGGGGAGGATAGTGTGCACGTAGACCTTACCTCTTCATTGTGAAGGTAGAAAGGTTGTTTCCGATAAACCCTCAGCCAAAAAAATTGAATTTACTATTAGAAAATAAAAACTATCAATTCATACATAGTCTGACATTCCCCGGACACTTTTGTTTTTAGAAGTTGAATTTACAATAGCAACAACAACTATACCTCATTTCCAAATAAAGTTAAGGTATATGAATACTCACATCTTTCTTCCAGCTCAACTCATATCGTTTCACTAGGCAAATACAGGTTATATTAGCGGTGGGCATTCAGGCAGTTCAGATTAGATATAAAAATTTCAGTTTGGATTTTCTGTTTTTTGATTGAAGAAATGACAATTCAAATCCAATCCAAATAAGCTCGGATTGGATTGGATTTTTTAAGTTCGGATTCAGATGAATTGGTTTGGATATTTTGGATTTTTGATTTTGAGCCTATAAGTTAAGATATTTCTTCTTCTTACAAAAATAAATATCCAAATGAAGTATTCATGTTAAATTAACTAAAAAGTATCTTATTCTTACCACAATCATCCAAATAAAGTATTCAAGTAATGAAATCATCATCAAGGGGATTAAATTCCTTAAGGAAACACTGTGAATTCAGCGGGCTCGAATTGATTTTCTATTATTTCGTTGTTCACTTCTGTTTATGTTCATTTATATTTCCAGAATTATTTTACAAATACAATAAACTAACAAGCTTAAGGAATTTAACTATTTTCTGTATTTGTACTCACTGTTTCTGGAGAGTAAAACCTTTGTGATTTTATACTCAATTGGAGATTAAAATCTACGTGATTTTAAAGTTTGTGTCATTCTTTTACAGAAATGACTAATGATAACGGAAACCAAGTTGTTCCGATGGTGACTGCCAATGCCTCAACGAGCCGAACAACACCGGCAGCATTGGCACCGATGGAGAAATCCGGAAAAATTTTCGGGATTGATTTCAAGCGCTGGCAGCAAAAGATGTTCTTCTATTTGACTACTCTAAGTCTCCAGAAGTTCATCAAGGAAGATATTCATGTGTTTTCCGATGAAACTCCAGAAACTGAACGCTCTCTCGTGATTGAGGCGTGGAAGCATTCAGATTTTTTGTGCAAGAATTATATTCTAAGCGAGCTGGAGGATGCTTTGTATAACGTCTATAGTAGCGTGGAAACGTCAAAAGAATTGTGGATTGCGCTTGAAAAGAAATACAAAACCGAAGATGCCGGGTTGAAAGAGTTTGTTGCTGCAATGTTTTTGGACTATAAAATGGTAGATAGCAAGTCTATTATTACCCAAGTCCAGGAATTGCAAGTGATTATTCACGATCTCCTTGCTAAAGGTATAAATCAAATTAATATTGATGTTGAAAGTAGTAATCTTAGTATTTTTACTAACAGAAATTTCATTGAAAGTCTTGTCGTCAATGAAGCATTCCAAGTAGCAGCGATGATTGAGAAGTTGCCTCCTTTGTGGAAGGACTTCAAAAACTACTTGAAACATAAACACAAGGAGATGTCCCTTGAAGATCTCATTGTTCGGTTGAGAATCGAAGAGGACAACAAAACTGCTGAAAAGAGAGGCCGTGGAAACTCAACAATAATGGGAGCAAATATTGTTGAAGAGAACAAAAAGAGGAAGAAGGCTTATGGACCGAAATACAACCCAAGCAAGAAGCGGTTCAGTGGAAACTGCTACAATTGTAGAAAAACTGGACACAAATCTACGGAATGTCGTGCTCCGAAAAAAGACAAGAAGAAGGGTCAAGCAAACATGGCTGAAAAGCATGATGATGTTGTAGACTTATGTGTCATGCTTTCCGAATGCAACTTGGTGGGCAATCCTAAAGAGTGGTGGATTGATTCTGGAGCCACTCTCCATGTTTGTGCTGTTAAAGAAACTTTTGCTACTTATGCTCCTGTTGGACCTGATGAGACGATTTCTATGGAAAATGTTGCAAAGGCCAAGATTGAAGAATGTGGGAAGATATTTCTCAAAATGACTTCCAGATAAGTGGTGACTTTGAACAACGTCCTTCATATTCCCGAGATTAGGAAGAATTTAGTCTCTACTGAACTTCTTGTTAAGAATGGTTTTAAATGTGTTTTTGTTTCCGATAAGGTTGTAATAAGTAAGAATGAAATGTTTGTAGGAAAAGGTTACCTCATTGAGGGCCTTTTCAAGCTGAATGTAATGATTGTTGAAAATAATAATAAAATTTCAGCTTCGTCTTACTTACTTGAGTCAAATGAATTATGGCATATACGTATGGGTCATGTTAATTATAAAACCTTGCGGAAAATGATTAATTTGGAAGTATTGCCTAAGTTTGAATGTGACAAATCAAAATGTCAAGTATGTGTGGAATCTAAGTATGTTAAGCATCCTTATAAGTCAGTTGAAAGGAATTCAAATCCTTTAGACTTAATTCACACAGATATTTGTGATATGAAGTCAATATCATCTCGCGGTGGAAAGAAGTATTTCATAAGTTTTATTGACGATAGTACTCGATATTGCTATGTTTACTTACTTAATAGTAAAGATGAAGGAATAGACGCATTCAATCAATACAAAAATGAAGTTGAAACGCAACTTAACAAGAAAATAAAAATGATAAGAAGTGATAGGGGTGGTGAATATGAATCTCCTTTTGAACAAATATGTTTAGAATATGGAATTATTCATCAAACAACGGTCCCTTACACGCCCCAATCCAATGGGATTGCAGAAAGAAAGAATCGTTCATTAAAGGAGATGATGAACACATTATTGATAAGTTCTGGTTTGCCACAGAACTTGTGGGGTGAAGCCATTCTTACGGCTAGCCGAATACTAAATTGAGTACCCCATAGCAAAACACAATCCATTTCATATGAAAAATGGAAAGGAAGGAAGCCCAACTTGAATTATTTTAAAGTGTGGGGTTATTTGGAAAAAGTGCAAGTTCCTAAACCCAAAAGGGTAAAAATAGGACCGAAAACCGTTGATTGTGTTTTCATAGGATATGCGACTAATAGTAAAACATATCGATTTCTGGTTCATAAATCAGAAAATTCTGACATTCATAATAATACGGTTATATAATCAGATAATGCTGAGTTCTTTGAAAATATATATCCGTATAAAAAGGAATGTGATTCAATTGGTGAAGAATCTAAACGACCTCGGGAAGAAACAAAAGAAAGTACACTTAACCAGGAGGATCCAAGACATAGTAAATTTCAAAGAACGTCTACTTCATTTGGACCAGATTTTGTGACTTTCTTATTGGAAAATGAGCCTCAAACATTTTAAAAAGCTATGTTTTCTTCGGAATCATTGTTATGGAAAAAGGCAGTCAATAGTGAAATAAAATCCATATTGAACAACCATACATGGGAATTGGTTGATCTTCCTCATGGAAATAAACCGTTGGGTTCTAAATGGATCTTTAAGAGGAAAATGAAAGATGATGGTACTATTGACAAATCTAAGGCAAGACTTGTGGTCAAAGGGTATAGACAACGAGAAGGTCTTGACTATTTTTATACATACTCTCCAGTT
Source organism: Nicotiana tabacum (assembly GCF_000715075.1). Classification (NCBI taxonomy): domain Eukaryota; kingdom Viridiplantae; phylum Streptophyta; class Magnoliopsida; order Solanales; family Solanaceae; genus Nicotiana; species Nicotiana tabacum. Next base: position 156,188,705 of record NC_134084.1, read on the forward strand.
ACAAGAATTACGTCCATACGAATGTTAGTAGCGTTAGCTGCAGTTTATGGTCTTGAAATTCATCAAATGGATGTAAAGACGGCCTTCTTAAATGGAGAGTTGGAGGAAGAAATCTATATGGAACAACCTGAAGAGTTTGTGGTTCCAGGTAAAGAAAAGAAGGTCTGTAGACTTGTTAAGCCCCTTTACGGATTAAAACAAACACCCAAACAATGGCATGCGAAATTTGACCAAACAATGTTGTCAAATGGATTTAAGATAAATGAATGTGATAAATGTGTATACATTAAAAATGTTCCAAATCACATAGTCATTGTTTGCTTATATGTGGATGATATGCTCATAATGAGTAATGACATTGACAACATAAATGCTACTAAGCATATGCTAACTAGCAAGTTTGATATGAAAAACTTGGGAGTTACTGATTTAATTCTGGGAATTAAGATCCAAAAGACTTCTCAAGGTCTGGCATTGTCACAATATCATTATATTAAGACAGTACTTGAAAAATTCAAGCACTTGGGCTTTAAAGTTGCAAAGACTCCAATTGACGTGAATCTTGCATTAGCAAAGAACAAAGGTCAAAGCATATCACAATTGGATTATGCTCGTGTGTTAGGTTGCTTAATATACATCATGAATTGTACATGACCAGATATAGCTTGTGCTATAAGTAAATTGAGTCGATATACGAGCAATCCATGCCAATCTCATTGGATGACAATGAAACGAGTTTTGGGATATTTAGAACATACCCAGGGCTTTGCTTTGCACTACAGTAAATATCCTGCAGTGATAGAGGGATACTGTGATGCAAATTGGATCACCGGTTCAACTAATTCTAAGTCCACAAGTGGATATGTATTCACTATTGGTGGAGGAGCAGTATCTTGGAAGTCATACAAACAAACTTGTATTGCCCGCTCTACAATGGAGGTTGAGTTCATAGCCTTGGATAAAGTCGGTGAAGAAGCTGAATAGCTTCGGAATTTCTTGGAAGATATTCCATTTTAGCCCAAACCGTTGGCACCAATATGCATGCATTGCGATAGTCAAGCGACAATTGGAAGGGCTGGGAGCGTTATGTATAACGGTAAATCTCGTCATATACGACGAAGACATAAAACCGTTAGACAATTACTCTCTAGAGGAATTATCACGATTGACTATGTAAAGTCAAGTGATAATGTGTCGGATCCACTTACAAAAGGCCCAACTAGAGAGGTAGTTGAGAAGTCATCAAGGGGAATGGGATTGTGGCCGAGAACAAGTCATAGTGGCGGTAACTCTACCTAGAAGACTAGAGATCCCAAGATCTAGGTTCAAGGAGATCAAACAAAGTCATCAATGACGGTTCAACATTGTCAACTAAACTTTTGGTCCATTCTCGTGATGAGACAATGTTCAGTACCAAAGATAAAGTATCAAGGCTTTTTAATGATTTCTAGTTTTGATACGGGGTATATCAAATAGTGTATCTACGGGGTGACACGTTTAGGAATCACCTATGTAAGTGTGAAGTGTTTGCCGCTTCAAGGAGAACTTTGTAAGGCCAGTTCTCCACGCACTTATGAAATCAGGAGGTGTTCATGGCTGAAACGAACACAACAATGAGAACCAAAGATGGTTAAGGGTTGGTTGTGTGACTTGTGGTTGTCTATGTATACACCAAAGTTCGACGGTTCAAAGATATCAAATCTACCGATTGATCGAGTATATCCGACATAAGTTCACTACGGAAAGTTCAAAGGAAACCTACTTATCCAGATGCAATTAATCTTTACTTGCAAATCACACAGTTTTTCATGCATACTTCCGTGATATAGCCATTCCCTATTCATGTGGAGGATTGTTGGGTTTTATATGTATTTAATTAATATATTAAATACTTAAAAGATGGTGAATGAGAAATGGAGGGAAATGAAATTTTTGAGTGAAATTTTAAGTTTCCCCCTTTGGTAAATGGACATTGTCCCATATTGGAAGAGGAAGAGGTTTTTTATGGGTATATAAACAATTGCTCTTCTTCTAGATCTTAAAGAGTTGAGAAGAAGGCAAGCCTCGTGCCGTCGTCGTCGTCGTCGCTCGCTCGCTCGCTCGTCTTCGGCTTCGGCTTCAGATTTACATTTGGATTTGGCCAAATGATCGATTGATTGATTAACTTTTTGGACCAAATTTATTTATTAATAGTAAAATATTAACAAAAATGTTATTAAATATTTGTTTTAATAACAGAATATTAATATTAAATATTAATATTAAATCCAATCCGCTTTTCTATTTTGGTAACGGAAAATTAACTACCCTCTTCAATTTTCCCTCTTTATTGTTGAGTAATTAGCCATTTATGTAATGACATTTATGCTGTGGCCGTTTTTGCAGAAACAACCATTCTGAAGAGTTGCACCTCTTCAGATTTCAGCCCAACTTTGGTTATAAATACAACACTATTCTGCTCAAAATTTCACTACGATTTTTTGAGTTTCTCCCCCTTCTTCTGCATACTTTTAGCATCAGACAAAGCAATAGTAAGTGTGATTTGCTATCGAACTTTGTGTTCGCTGAAACACTGGGGTTTGAAGTACCACTACACCAGTGTGTAATTCGTTCTATCATGGGAGGAAATAATCCATAACCTTGGGTACTAGAAGGGGAATAAATTCCTTAAGGAAATACTGTGAATTCCGTGGGCTCGAATTAATTTTCTGCTATTTCGTTGTTCACTTCTATTTATGTTCATTTATATTTCCAGAATTATTTTACAAATACAACTAACTAACACTTAACTATTTTAATGTTTCAACATGAAAATGGTTACAACCCTACATGCTTGAGGCTAGTTCGACATATATGCATGGTGCACATGCGTCTGCTGCTTCGAACTCGAATATTTATATAGAAAATTTATTGAACAACTTGAAAATAAGCATATATATTAAGAGTTGCACCTACTATCTTGAAATCTTGAATCCGCTTACGCCTGCTCACTGAAGAGGAAATATTTTAAAGCCACCCTCCTATGGGTGAGGAATAGAAGGAGGCCGTAGTGGGAACAATGGGTGGTGGAAATATTTTGGAGGAATCTTAGGGAAAGGAGGAAGCTTGGGATGAATATGGATTTTAGGAAATAGGGGTGGGCATGGTTTTTTATAGAATGGTGGAATTGGTTTGTATATTGGAACAGGTGGAGGCAGAGGCTTTACTGGTTTGTAAATTGGAACTGAAGGAGGCTTCACTACTTGTGCCTTTGGTTTTGGTTTATAGATAGGAATTGAAGGAGGATTTGGCTTCTTGTAAATGGGAGGGAAAGGTTTATTATGAATAGGGGGTAGAGGTAAATACATCTTAGGGAAATGTTTCTTTTTCCAAGAATGAATCTTGGGAAAAGGTGGTAACTTTGGCAATGGTGGATATTTATAGTGTGGCCATAAGATAGCAGAAGTGCACAAGGCTGTAGAGAACTTTAGATTTCCAGCTGGTTTTAATGTATGTTTTTCATCATTTTCAGATTTGATGACTACAATCTTGGACCTGTCTATGCCATTGTGTGCTGGACATGGTGCAGCATATGCACTATGGAGTTGGGCATAGCAATCTTCTTTTAATTTGCCGTCTTTTACCATCTCTTGTGGAAGTGAGACCGTGAATTTGCCATCTTTGTCAAGTTTTCCTTCTCCTTTTGTTTTGATTTCTCCATTTTCAACCTTGCAGTCGATGGTTACACGAAGCCCTGAAAGCAAAAGTTGTTATAACTAGAAGCATTTCTTGAATTTTAAAGGATGAACATGGAAGACTACTCATCCATTAATATACTAGTGACAGTGGGTGCAATTTTTTTATTAATGTACATCTTTTCAAAATTGTTCAATTAAAGAGGAGCTTTGACGCAACGGTAGAGTTACTTATCATAGATTAAAGTTGTGGAAACGACCTCTTGCAAACATGCAAGTTAAGCCTATGTATAATAGACATAATATGGTCTGACTCTTCCCTGAACCTCCGCATATAGCGGGAGCTTTGATGCAATTGTAAGAGTTGCTGTCATGTGACAACAGGTTACAGGTTCAAGCAGTGGAAACAACCTCTTGCAGACATGCAAGGTAAGACTATGCACAACAGACCCAATGCATGTTGTAGTGATCCTTTCCGGACCGCTACAATGGGAGCTTAGTATACCGACTGTGCTTTTATTGAATTGTGTATACAACGCGAGCCTCAAAACAGCAATGCGAATGCACTCACTGCTCTGATTATGGCACATATGCTATATATGGTTATAGCCATTAAGCTTCTGAAAAATGTTATGCAAAATCAAGATAAAAACATAAAAGTGCATACCTGAAAAGGCATGAGTGGTCTTTATGTTACTCTCTTTGCAATCAGCACATTCCCCAGTTCCAACAACCTGGATTGTCTTGTCAACAGCATAGCAGAAAGTCACAGCAAACAGCAATAAAGAGACAGAGAATCCCAAAAGGACTCTGCCACAAAGTGACTGAAGCCCCATTGAGCACAATGCCAACAGGCAAATGGGGCAGCCAAATAGCTGAGGGAACTATTAACTCTACTTTGCCAAAATGTGAGATTTTGTTGGTGTCCTTGAATATGTTTGTCTGAAGGGATTAAAGGGTATATATATAGTACTTAAAATGATAGATTTTTATGAGTTACACCAACAAATAGTTAAGGACCTCACATGACCTTACCTTGACTTATGTTGGAATAATTGAAAAGGGATTATAGCAAAATTTAAGAAGATTCAACTAATATGGGTGGTGGCATAGCATAGCTGTTTGATCAAAGGCAATTATCCTCATTGAATGAGGTATCATCCAACTGCAAACCTTGTTTATTTTCTATCTATAAACCTATTTAGCGGCTTTCATTTATGTCCATCCTGAAAAAATCTGGAGTTAAATGTGAACTTTTGACTACTTGTGGCAATCTTCAGTAACAGTATAATTGACATCGTAGGTGTTCAAGAAAAACTGAAAAATCGGATAGCATCAGACAAATATGTGCCTGAATTTGAACTCAGAGCTTTCTATATGGAGGAAGGTCTCAGCACTTAAACTATGCCATACGAAGAAATTTATGTGTAATTACTTAATAAGTGACCTGATTGTATAAACAGTTTTATATCGTCAGTGCGTGTAACCTAAATTCTTGCTTTAATAGCATTTTACACTCACCAAAATATTTATTGTAAACCCTTCTACAGCATGTAGAAACTTACACTAGCGCATAAAATACTTTTACTTGTACTACAATATGATTTGACTCAATCATCAACTTCTTACCTAAATCAATTGACAAATATCGTTTAGAGAGATAGAATTGGGTTCATAAACTTTATCATGTGAGTACATGTTTTTGTTCTGTGTTTGATTTTTCTACTACTAATTTATCTTACATCTTGGCTAATTATACGGCACAAAAAGAAGAGGAAGTTGTTTATTCATTGTCGATTTGAAGCCCTGAAAACGATGTTTCAACTAATTATGTACGCATTTACTTGAATTTCATCTCCCACATGCAGCAATATACGGACCAATGTATAATAATAACATTACAGGACAAGCCCACCTCTATTGTCACTTGAAACTTAGTTCTAATGTAAGAAACTCAATCCAAATGTGTCAAAGGACAACGTAGATCTTCTGCGATGATCTGTATAATGATGTGATTTTTTAACCACCTAAACACGAGCTTATATTTTATAATAGTAGAAACTAGAAGGCAATAATATTTCTATTCTTAATTCCAGAGTAGTACATTCTTGTTTGATGACAAGTATGTTTATTGACTTTTCTCCATTCCCGCTAAAGATTTTAACAAGCTAAGGTGCTTCACAACTCAAACAAAGACCATAAGAATGACCAATCTATCTACCAAGAAAATAATAAACTTGTTGAACAGAAAAAAGAGAATATGTTAGACAATTGTCTTGGTCACCTCCAACTACCAGTCAGTTTGGCACTAAAAAGACAAAGGCTGATAGGTTTTTCCTCATGCTACAACAGTAAAGAAGCTCTATCACTTCTAATTCTTAAACCTATTGCACGTTTTTAACTGTGCGTAAATCCAGTCTAACTGGGAATTTAGCCTCCACATACTGCTTGGGACATCAGAACCTAAGTAATTCACTTCTTCTTCTTCGACTTGTTGGAAAGCGATTGAGTATATGCAGTTCCCTACATAAAAGACACAAGAAGGCAAAAACTCATCATACCAAAGTCCAGACATATAAAGAAATCATTTTAACGTGATTCTGAAAAACTAGAAGACCAAATATTCTAAAAAATACTCCCAACAGTTAGAGAAACCACAAACCTCAAGCCATTCATCCATGGATGCATCTGTTGTTGCAGTTCCAACTTCAACCTTTGCCTTTGGTGCTCTCTTAGTTTTCTGTACGTACATCCAAGAAAGAAAAGAAAGCATTAGAAGGGAAAAAGAGCAACGGAAGTGCACCAAAACACCCAGGATTTCTGATGCACTAACAAATATTCTTCTGCTTTTGCAAGGTGCATACAAAGAGCATATGTAATCACCTTTGAGAGATTTTGTATCTGACCACGTATCCAGAATCCAAGAAGGCCAAGGAGGGCAATTCCAAGACAGAACAAGAAAACAGACTCAACACTGAGAAGACCACCAGGCTCAGTCACTTCAATAGTACCGTTGTAGAATGTACTCTGATAAGGGTTCTGGTCTATCTCATAAACAATAGTGCCAACTAGATCAAAACTTCCAGGCTGCAACATTAAGAAAGAAAAGTTATTCAGCCTAGGAAACCAACGGCGGCATTCAAGTGCAAGCAAATAAAGTATAAAAATAAGCAGATAACAAAAGATAAAAGCAGTACAAATGCTTGGAAGACAACCAACCTGCATAAATTTGCTGACAGCAAATATATATGGAAAAGTTGCCTGGGCTGAAGGTGGAACTGTTGCATTGTTAAAAGCCTAGGAAATGGACCAAGATACAGAATTAGCCAAGTCCCTAACCCAAATCACAGTATAATAGCATGAACATGGAAGCCTCATTTCAATAGGAACTCCTAATTAACAATGAAAGATCACCAAAGTATTTTCATCCCATAGAGAATAATCACGCCCTTGTCACAAATAAATTTTTTACTTTACTTCAAAGCAATCTTAAAATGATATCTTTTTCTTACCATTAAATCTAAAATTATATCCTAGGATCAGTGATGTGGATATATATGAGCTTCATGCTATGTGGAAGTTAATATAAAATGAGAAAAAACATATGTTTCATTTCTAAGAAGAATAAGTTCTGTATGCCTTGTGCATGCAAATGTTTTCTTGGTTCAACTGGAAGCTAAACAGCTACTAACCTAAAGGTTAAAAGTTCACGTGAAGAGACCTCAAATAAGATTGAAAATTACCAGAAGAATTCAGAACTAAGTGAATATGAGAATATGTAAATTCCAGCTTAAAGAACCAAAATAACAGGTAAATAAATTTGAGATAGAAAGCTCTTTTCAGCTTAAAGGGCATAATAAATCACAAATCTTATGGAAGGAGGAGAGTGCAGCCTAATTTCTAAAAAAGAAAATAAGCCAAACAATTACCTGTACGGACAGATTTTGAACCAAATAACGGTGATCAAAAGGAAGGTGAACACTGGCTTGGATTGCAATGATATTCAGACTAGAATCCCCTGTTTTAGGCACCCAAATTTGGGAAATTAATCACTGAAAATTAAGAACTTGAAGGGGGAGGAGAAAATACACCAAAGCACATAAAATTACCGTCATTTTTCATTCCAACTAACAGCTCACTTTCCTCACCAGCTGCCACCGCTGCGGAAAAGAAGAAACGTGATTTAGAGATGCAATTCAAAAACAGTTACTAAACATTTAAGCAAAACAAGGAACCAACAATAAAGATGCAAAGCAGAATCGAAATTACTTACACTTGGATGGGTTTTTAGGGAAAACACAAATTGTCTCAATCCCAGGTGCCGGACTAAAACTGTCACTGCCAAAATCTTGCACATCATCACCAACAATTCCAAGATCCCCTCCTTCTCCACTGCCTTCAACCACTTCCGTTTCAGGGTCCGATTGGCATCTAGCAACTATGGAGTAAAATCAACACCATATAAAACCAAAATGAAATTCAGGAAATAATAGTTCGAAATCTGAACAGAAACTCCTTAATAATCAACCCAAACAGCAAACAGCCCAATAAACATCAATAGCGCAAAGATCCCAAAGAAAGTTGTGGTCGGCTACACAAAACCCCTGTAACCATTCCGCGCAAGTCGGGCCCAAAAGCCTAGAAGATAATAAGTTATGCAAATATCACGAAGAACTAGCTGAATCCTGAAAATCAAGTAATTGAACTACTATACTTTACCTTTCTCATAAAACAAAAAGAGTAAATGAACTACTTATTGCTGTATTAGGCAGAGGTGGATCCAAGATTTGAGCTTTACGGGATCAGTAGGATGCCACTGAACAACTAATGAGTTACTGGGTTCAAAATTTAATATTTCTACATATTTAATAAATTTCTTAACACATATAAAAGGTCTGCATCAAAGCAATTGGGTTTAGCTGAACCCGTAGCTTATACTACGCAGCATACGCCCCTAACATTAGGTAGGATCGATGCATGGATCAACAGTTCTTTTCCATGTCATTATATCAAATGAGATTATAACAAAAGATTACCAAGTCGAAGACATTTAATTTAACTACCAAATTACACTATTGCCACCCAGAACACAATTCGAATTCTACTTATTATTCCCGAACACTATTCTGCTGAGATTATTTTCAGTAATCTTCAATAAGAGGCAGAATTACTCATTAAAGACAAATCACATCCCACACACACACACAACTTTGAGGAGATAAAAGAAATTTCGATTGTATCCGATTGAATCTCAATTTACAAGATCGCACAAAAGATTACTAAATAAAGCTAGAAAAACACGGTAATTATCCTGTTGCACGAGCATTTGCATGTAGGAACAATTGTATAAATAAGGAAAGAGAGATCTGGATCTGAGAAACGAACCTTGAAGAAATGGTGAAGAAAAGAGAAGGAGAGCTAAGAGGATCCAGAAAACCCTAATTGTCATTTTATGAATTCGAACAGAGACGAATTAACAGAAATGTAGAGCTGAGCTGAGAAGAAACGCCCAGCAGCAGAAGCAGGAGCAGGAGCAGTGTTTTTTTTTGTCTTTTTACGGCATAGGAAGTGAAACCGAACCTCCTTTTGTGTTTGGAAACAGAGGAATATCCAAAGAAAACTCGAGCCAATACGCGGGGCCCAATTTCACGATTCCACTTATTTTTTTAGGCTTTATTTGATTAATAGTACTCGTATAAAATTTATGCGACGTGCTTAATATATTTTCTCATTTAGAAAAACAAAAAATCAGCAAATTTGATAGTGTTATAAAATAAAGGCCGTGAAGTAAATAAACCGAAGACAAGTATAAGGAGAGAGATATTGATATATTATTCAACTTTAAATTGAATAATATATCAATTTAAAGTTGAATTGAAGTACATAATGAACTGAAAACTCCTCTATTTATAGAAAAAAGGAAACAGCTACGAGGCTTTCAAGAAGCAGCCGCAAGGCTTTTCAGGAAGCAGCTGCGGGCCCTTTCTTGAGCTGCCTGTAAGCTGTCTGCATGAGCTGCTTACAACCTGCCTGTTTAATAAGAATCTGCTGCAAATCATTTCATTGAGTTGCTTGCAACCTGCCTGCATCAGCTGCTTGTAGATAAACTTCAATGGAGTACTAAATGGATAATCTTCTTCAGGAAGATTATCTATAGCAGAGTAATAAATGGACATCCACAATATAATAGTTTCATAACACTCCCCCTTGGATGTTTATTTAAAGATATTGTGCCTCGTTAAAACCTTACTAGGAAAAACCCAGTGAGAAAAATCCTAGTGAAGGAAAAAGAGTACACATATTTAGTAATACGCATTTCTGGCTGCCTCATTAAAAACCTTGCGAGAAAAACCCTATGGGAAAAATCTTAGTAAGGGAAAAAGAGTACACCGCGTATTTCACTCCCCTTGATGAAAACCTTGTTTCAAATATTTGAGTATCTGCATTCCAATCTTATATACCATCTTCTCAAAAGTTGAAGTTGACAAAGATTTAGTGAACAAATTTGCTTGATTTTCACTTGAACGGATTTGTTGCACAATAATGTCACCATTTTTCTGAAGATCATGTGTCTAGAATAATTTTGGTGAAATGTGCTTTGTTCTATCTCCTTTTATAAATCTTCCCTTCAATTGGGCTATGCGTGCAACATTGTCTTCGTATAAAATTATGGATCTTTTATCCAACCCACATTTTTCTTGAATAAAATGAATCATTGATCTCAACCATACACATTCCCTACTTGCTTCATGAATAGCTATTATCTCAGCATGATTTGAAGAAGCAGTAATAATAGATTGCTTTGTGGAGCGCCATGATATGACAGTACCTCCACATGTAAACATATATCCGATTTGAAATCGAGCTTTATGGGGATCAGATAAATAACCTGCATCTGCTTAACCAATACGATCTGCACCACCTTTGTTAGCATTGGCAATATACATAAGTGCATCCATTGCACGAAATAGAGTATTCCAGGACCAAGGAGTTCCTCATCCTCTTCTGGAAGTCGGAACGGATCCTTATTCACTTCAAGTGATCGAACAACCATTGGTGTACTTTATCCATGTAAAAGCTTTTTAAGACCCTTTCTGTATAGGCAGATTGATGGATAAAGATTCCGTTTGCTAAATATTGAATTTGTAGACCAAGACAAAGTTTTGTCTTTCCAAGATCTTTCATCTCAAATTCTTTCTTAAGATATTCAATTGCCTTTTGGAGCTCTTTTGGAGTTCCAACAAGATTTATGTCATCAATATAAACAACAAGTATAACCTTCTTTCAGTAAATATTCACTGAGGCGATTATACCACATGTGCCCAGAATACTTTAGACCATACAAAGATCTTTATAATTTGATCGAGTACATTTCTCAAGACTTTGAATTATATGCTTTTGACATTTTAAATCCTTCAAGGATCTTCATATAGATTTAATCAAATAAGTCATATATATTATGACTTGTATCTAAATGGTATGACATCTTCAAGTGTCTGGATTGCTTGTTCGATCCTCACAATCTTTTACAATATTGTGCACTATATTGTATCAAATATATCGTCGACGATCATTTTTTATCAGTTCCTAAGCGATATAACTTGTTGAGATCTCATCACTTTCTTTATTTTCAGGTACTTGGGAGTTTCATGAAATGTTATGTCGTAGGCTCTTCTAGAGCTTATTTCCTCCTCATTATGATCATTTTGATCATTAGCTCCTACCATTTTTCAAGGATTGTTATCTTTGAAACCGATTGGTCTACCACGCTTCATGCGTACAGTAAACTCTATCCTTTAGGGACTTTAATTTTAATAGGAGCATTTGCAACTGAAATATGATATTAAATTTTGGATCAACAAATGCTTCTGGCATTTGACTTGAATTATCTTCTAAGTGAGGATCATATTAATGATAATTCGATTCATATAGCATATTTTTTAGTTGTTTATTTCATCTCCCAAATGTTAGAAAAACTAGCATATATCCCCAATCTTCTTGGGGAAACATATCTTTGTGTATTGTGGTAGAGAAATTAATCATATATCATACATTAAAAGGTAGTAAAAATATTTGATTTCTAATCCTAAACCAAATTTGAGGGGAGGACTTTATCATATATTGTTGGTACGATGCATACAAGTGCTGTTGTATGCAATTTAGAATATCTTAGACCAAGACATGAAACTTTGTTTTCATAAGCAATAGTTTAGCAATTAGTAGGAGGTATTCAATACTAAACTAGCTTGGATATAAACCAACATTATCAAGATGAACTGTCTTGATTTCATAATCTAAAAGTTATGCTCTTAATTGAGAAAAACAATCTCAAATGCCAAACTACATGTTGACAATAAACATACATGTAACCGTCTCATATATGCATCTACAAGTGGTTCACATGCTAGGTGAATGAGCCCATATTCACCTTTTATATATTTTAGAATCAGGGGTTTTAGTCCCAACTTTAATTGGTATAATCAATTTATTATGAGAGCAAGCAACACAGGAGAATCTTCTAGTTCTTCAGTATATGCTTATCTAAATTCTCAAATAGCTCATTTAAAATGGCAAATGAAAACTTCAAGTTTATCATGGAATGTGTTATCTCTTAGTAAACTTCTAGTTTACTATTGTGACGACCCGGCTAGTCGTATCATGAGTTATCGCTCCATTTTCCCCATTTATGATTCTTATTGCTTTGTCTATCGGTTCTATATGTGATCGGGTTGGTTGCCTCGGGTTCGGAAAGGATTTGGTAAGGTTTGAGGCACTTAGTCTCTTTTGAGGAAGCTTAAGTTGAAAAAGTCATCTAGATGTTGATTTATGAGTTAGAGGGCTCGGATGTGAGTTTCGATGGTTCGGATAGCTTTGGGAGGTGATTTGGGACTTAGGAGCGTGATCGGAATGAGTTTTGGAGGTTTGGAGTAGATTTAGGCTTGAATTGGCGAAATTGGATTTTTTGCGTTTTCCGGTTGAGAGGTAAGATTTTGATATAGGGGTTGGAATGGAATTCCGAGAATTGCAGTAGTTCCGTTGTATCATTTGGGATGTGTGTGCAAAATTTCAGGTCATTCGGACGTGGTTTGGTTAAGTTTTTGATCGAAAGCGTAATTCGGAAAATTTTAAAAACTTAGGCTTGAACCCGATGTGTTTTGGTTGATTTGATGTTGTTTGAGGTGTTTTGAAGATTAGTACAAGTTTGAATAAGGTTATGGTTATGTTTGTTCTTTTGGTTAAGGTCCCGGGGGCCTCGAGGTAATTTCGGATGGTTGACGGAGAAGTTTGGGATTGTGGTGAGCTGCAGATTTTTCTGCTTCTGGTATTTTCGCACCTGCGGATTGGGGACCGCATGTGCGGTGTCGCAGAAGCGATGAAAGGGACCGCAGAAGCGGAAAATGGCTAGAAAGGGCAGGAACCGCAGATGCGGTTGTGGGACCGCACCTGCGAAGGCGCAGGTGCGGAATGTTCTTCGCAGATGTGATTTTGGCCGGTTAAGTAAAGAACCACAGAAGCGGTTCACAAATGCGGTACCGAAGATGCGGTGGATTGAGCGCAGATGCAAAGATGCCTGGGCCAGAAAGTATAAATTATTTCCTTCACGATTTTTGAGCTATTCCACCATTTTTAAGTCGGCTTTGGAGCTTTTTGGACGATTTTGAAGAAGGATTTCAAAGGAATTTCATTTAGGTAAGGATTTTGGACCTAAAACTCATTTCTATGGTATTATTTCACAGATTAGGCTTGTAATTAATGGAATTTAAGGATCAAAGTTTGGGGAAACTAGGGCTTGAAAACTTGGACCTTTGATTGAGGATTTGGAGGACCATTTGAGGTCGGATTTCAGAACTTTTGATTTGTATAAACTCGTGGGGAGATAAGAAATCTATTGATGTAAAAATTATCGAATTTCGAGATGTGGGCCCAGGGGTCGGGTTTTGGTAATTTCGGGATTTATGTTGTAACTTAATTATTTTCGCTTGGGCTTCGTTCTCTTAGCATATTTTGACGCTGTGATTTTGCTTTTGGTTAGATTCGACACGAGTGGAGGCCGATTCGAGAGGCAAAGGCATCGCAGGCTAGATTTAGACCAGATTGAGGTGAGTAATGATTGTAAATGATGTTCTGAGGGTATGAAACCCCGGATTTGAACATCGTTGTGCTATATTGAGGTGACGTACACGCTTGATGACGAGCGTAGGGTCGTGTACTGTTGGGGATTGTGACTTAGTCCGTCTCGAATGACTATTTTACTGCGTATTTGACTGAAAACTATTTGTTATCATCATGTTTTGGGATGAACGCAATATTTGGGCTTCTTGCCAACTATTTGAACCCTTAGAGGATTTTTATTGATATTTTCTCACTGTTTTGATTTTATACTTGAACTCAGTCATGCTATATTCCACTGTTCTCATAACTCAGCCATGTTTACTCTGTTTTAACACTTAAATGATCTTTTAAATGATATTTTGGGCTGAGAATTATGTTTTATTATTGCCCGAGTGGCTTGTGAGAATTTTGACTGAGTAAGGCCAAGGGCCTATGCTGTGTGGAAACATTGACTATGATTATGAGACCGATGGCCTAAGATTTATATGCCACGAGATGGCTTGTTGATATGAGGCCGAGGGCCTAGTGATTTTGCCACGAGGTGGCTTGATATTGCGCTTGGGCCATAAGGGGCCCCTCCAAGAGTCTGCACACCCCCAGTGAGCGCGGGGTACCTATTGTGATGTGAGATATAACCCGAGGGGCTGGTATGGTTGACATTATGCTCAAGGGGCAATCCTTTATGTGCTTATATATCTTATTTGCCTGTCATTTACCTGTTTAATTATTGAATGGGCATCTCTTGGAGTTTAAACTGAAGTTATACGATTTTACATATCTTTATTGAATCATTGTTCTTACCTGTTTTACTGCTTCATTATATCCTCTAATGTGCATTACATGATTTTATGCTTTCAGTCTTTATTTATGATTATTACTCACTGAGCTGGAGTACTCACTTTACTCCTTGCACCCTGTGTGCAGATTCAGGCGCATCTGGTCCCGCTACCGAGTGTTGATCTTTCCAACTCAGGCCGATCCGAAGATTCTCTAGGTAGCTGTCAGCGTTCGCAGCCCAGAGCTTCTTCCCTTACCTTACTTCTCTTTGTTTTAAATTTGTATTGAACTCTATAGACTTTCTTGTCTTATTCCGGATTTTTAGATGCTCATGACTAGTGACACTCCGGTATCGGGCTATGTTGGGTTTATCTTCCGCAAATGTACTGTTAACTGCTTACTTTTGGATTATTTATCATGTTTCAGACTTAATTCGTACTATTTAAATTGCTTAAAATTGAAATGGGTAAGTGTCGGCTGGCCTTATCTTCACGAGAGGTGCCATCACGACCGAGTTCGGGTTTGGGGTCGTGACAACTATGACAAAAACTTTTATATTAGTAAACTTCTGATTTACCGTGTCTACTTTTGTATAAGTAAATTTCTAATTTATTGTAGCTGCTTTTGCATTAGTAAACTTCTGGTTTACTGTGATATATGATGTAGTACAAATTAAAGAATAAAACGAGTAACTTCTCCCATACATATTTACCCCCTATGATTTTGGAAACATGAAGATTTTTACTCTTTCAATCATTTGTAGTCTCAGTATGATTGTTATTTGTATTAGTAAACTTCAAGTTTACTACAATATATGTTTTAACCACAATCATATAATATGAATGACAAATTTGCATATAAGCTCTTCGGGAGCCTTCAATTTATTTTTCACAATTAAATATTATTCAGACACTACTTGTAT